>NW_027183468.1:7500-330833 GCF_041296385.1 Aphelocoma coerulescens
ACTCCTACCTGGCTTCTACTCCTCATGGTAGTGTGTGGCACCTAATGTGGCACTAGCCCTTGCCCCTGTCCCTCTGCCTCCTCCACCCTATGTACTAGTGTCCCCCTTGGCCCCTGACCCTTACCTGCTGGTCTCTGGCCTGTGTGTGTTGTCCCTTGTGTGGTGGGCTCCTGCTGTGGTCCTGGTGGTGGGGCTCTGGCATTGTATTGGTATTGGGGCTATAGGGTTAGGGTCAGGGCTGGGGCTAGGGGGTTAGGGTTAGGGTTTGGGGTTAGGGTTTGGGGTTAGGGGTCATGGTCAGGGTCAGGGCTAGGGGGCTGGGGGTTAGGGTTTGGGGTTAGGGTTAGGTGGGGAGGGTGCTGGCATAGGCTCAGCATTTGGGATTATTGCCTCCAGCTGTGGGGAGGGTGCTGGCATGGGCTCAGCATTTGCGATTATTACCTGTAGCTGTGGGGAGGGTGCTGGCATGGGCTCAGCATTCAGGGTGATTGCCTCCAGCTGTGGGGAGGGCTGCTACCTGTGCCTGCTTTTTGGGGGAAAAGGGGTCTGGTTTGGGGTCCTGGTTAAGGTTAGGTTTAGGGAACAGGGCTTGTGTGTCATACTCCTTGTGTTTGTTTTGTAGTGTGTGGTTTTTGAGCCCTTTCTCTTCATTGCCTGGTCCCCCCCCGAGGCTCCTGGCCTTTATTATTTTCTCCTGATTCCCTGGTCCCCCCCCCCCAGGCTCTTGGTCTTTATTATGTTCTCCTGCTGCCTCCCCCTTGGGCTCTTGGCCTTTATTTTGTCCCCCTGCAGTGTTCCTCCTTGGCTACCACCCTCTGTGTGTTTTTCTAACCTTTTTTGTGTGGGTGTTGTCCTTCCATGGGGGCTGCAGTGTTCTCCTGGTGCTGGGGGGTCTGCCTGCTGTAGCTGGGTGGGCTAAAATGGTGGCCTGAGGGGTGCTGTGGGGTGGTGCATAAATGGTGGGAAGGGGGGGCTTGCGGGGGGGGCCGCCCTGAGGGGACCTGCAATGGCGGGAAGGGCTGCCGTGAGGCGGCGGGGGCTGCCCTGAGGGGACCCGCAGGCGGCATGGGGTGGGGGGTGCCCTGAGGGTGCCCGCAATGGCAGGAAGGGGGGGCCGTGAGGCGGCGCGGGGTGGGGGGGTGCTCTGAGAGGGCCCGTGGGCGGCAAGCGGCGGGGGATACCCTGAGGAGACCTGCAATGGTGGGAGGGGCTGCCGTGAGGTGGCGGGGGCTGCCCTGAGGGGACCCGCGGGCAGCAAGGGGCGGGGATACCCTGAGGGGACCCGCAATGGCGGGAGGGGCTGCTGTGAGGGGGTGGGGGCTGCCCTGATGGGGCTCGCAGGCAGCACGGGGCGGCGGATACCCTGAGGGGACCCACAATGGCGGGAGGGGGGAGCGGCGGGCAGCGGGGAGGTGGTGTGGGGCGATGTGAGGCGGCGGAGCGGTGCGGGACCGGCGGGGGGGCAGCGGGGGCTCACCGGGGTCCTGGCGGGTGGCTGCAGGCAGCGGCGGGTGGCGGACCGGTGGGCTCTGGGTGGTGGCAGCTGCAGGATCGCCGCGAGACTGGCGGGGGGGTGGTGCTGGGGGCGGGAAGCGCCGTGAGGGGAGAGGGGCAGAGCTGGGGTGGAGTGAGGGGCAGGGCTGTGGGTGGAGCCGGGGGCAGGGCTACAAGGCACGCACGCGAGGGAAGGGGGCGGAGGGACGTGACACGCGCGATGGGGGTGGTGCCGGGGGCCGAGCGGCGTGGCGCGCGCAGCAGGGGTAGTGCTGGGGACGGAGCGGCATGACGCGCAAGGCAGGGGCGGTGCCAGGGGCGGTGCTGCGTTACGCGCGCGGCGGGGGGCGGTGCCGGGGGCAGCGCCGGGGGCGGCGCGGCGTGACGCTCACTGTGGGGGCATAGTGGTGTGACGTGCGTGGGCGGGCGGTGCGGCGTGATGCGCGTGGCGGGGGCGGTGCGGCGTGACGCGCACGGCGTGGGCGGTGACCAGGGGCGGGACTGCGTGACGCGAGCCAGGGGGTCAGTGACTGGGGATGGGGGGGCGTGACATGGGCCAGGGGGGCGCTGACGCATGTGTGGGGAGTGGGAGCCTGTGATGAATGGGGGGTAGAGCTTAGGATGAGTGATAGGTGTGGGTGGTGCGTGTGCGTGCCGAAAAACTGGCTATTTAACTAATTATCCAATTATCTAATTCAATTAGTGCTCCAGATGGGATATATTAGATTTGACAAGGAAATTCAACTCATTTGCTTGACAGAGAATAGTCAAAAACACCAGTGAGCAATGGCTCCTGTACCTGAAGGGAGCCTACAAGAAAGATGAGGAGAGACTATAAGAGTGGAGTGACAGTGACCCACAAAGGCCGTGCTGTACCCGGGCGCGTCCATGGTCCTGGCACTTTTCCTGCATTTTGATTTTCTGTTCAGAAGTCACTATGTGGCCAAATCTCTGGGTCTGGCTAAACGGTGTTTAGTGGAGAACTGATGCGATGGTCACTTGGAATTGCCCAGAGCAGGAGCCAACTTGCAACTCTGGTGAAACTCAAGTGACACCAGCTGAGGCACACGCTCCAGGTAACACACTGTGAGTGTGCCAGGGTCAGGGGCAAATGGTCAGGCCTTACCTTCTCCTGGTTTGAGACTCGGTTTGGCAACAACACAACATTCCAGTGCAGGATCAGTGCCAAAGGGAAGGGCTGCGCAGATGCCCTGAGCCCCAGTCTCTGCATCAGCAGCAGTGGGTGGGTGGACCTCACCTATTTCCAGATTCAAATCCATTTGTTTGTCATTCCTGCTAGTTTCCAGGCTCTGAAAGCTCATTTCAGCTGTTCAGTGACAGCACTAGCTGGTCCGTGGATTTAAGGAAGCAGACAGTCTTTGGGAATGTGTGTTGCCATTTGAGACTTGTCCAACAAAAGGGGCACAGGGGGAAAGGAGGAGGACAGGTGTTAGGGACCGAGTCCGGAAAGCTGGCCGCATAAACGACACGATTAAGCATCCTTCTCCCCTCATTGTTCAACTATGCCAACTTATATCTACTTTTGCAAAGATTCATGCCCAGTCCCTCTAGATGGCCTATAATCAGAGGGGGAGCCGGGCAGCTGTATACCTTGCCAAAGACTCTCAGGGCTGCCTGCAGTCAGGGGCCTGTTCAGGGGCTTTTCCTCAGCAACCCTGCATTGTCCAGTCTTCCCAGGGGTATCATATGCCCTTGTTCCATAAGGAATCCCTCTACAGACAGGGAGTTGTCACCGGCCCCGTACTCATGGGCTGCAGGGGACACCTGCACTGAGGAGGAAATGGGAATGGGAAAGAGGGAAATGCAACCTGATGGGACGCAGCTCTGGCACCACATTTCCTCTTGTTCCTGCTGTCCTGGAAAGCCCCAAGTAAATCCAGTCCCTCAGACCTTGCATCCCTGAACACCAGGAGAGCTGGTGTTTTACCCAGATCCCAGTGCCCTGCACGGCTGCGCTGACACGAGCACAGGCTGATCGCTCCGCCCAGCACCATCCTTCATTTTCCTCCCATTGCTCCCCAAGCATCCCCAAACCACCCCATGTCTGTGCCAGGGCCAGTGCCTGCCCCAAGCCCAACCAGAGGCTGTCACCCAGCCCTGCACCAGCTCCCACCCCTGGGAGAGCTGGGAATGCACTGAGAGCTCGGCTCCCCGGGCTCCCCAGCATACAAACCAGTCCTCAGACACACAAAAATGCCCAAACTACCCCTCTGGGCACCGCAATTCCATCATCCCCAAGGAACTCGGGTACTTGCCTCTTCACCTCTGCCCATTTCCAGTAGCCATGGCTAGGACCGGGCTGTCAGAAATAGCATTCCCTAGGCAGTTCATCCCAGCACAGAGAAGAGGAGCCTGTCACTGACCCACACCATGGGCAGGACAAGGGGGGCCCTAGCTGGCTTTGGCTACTCCAACACCAAAGCTCTTGGTCCCAAAGATGGGGTGAGTTCAGTGGTTTTTCCTGGATTGAAAGAGAGCAGAAAAAGGAAGTTAATCCCACTGTGGAATCCAAGACTCCTGCATTTCATATTTCTGCTCTGACTGCTCACCGTGGAGTTTTATCCATGGCAAAAAAAGGAGAATGACACCATATCAAATAAAAAGTGCCCTTTTCCAGCATTTTTATTCCAGGCATTAAAAGGATGCTCGTTTCTCTTCTAGCATTGTTTCCCTCATTTTAGGAGAACCGTTTTCATCCCAGACCCCACTCGTCAGGTGTTCAATCCTCTGGCACTGGATTTGGACAAAAGAAGGGACACACCTGGACTGCGGGAAATCACTGAAAGAAACCCTTCCAAAACCTGACAGAGAAAAACAACAGGAGATGCAGGAAGACACATCCCTCATTTGCAAGTCTGGAATGCTTTTCTAAAGACTTCTCTGTATCTGGATGCTCTTTGCTCTTGGCTTTCTTTACAGGAATGCTTTTGCTGCTAAACACGTCTCAGACCCTTATTTGATCAGGATAAGGTGGGATGGAGATGAGGACTCACACAGGGAATAGCCAGGGAGATGCACGGCCTGGGAATATCAAGGATGGGAAAGAGAAGGAAGAGGGATTGTTTTTCTTGTTTAGAGACAGCAGTGCTGTGAGCTTGGCGAACACATGGCACCGCAGGGATCCAGGGCAGGAGCGGGATAACTCCGGGATAAGGGGAATCTGCTCCCACTCCAGGGCTGTGCCAGTGAAGGAGGGGAATTTTTTAGTGCCTTCATTACACACAAAAACCAAACCCAGCACCGCCGAGCTGGCCTTTTGTGAGCTGCAACACAGAGCGCCCCCTGGCCTTTCGGAGAACACAACCTCACCCAGTCACCGAGCTAGGGGATGATACTTGGGAATGATCCTTGCTGCCTGCAGGCAAATCAGATGAGGGAGCCACAGGAGCTGTGGGGTTTCCTGCTCTTCCTGCCACTCCATCGGTCCAGACCAGGAGACGTTTCCTGGAACAGATCCTCCCTGTAAAGGGAGCTACACCAAAGCTCAAGCCCTCATTTAGAGACCCTTGGAAAAGCAAAGGTGAGAGGGGATTACCTGGAGCCCCAGGGGACCGAGGTGAAGGCGATGAAGAAGCAGACAGCAAAGTGCTTCCACTGCTTCTCACTCCAGCAAGGGGAACATCCCTGGAATTTCATGTCCAGCGTCGCTCCCAAACCCCACAGGTGAATCCACACGTACTCCAAGACTGATCTCCTTCAAACTTCCAGCAGCACAGACTCACCGGGAGGAACTGCAATCCAAGGACACACATCAGCAACCATCTTCCCGCTTGCCCCTCTCTCTACATTTTCCCTTTCCAGTGGGATGCAAGTGCCACCCACCAGAGGCAGGAAAACTGCCTTGCAATCCAGTACAAAACCAGCCTGGAAAGCCCAGGATGCCCGGAGCCAGCAGCCATTTCTCCTGGAGCTCCTGCTGACAGGCATTTGAAGCCTGCTGTGCCTCACAGCTGCTTTTCTGCCAAGGGCATTCCCATCTTTTCTTTTTTAGACCAAATAAAGGTTTGCAAAGCTGAGTTTTGTGAGAAGTGATTCATATTTGGATTATTCTTAACTTGGAGTTTCCCTTGGCACCAAAATCAGGGTCTCACCTCTTGCTTGGAGCTTGGCTGAATTCCTCAGCAATGTCAGGGAATGTGGCCATGAAGCTTTGGGCATATTTCGTTCATCTGCCTTTTTAGGCTTTGTTTCTTTCCCTCAGCCTTCCCACTGGATTGTGGCCTCCGAGGAATACGTAAAATCCCATTTGATTCCTATTCTTTTGGACAATTTTTTGTACTGTTCCTGTACAAAACGAGGCCCCCTGTTCAGATGCTTTTCCCCACCGTTCCTCGGATGTTTTATCTACCAGTGCATTCCCTGAGTTTGTTGGGCTCTTCCCAGATCTCTGAGCTCCTTCACAAGGCAGGAGAACGATTTGGCCCAGGAACTAAACCCTCCCAAGGAATTGTCTGATACCATCTCCGCATTGACAGCTGATCCTAGTGCTCAAAGGATCCCTCTTCCTTCCCTTCAGCCAATTCCAAGGCTCGCTGCCCCCAGCTGGGATCAGTCCCCAGTCTGATCCCTGCAGTCTTCCCTGGCAGGATCGTGCTCAGGAATGCATGGGCTTACAAAAGTAAGAATTAATTCTTCCCACCCCTGCCCAGTTTTAATTTCAAAGGCTTTGGTGTCTGCCTTGCCCAGCTGGAGCATGCTTCCAACTCTGTTCTTGCTGCTTCTGCTGCTTTCAGAACCTTTTCTGTGCCATCATGAACATACTCAACATGCCACTCGCACCCACTGAACTGCATCAAAGGCCCGGGAGATAGGCACTTTCCTTCAAGCTCTCTGTAGCATCCTACCCTCCACCTCTGGCGGATCCCAAAGCCCTTCCAAACATCCAGCAGCTGCACGCAGAGAACAAGTGCTAAAACAAGGCGTTGGCCTTCCTAGTCCTTTTAAAGTCTGTGAACTAGGCGAAACATTCCAGTGCGCAGCACTTTCCTTTGCAACTATATCTAGAGCATCATCACATTCTCTCCAAGTGGGTAAGTCCACCCTTGCAGCGCAGCGTTTGCAGCCACAGTTCGGACTGAGAGATGGGCCAGGTGTGAAAGGGTTTCTTGACTATCCCTCTTCTCTGGAAGACTTGATACTCGCAGCGCGACCACGTCCACACACCTTCAGTGTGGCCAGGTTCAAGCAGCTAGAGCTCCCAGAGATGGGAGAGTCAGGAGAGAAGACGTTCCAAAAGTACCGTGTACTTACAGCAGCATTAAAACTTTGAACAGCCGTCTGCAGCACTGTAGACTGCGGCTTCTCCAACAGACGTGCCATCCCATTGCTGGCTCCCGCAGCTCGGTTGCTAGCTGCTCTCCTGAAGAAAAGAACTAGAAGAAAAAGCCAATGCTGGGCTGCACCTTCCCCTTGCCTTACGTAAAGCCACCTAAACTCCCCGCTGCACTCTCTACTTCCCCTCTCCTTGGAAGCGACCACTATGTTTGCTGCATCTCGAAGCCTAAAGGTAAGCGCCAGTGTTTCCAAGGATGGTTGGAAGAGGGATAAGTAGTAGCACAAGGAAGTAGCTGTCGTTGAACGCAGGTGAGTGCCAGCCATGCTCCTTTCTCAGTTTGTTCGCTGCGGACACCAGCCCGGTGCTCTGCGCCTTCGTTCGGCCTCTTTAGTACCCATGTCGCGCTTTCATTCTGCTGGAGTCGAACCTTTGTCTACTTGTCGCATCGAGCACTGTGCCTGCAGCGAAATGCCCAGCCGACTGCTTCTGCCGACACACGCCTGGGCTATGCACTTTCCCTCGTAGCAACATATAGCAGCACATTTGGTCTTTTCTTGTCGTCCAAATGCAACGGGAAAGATTCTCAGCTACGTCTGGCACAGAGAACAGTTTTAGGTCGACAAGCTCACCCAGAGTTACCCTCGACGCGTGGAAACTTGTATTTGCACCACATGCAAGTGGTAGCCGTCTTTCCTTTACAGCCTGCAGAGCGCCGCCAGATCGCGGTGCTCTCTGCACCTGCCTTCTCACTTCCAAGTGCGACCGAGCACCTTCCAGCCTTGCAGGGAGCAAAGACGTCGATAGTCGTCTCGCAGAGAAGAACGTGCCAGGGCGAAAAGATGATCTTCCTTTCTCGTGCTTCTTGCCTGAATGGTGGTGCTGTGTTGAAAGTCCTGGCCAGCGAAAAGATAATCCAGCAAGTGTTTCTCTCCTGACGCATTTTGCTGAGCGAGAGCAAAAGGGACAGTTTAGACTCTATGAAACAGCAAGAAAATTATTGTACGCTGAGCTGAGGAAAATCCGTGCACAGCACACTGTGGATGCGTGCAGTACACATGCTGAAGAGTCGCACAGCAAAGTGACATCGCTGCGCTTCCGTTCTGTCCAGACCACAGAAGGCGAAGAATGAAGTAGCTGGGCACCGGCTTAATATATTCAGTGGACCGAATTTCAAATGTCCAGCCAAGAGCTGCTTAACAAGCAGATTCAGCTGAGAATGCTCTGGATGGTTCACAAAGTAAGGCGCAGCGGATGCACTCCATCACACTGCCTGGCCAGAAGTTTCTTACACCTTCAGTGCTGCAGAGTCCATGCAGCTGGAGCACACCCAGAAGGACGCGTCCAGCTAGAAGGCGTTCTTCAAGTACCCCCCTTCTCCAAGCAGCCTTGAAACTGAGCACAACACACTGCGGCTCGGGAGCTTCCTTCTCAGATAGACGTGCCGTCACGTTATTCACTCTCGCAGCTCCGTTGCCCACTAGCAGCAGGTGCTACCAAAGCAAAATGCTCCAGAAGTAAAAAGCACTGCTGAGCAAACCTTTTCCTTTGCCTCACGTAAAGCACTGTAAACTGTCCGCTGCACTCTTTATTTCCATTCTCCGCCGCATCTACCACTGTCATCTCTGCATCTCGAAACATAAAGCTCGGCACAATTCCTTCCAGGGAAAGCTGGAAGAGAAATAGATAGCAGCACAAGTAGCTGCAAGTTAAACTTTCTGTTTTCAAGTGCTAATGTGAATCCGCAAAGAAGAGAGTGACAGCCACGCTTCCTCTTGCAGCCTGTGCTCTGCGCCTACATTCTTATGCTCTTCGTACCATGATGCGCTTTTCATTCTGCTGGAGCCAAACCGCCGTCTACTTGTCGCACAGAGAGCACGGTGCCAGCAGAGAAATTCCCCAGCCGACTGCCCTTCCGAAACACGCCTGGGCTATGCACTTTCCCTCGCAGCGACATACAGTAGCACATTGGGTCTTTTCTTGTCGTCCAAATGTAAAGGGAAAGATTTGTAGCTATGTCTGGCACAGAGAACAGTTTTAGGTCAACAAGCTCACCCAGAGCTTACCCTTGACCCGTGGAAACCAGTGTTTGCACCACATTCCAGTGGCAGCCCTCTTTCCTTTACAGCCTGCAGAGCGCCGTCAGATCGCGGTGCTCTCTGCACCTGCCTTCTCCCTTCCAAGTACCACTGTGAACCTTCCAGCCTTGCAGGGAGCAAAGACGCGGATAGTCCTCTGGAACAGAAGAAGGTGCAAGATTGACATTAAGTTCTTCCTTTCTCCTCCTCGTTTCCCAAATTGTGGTGCTGTGTTGAAAGTCCTGGACAGCGAAAAGATAATCCAGCAAGTGCTTCTCTCCTGACGCATTTCGCTGGGCAACAGCTACACGGAGAGTTTGGACTCTGTGAAACAGCAAGAAAATGATTGTACGTCAAGCTGAGGAAAATCCGTGCACAGCACACTGTGGATGCGTGCCGTGTTCACGCTGAAGAGCGGCAAAACGCAAAGCCATCGCTGAGCTTCCGTTCTGTCCAGACCGCAGAAGGCGAAGAATGAAGTAGCTGGGCACCGCGTTAACATACTCAGTGGATGGAATTTCAAGTGACCAGCAGAGAGCTGCTTCACAAGCAGATTCAGCTGAGAATGCTCTGGCTGCTTCACAAAGTAAGGCGCAGCCGTTTCACTCCATCAATCACACAACCTGGCCAGAAGCAGTTTCTTATACCTTCAGTGCTGCAGCGTCCATGCAGCTTGAGCGCTGCCAGAAGGGCGGGTCTAGAAAGAAGGCGTTCTTCAAGGACCCCTTCTGAAAGCAGCCTGACCCGAAGCCCAGCAATGGCTTTGAGTTTTGCCGCTCTTCAGCGCAAACAGTGCACACGTCCACAATGTGCTTGCGCACGGATTTTCCTCAGCTCGACGTGCAATCATTTTCTTGCTGTTTCACAGAGTCTAAACTCTCCGCGTAGCTCTTGATCAGCGAAATGCGTCAGGTGAGAAACACTTGCTGGATTATCTTTTCGCTGGCCAGGACTTTCAACACAGCACCACCATTCAGGCAAGAAGCACGAGAAAGGAAGATCATCTTTTCGTCCTGGCAAGTTCTTCTCTGCGAGACGACTATCGACGTCTTTGCTCCCTGCAAGGCTGGAAGGTGCGCGGTGGTACTTGGAAGTGAGAAGGCAGGTGCAGAGAGCACCGCGATCTGACGGCGCTCTGCAGGCTGTAAAGGAAAGACGGCTACCACTTGAATGTGGTGCAAATACAAGTTTCCACGCATCGACGGTAACTTGTTGACATAAAACGGTGCCAGACATAGCTGAGAATCTTTCCCTTTACATTTGGACAAGAAAGACCGAATGTGCTGCTGTATGTCGCTGTGAGGGAAAGTGCATAGACCAGGCGTGTGTCGGCAGAAGCAGTCGGCTGGAGCATTTCTCTTCCGGCACAGTCCTCTCTGTGCGACAAGTAGACAAAGGTTCAACTCCGGAAGAACGAAAGCGAGACACGGGTACTAGAAGGCGCAAAGCACCGGGCTCGTGTCCGCAGCGTACAAACGGAGAAAGGAGCGTGGCTGGCACTCACCTGCCTGCCCAATTCACCTTAGCATTGAGAAGGAGGAAGTTCAACGACAACTACTTACTTGTGCTACTACTTATCCCTCTTCCAACCATCCCTGGAAACACTGGCGCTTACCTTTAGGCTCCAAGATGCAGCAAACACAGTGGTCGATGCCTAGGAGAGGGGAAGTAGAGAGTGCAGCGGGGAGTTTAGGTGGCTTTACGTAAGGCAAGGGGAAGGTGCAGCCCAGCATTGGCTTTTTCTTCTAGTTCTTTTCTTCAGGAGAGCAGCTAGCAAGCAGGCTGCGAGAGGCAACAATGGGATGGCTCGTCTGTCGGAGAAGCCGCAGTCTACAGTGCTGCAGACTGCTGTGCACAGTTTTAATGCTGCTGTAAGTACACGGTACTTTTGGAACGTCTTCTCTCCTGACTCTCCCATCTCTGGGAGCTCTAGCTGCTTGAACCTGGCCACACTGAAGGTGTGTGCGTCTTGCTTCCCCGCTACGCGCAGGATCACATCCTTTTATGTCTCCAAGAGGCAGGATGCACAGCGGAGCTCCTCCACCAACTGCTCCCACATGACAGGGGCCCCGCCAGCCAAGCGCTTTTTGCCGGGCACTGTCAGCGCTCTTCGAAATAACCACACGATGGTGCTGCAGACTTGCAAAAGAAGGCCAAGCACCTGGCCCAGCTCGAAAACACCCCAAGGGCAGACAGAGGCAACTTGCAAACAGCCCTGCACTCAAATCAACGGTGTCAGGCCAAAAAGACTTCTCTCATCATCCCCTTCCAAGAGCACACTCTTCTTTACACCACACTCCAAGAGCCAGACCAAACAAATGGCCCAAACAAATCTTTTCCCTCTCGCAGATTCCACCCACCAACTTGAAACCATCTGGCAAAAACAGAGCTCAAAACAGTGCCAGCTGAGGAAGATCTTGCTGCCTACAACTTCACCTGCACCCCTCAAACTAGCAGCACACATGCTGTTCTCAGCACTCTCCTTCTCAGCTCTAGGTACCATCCTAAGCCTTCGCTCTCCCAGAGTCAGGATCCAAAGACAACGGCAACCAGGGACTGCTCACACACTGAAGGCACCAGGACAAATAGCTTAAGAGCTTGGCCTTTGCATTCCCACTGACAGCTCAACAGCTCTAACCCAGAGAGTGCTCTGCCTGTTGGGAAAAGCCTTTAAAATCCCTAGGAGTACCTGATGTGCACATCCAAACCTGCCTTCCTTGCCAAAGAGAGCAACTACAAGCCCATCTCCAAAGAAACGGCATCCCCTCCTCCAAAATGCAACACATCCAGCGACTGATCCACCTCCAGTATTGAATATGTCCAACAATTGCCCCCACACGTACAGGGGCCAGAAGAGAAATGTCTTGCTGGACTATTCCTCCCCACAGTACCTTAACATCTGCCCTAGCAACACTGGCACTATGTCCTTGCATTCCCAAGGAAAGGCACTCTGAGTCTCTTGGCCTTGCCGTCAGTACCTTGTCTAGTTCTCCTTAAGGTATCCTTGCTCTTCTTCCCTTGCCTACGTCTGCCCTCCCTCGCACTGCCTCCAACTTGCTGGCTTTGCTTTGCCTGGCCTACCACTCTTTCCCTTGCCTTCCATGCAGGCAAGGCACTGCAAACCGAGTGCAGGCAATTGTGGCCAAGTCAAGGGAGAGGTAGGCAAGGCCAGAGCAGTGAGGGGAAAGCAAATGGAGTGGTAGACAAGAGAAGGTCCAGAAGTTAGAGGCAAGGCTGCCTGTACGAAGGAAAGTCCACTGATGGGAAGGCCAGGCAGAAACAGGAAGGGCTCAGCAAGCCAAGGCCCTGGAGGAAAGCAGTAGGCAGGTCAAGGGCGGGGCATGGCCGTGCAAAGGAATGCAAGGCTACAGAGGGCTAGCAGGGCAAGGCAAGGCAACTGTTGTGTTGCCAAGGCAAGGCCAGGCAAGGCCAGGCAAGGCAGGTGAGAAGTACATTCAAGGACTGCTGGTACATAAAAGTGGCCAGGACCAAGTGCTCTGTGTGGCCTTCATCCTGTGTGGGTCATCTCTCCTCTGTACCTAAAAGACTTGAGCTACCTGCTTTCCCTTGTATGCAAAAGAACTCTCTTTCTGGTCCCCGAGCTCAAGGGCAAAATGTGAATTGCCCCTCCAAGGTTCAAGACATGCAAGGATTGCTCCCAGACAAAGGCTGCCCACAGAGATGAGTGTGGCAACATGCGTCCTCCCCTGGTCTTCCTCTCATGGGATCCTGAAACACCGGAGATGCTTGAGAGCTTTGAGATTCCTCGGAGGAGCAGAAAGGGCAGGGCAAGGCCCAGAAATGTCATTGAAAAGGGGTGTTGAATTCCAGGTGGGGGAGGGGTGAGCAAGGTCATGCAAGGCAAGGGAGGGTTTCAAGGGCAAGGCAAGGCAAGTGGTGGCTTTGCGAGGCGAGGCAAGGCAATGAGGGTCCTAGAAGGAAAAGGAAAGATGAGGCCAGACCTAGATGAATGTGAAAGGAAGTCAGGTGGGAGATGGGTGAGGAAGTCAATGCGAGGCAGGGGAGAAAAGGCAGGTTGAGGGAAGGCTACAGAGGGGGCAGCAAGGAAATGCAAGGCATGGGGAAGCATGCGAGGAGTGGGTGCTGCCAGCCGGCGGGGATGGCAGGGGCGGGGCCACTGCAAGTAGCATGGTGGGGATGTGGAGGGGGTGTTAGTGTGCGGGAGGTGTGTGTGTGTGTGGGTGTGTGTGCAGTGGAGTGCAGGGTAAGTGCAGGTGTGTGTGTGCGTATACGGGGGTTTTGTGCCAGGTGCTGTGCCGGGGAGAGCCGTTCCACCGCAAGGAAGGTGTGGGAGTGAAAGGAGTAAGATAGATGTGTCTTTACAAAGAGACCGTGTGAATCTCTCCTTAGACAAGGCTAGGAATTTACAGGGAGGGAAGTAACAGAAGAAAGTATTCGTTCTAGAAACTGTTACTAATCAACAGAGACTGTTGCTCAGCCAAGGCCCTGCTAAATTCCTGAACCTAGAGCAAGGCAGCAAAGACTTCCTAGCATTAGGAATAGTTTGGTTTTCTTCCTTTTCCATTCCAAAAGGGGAGTGCATATTAGAGGGGGGCATAGAGTAGGCAGTTCCGGAAGTCTGTAATTCCCGAGTACCTCAGAGGGTGCTGTTGCCAGGAACTTAGCATCAGAAGGGGGCTGCATCCCGCAATCATTTGAGAGACTCCATGGCAAAAGCCCCATGGCCTCTCCCTGGAGTTGAAGAATGTTACAGGACTCCTCTGTCTCCTTTTTGGTGGATGAAGAAACTCAGAAAGCCACACTTCTGCCAGAACTCTCCAAGATGCCCCCTTTGCTCCCCGTGACTCCATCACTGCCCAGGAAGCTGTCTTTTCTACCACAGCAGTTTGACATACAGTTAAAAGTCGTGTGGCAGAGAAAAAAGGCAAGAATTGGTTTCCAAGGGATGGCAAACAAGAGATACCAGAACCTTTGGCCCTACCAATATTAAAGCAACTCCATTAAGAGAGTTCTTGCACTTCCTGAGGATTGGCAGAAGCCTATCTCATGATGTATGTTGCTGGGGGTCTTTTTAGACTGGCAAAAGGAGCTGTTGAAGGTTGCTTGATCTGTGCTAAAGCCAACAGCCAAGTTACAAAGTAACTTGCTAGGGGAGGGAGGCCTTGGGCTGCATGGCCCTTCCAAAGATGCCAGGTGGATTTTCCGGAGATGCCCCAAGTGGCAAGGCTTAATATCTTCTGGTAATCGTATGTCAGCTAGCAAGGTGGCCAGAAGTATTTCCAACTACTTCAGTAATGACAGGATCAGTTCTTAAGGCATTTTTGGAACAAATCATTCCAAGATACAGCATTGTAGAAGCAATAGATTCAGATAGGGGAACTCATTTTGCAGGAAAGATCCTTCAAGGGGTTTTGGCTTCTTTAGGAACACAATGGAACCTCCATAGGCCCTGGCACCCCCAGAGCTCGGCTCGGGTAGAAAACAATGAAGAGAGAAATAAACACCTTTTGAAGCTGGTAATAGAAACCAAGATGCCATGGGTAGGGCTTTGGACATTGGCTTTGGTGAGAATGAGGGCCCAACCCAGAAGAGAGATTCAGTTATCTCCCTTTCAATCGTTGTTTGCAATTGCCCTGGTAAGTCTCCACCTAGTGGGGGGGTAGAGGCAAGTGATGCATTTTTAAAACCATCTGTGGCCAGGATCCTGCTTCTTGTGAAACCCCTTCAACAGGAAACTCAGCTGGTGCAAGCCCGGCCTTTGGACTTTGCTGCTTTTAACATCCAACCAGGAGATTGAGTCCTAATTAAGGAGTAGAAAGAAGCGCCAGTGCTGGTGAAATGGCGTGGCCCATTCCAAGTGTCACTGACGACAGAAAACAGCCGTCAAGTAAGCTGAACACAGGTGAACCCGTCACTCTCGGGTCAAGGTCTCTGAAGCCTCAGAGATTTGCACATCTCAGCTGGAGGAGAAGGCCGGGAGGCCGTGACTGACACTCTGCAGGAGTGGGCCGGAGCAGTAGGCAGTGCTTCGACATCGGAAGAAGCCCCGCAGTCCTACCTTCAGACCGTCTGCTGAAATAGACTGTATAGGCATCCCTCCTCTAGAATCTCCACTCACTTGGGGGCTAATACTTGTGGCCATTTTGTTACGTTAAGTGGTTTCTGTGTCTTCAATTGCCACAGGTGCTGCAGAAGACAACGGGAAAATTAGACTAGCTAATTAGATGACACTATTAAAACATTTTCCTTACTAATTCTACTTTGATATGGTTAGCTGAGTTTAGGCCAGGAGTGGGAGAATCAATTTGCAGCCTTAGGAGAAGAAGTAGCAAAAGTTTTTAACCTTAGCAATTGCTGGCTCTGTGGAGGGCCAGGAGGATCTGAAGAGTGGCCATAGTTGGCTAGCCCAGCTGAACCTAAATGGTGGGTCAATGTGAGGGCCCACAGTGGGATGGGATTTGGGGCCAAAGAAGGAAGTTCATGGCCACTTCATTCTTCTCCAACAGGCACTTATTGCCTAATAGGATAGGGCGTGTCTATGTAGGAAAAGGCAATTGTCAATTGACTTTCCCTCTGGGCTTGAACAACTGGGTTTGGACCCCCAATTGCCCTCCTTCCAATTGTTCCAAATATCAAGGCAAATGCAATCAAATACCTGTTCGGCTCACTAACAGTAGCTGCGTAAGGCGTTCTTATCACACTTACCAAAAATATTTGGAAGCCTGTAAAGCAATGGGGAGGGACAAGGGGTTTTTTTGACCACCTGTTTTTGAGCAGTCCCCACAAAAATTCCACAAGTAGAAGACATGTTGTTTGTGATTATCAGTGGGAATGGCCACACCGGATTGGAACTCAAAGCCTTTTAGTGAGTTCTGCTCCAAATCCAACCAAGCAGCTTGCAGATGTAAATGTAGGTGGGAACCCTGTGCGGGAGCTTGGAAATGCAAATGCTGGGACCCTTATGGTGGGGCAACTCTTGTTGGAGGACCGTTAGGCCCGGGAATCCTGCTGTATTTTGAGCCACCAATTGATGACCATGGGTAGGTTCCTTTGCTAATGGAACACGGGCTTTGAAAGGACAGTATTGGATTTGTGGCCAACATGCTTAGCTCAGGTTACCTCCAAACTGGTCAGGGATATGGTATATTTAGTAGACTGTTGTTCTTTTTGCTACTACAAGTTCTGGGAAATCGCTTAGGAATCAAAATCTGTGATGATTTAATTAGAGAAAAGCAGTCAGCTGATGCAGCCCTGGCTGGAGGGAGCACCCCAAAACGGGGAAATGATGAACGGCCAACAGAACAAGTTACCCAACACGATGGACCAGCCCCTTGGAAACCTAAGGAATTAATCCCAGATGCCTGGGAACCCATTTATCATTTGAAGGAGATAATTAGGTTACAAGCTGTCTCAGAAATAATTACCAACCAGCCAGCCACAGCGCTTGACCTTTTTGCTGAGCAACCCACTTAAATGAGGAAAGCGGTATTTCAACATTGGATGGTATTAGATTATCTGTTGGCAGAAGAAGGAGGAGTTTGTGGGAAATTAAATGACTCGAGCTGCTGTTTGCAAGCAGATGACAGCGGAAAAGTGGTCAAACAAATAACAAAGGAAATAACGTCAGCTCGTGGACCTGTCCAAATGTTGAAAGGATGGGGATGGGACATGTTTTCATGGTTAACTGGCCAGCTCTGGGCTAAATGAATACGATTCCTCCTCTTACATGCTATAGCAACTCTCATCTTTTTACCATGTGTGACACCATGCTGGCGGCAGCTCTTTCAGCAGGTGCTCAAGGGGATGCCGCTAGCAGCCATGCCTACCTGATCCAGAAATGACTACAAAAGGACAGAAAAGGATGTCACTGCAAATAATAGCAAAACCCAAGAAGACTCCAGAAGAAAAAATTAAATCCATGGTAATTAAGGTTTGTAAAGACAAATACAGAGCAAATAAAAAGAGGAGGGATTAAAAGGAATGAGATGGATGAGTCTTTACAAAGAGACCGTGTGAATCGGCCTGTAGACAAGGCTAGGAAGTTATGGCTAGTGAAGTAACAGAAGAAACTAGGAGTTCTCTAGAACTGTTACTAATCATCAGAGACTGTTGATTAATCAAGGCCGTGTTAAATTCCTGAACCTAGAGCAAGGCAACAAAGACTTAAGAGCATTAGGAATGGGGTTCTTTTCTTTCTTCTCGATGCCAAGAGGGGGGTGCATATTAGAGGGGGGCGCATAGAGTAGGCAGTTCCGGAAGTCTGTATCTCCCGAATACCTCAGCCAGTGGGGAAAAGGAAGAGGGTGCTGTGGCCGGGAACTTGGCATCAAAAGGGGGCTGCATCCCGCAACCGTTTGACAGACGCCATGGGAAAAGCCCCATGGACTCTCCCTGTAGTCGAAGAATGTTGCAGGACTCCTCTGTCTCCTTTTCGGATATAAACCTCAGGCATCGTGGATTAATTTTCCCTAACGGCAGCGACCTGCCGCGTGGTCTCCGTGCTCCTCTCCAGCCCCCCGGGACGTGTAAAATAGTTCCCAGCGGCTCCCACCGCGCGTTGCAGACGGCTGCGCGGCCCCGGGGCTGCCCGCAGTGCTCCCCTGCCCCGCCAGGGCTGCCCGCGGGCTGCGGAGCCGCCTCGCCACCGGCGCGGCCAGGGCTGGGGCCCTTCTCGACAGCAGCCGAGGGGCTGCGGAGCGGGCGGCTGCCGGACGATCAGCTATTTTATGCCGCGCGGTGCTGCCGCCTCCATCTAGCTCTCCATCGCGCCGCCGCCCGCCGCCCGCCTGGCGCGCTCACGCTCGGCCGCGCTCGCCGCCCGCCCAGCCTCGCCGGAAGCTCTCCCGCCCGGGCTGTGCCCCGGCTCCGCCGGCAGCTCGGCAGGGCCCGGCCGCACGCGTGCTGCGTGGCTCGGAGCAGCCGCGTTGCGCCGCAGGCGACGGGGAAGGCGGGGCGGGCCGGCGCCATCGTGGTAGCGCGAGGAGAGGAGCGCCCGGGCGGGGCGGCGAGCGGCGCGGCGGTGAGCGCTTCTGCTTCCTGTCGCTCGGCGGCCGCCCACGGCAGGTGCCGTGTGACCCCGCGGAGCGGCGGGGCCGGCCGGGCGGTGCGCGGCGAGGCTTTCGGCCAGCGGCGACCACAGCGAGAGGCTGCTGGCACTGCCCGTGCCGGTGGAGAGAGCGGGGATCCGAGGCCGGCCTTCCCCGGGCGACGAGGGGAGGCCGCCTTTGCCGCGCTGCCCTCCGTGCAGCATGTGGCCGATTCCGGCGAACCCGGGGTCTCCGCAGCGGCGCGGGCGGGAGGGAGTGGGGAGCGCGCTCGGTGCCGTGCCGGCCGCTCCCGGCCAGCGCTGCGCTGCGCCGAGGCGTTTTCCCGCCCGTCCTGGGAAGGACATAAGCGACACCGTAGTTGGAGCTTAGCTGTCAGGGGGTACAACTTCCCTCCATTGGCGACCTCCTTTTCCCTCTGATTCAGCTACCTTGTGGTAGGTGCGATGGTGCTGAAGAAGGGTGGCGGCTTGGCACAGTTGCTGTCATAGGTGGTGCGAGAGCTCGACGCAAGGAGCTTTGAGTGGCATGTGTGAGGGTAGGAGGGTACGGCACCCATAGCTGAAGGCAAAAAAGGTCAGGGCATGTCATCAGCCGCAGTCGTGCTAAGTTGTTCATCTTTGCAAACTGCTTGCCGAGTTGTTCCTTTCTTAGGTAATGGGGGCTTGTATCAACCAGAACTGCAAATGGTCAGTATTTGCAGAGAAGGTTACTTGGACTGTTGTTGAAGTGAGTGTAGCAGTTTCTATGGCATTCTGCAAAAAAAGTGACAGGTCTCCCTGTGTTCCCCAGTTCTTAACAAAGATGAAGTTAACAAACCCCTGAAAAGAGGTTTTGCAAAACTTCAGGGATATTTTCCTACTAGTACTGTAGAGACAACCATAGTCACCTTGTCTTTCCAAAAGTGAAGGTTCCCTATTTTTGTCCAAGAGCATCAAGTGCTTTTGATCAGCGTTTGTGTGCATGCATTAGCCTCGTTCTTGCTCTTCCTTGGAGAACTTTTACAATACTCACATGATCTGTGTAGGCTGCAGACTGCAGTGGTGAACTTCAAGGCTTCCAGCAGAAGGGAGATGCTATCCACATTTTGGATTCTCCTTAGTCTGAACCTTCAACGTCCAAGGCTTCACTTTTCAAGCAGTTGGAAGAGCTCCAAATTAAGACATGAACAGGTCTTAATTGACCTTGCCACCGCCTCAGTTAGTCAAGTAATGCTGTGCATTGGATTTGACTAGTGCAACATGTGCTTAAAATATGTAGAGTAACTCCTCGATTACCCTCTCAGAAGGGTTGGAATGGAGAACAAGGAGTTCCCAAGACAAATATTTGGTGTACGAGGAGTAGAATTTAGGAGTTGATTGCAGAGCACTGCATGCACAAATGTCTAAGGAGAATCCATCTTTTGATGTCCCATCTATGCTTGTTCTCATTTGAAATCCTGCACATTCTGCAGGCTGGTTTTGTTAGGCTTGGGGCTGGGGAAGGAGTGATGGTGGGGGAGGAGTGGGTGTTGGTTTTGGGTTATTTTTTTGTTTCCAGAATAGTGTACACAGAACTTGTGCCCAAAACCAGCAGTAGGAAACAATGCAGGTATAAAAGAAGGTCACAGAAATGTCAGATAATACGAATCTGAAAGCGCTTCAGTATTTTACTCAGGAGTTTCACTCTAACAAGGTGATTTTCCTTCACAGAAATGTAGTGGCAGGCTTATGCCATGCTAGAAGTGATGACCTTTCTCTGCCCCAAATTGAGCAGCAAAAGGTTTTGGCTCTTAATTTGAACCCCTGAGCCAGCTGTGTTTCAGGCTGCAGAAGCTGCAGCTGTTGTGGCAGACGCGGGGTGCAGCCCTGCCTGCCAGTTCCGAGCTGGCCTGCGCTGGTGGCAGCCGTCAGCGCCCGGGGTCCCCTGTGCCACCCATGCCAGGGCTCTGCCTGCCTGCCTCGCAGCCCTGGTAGCCTCAGGGAAACATCGCACTACTCCATCTGCTTTAAAAACAAACAAGCAAACAAAAAGCTCCCTGTAAATATATGTAGAAGTCTTGAAACTAATTCTCAGCGCTTGCTCGGAGTTTGTTGATGGAGCAAATGGATTTTGGATAAACTGCTATTGCTAGTACTACTTAGGTTCCTAAACTTCAGAAGGGAGGCTATGGTGGTCACGTACCCCTGAGGAATGTTGGCAACAGTAAGACAGCTCAGTCATTTCAAGGTGGCCAGAAAATGGGTGTGGCAGTGGAGTGGACACTCTGTGAGTAGGTAGCCTTAAGTCATGTAACGACATGCACTTCAGTGGGAATTTTGCATCAACACCAAGAGATTGTGTCATGATGTGTTGCGTAACAACAAATTGGGCCAAAATTCTGCTGATTTTGACCAAGGTGGATGGGCCACCTTCACTTAAGCTGGCAAAGGGACATAAGTCAATGATGTTTGAAAAACAGCCATGAAACATAGCCCCTTTAGTTTGTTGCTCTGTTGCAAGTCTGCAAAGTTCTGTTGACAGGTCATTGGAAGTAGCTGTTGGAATCTAAGTGCAGTTGGACGCTTTGTCAGTCAGCATCAGCAGGAGGCTTAACGGTTTAGGTTGAGAGGTGGTGCATGGTTTTTTTTCAGAGGAATGGCCCAGTGAAGAGCAGTGTTCACTGCCATGACTACCGTTGTAGCCTTCAAGAGCAATGGTTCATTCAGAGAGAACTTCCTTGGTTCTGCTGGTTTGGTTTCGCAGCTGGAGCAAAGGTACAGCACTGGAAGCAATTCCTAGGGCAGAAGCGGGAGATATCCGAAGCTCTGGACTTCGTTGCCTAAGTGAGCGTAGTCTAATTGGAAGAGTGGTGAGCATCAGTGATATCAGATTTTTTACAAGTTCTTAATTCTGTCAAAACAAGAAAGAAGGAGAGTGATGAAGATGAAATCCTTTCCTCTTCAATCTGCCTACGCAACAACTTCAGCTGTAGTTGTAATGTGTATTCACCTATTTTGAATTGCCCAAAACCAGGCCTAGAGATGCTTCAGAGTCAGAGAAGCGGGTATTTGCTTTATTCGGCGCTGGGTGCATGGGGGATCACTCCTCCTAACACACACACACAGAGCACTCCATACAGTCCAGCATTATGTGTAAAAGTTATGAACATTCATCACAATTCTTGGGATAGGAGTGGTTCTAGAAATTACTTCTCAGAAGTCATTAATATCATTAGCATACGTGCCATGCATGCGCTGTGTACGCTGATGGGCGCACTGAGGAAGGCTCCTCTTCTTCCTCGAGGGTCTTTCTGATGAAGATCAGTAGTCTTTGTCACAATGCACTTTTTACCTTTCTTTCTGGAGCATGCGCAGTTCTTCGGTGGCTGATGCAGCGATCTCTGTGCCGGTTTTCAAAAGATCCTGTTCCTCTTATCTTGACAAGATTAAGGCGAATCCTGCTGCTTAGGTTTTGTGATTAACATTTGCTGTCTCTTAGTAGTTCACTCGTGTTTACATGAGTTAACTATGGATCAACCCCCTTCTCAATTTTAGCACTGAAAGGATATTAGAGTCATTTAAAGAGATGTCTCCTATGGAGTACTATAAAACTGCCATAATGGTAAGACGTTTTCATACAGTAGTTTTAGCACAGAAGTAATATATGTACAATCTTGGATGTTTCATCCTGCTGGCTCAGGAGCCAGTATTGAGCTTTTCTCCTTTAAATTCAGTCTTAGAGCTCTGCAAGGATCACTGCAGCATGACGTTGTGACAAGGGGATGCTGATTCATGCATAAACCTTTGACGCTTTCCTTCTATCTTCAAGCAGCTTTGAAAACCAGTGATTATCTGGCATGTTGCGACTTGAGAGTCATGGTAAAGGTTTCACCAAACACTTTGTAATATCAGGCTACAGCTTTCATTCCTAAGGAAAGAGCATTGAGCAGATTGCTGGCAAAATGCTGAAAGAATGAGCCAAAACCAAAATCCTTTAATGGGAAAGATGGAAAAAATTTAGATGTGTTTATTTGAACTAAAAATAATGTGGACCAAGCCTAAATGTATTTCACACTAAATTCTTAGAACTGATTTTAAGGGAAGAAGTGAGAAAGATGAATTCCCAAGCGGAATTTTCAGCAGCATAATATTGAGCATTTATTAGTAGAACAAAGGCATATCACAGTGCAGGAGCACTTAGCAATATTGCTAGAGGCGTGGCTCCATTCATTTTACTGTGAACTTTAGTACTTCTTTAAACATAGTCCTTAAGCCCAGAAAGTCATTTACACTTCACTCAACTTTCCCCCCTCCGTCTCTGCCCCCTTGCGCCAGCACACGCCAGCACACTGCCACCTCGGTCCTCTGAGTAGCTCCAGAATTGAAGGCAGGCACCCCCCTCCGGTGCCTCCTCAGTCTCCAACCTAATTTGTAGTTGATGGGTTCTTTGGGAGGTGTGAGTTTTGATGAGATAACAGACTTCCTGGGATGCATGCGGTTTATCTTCTTTGTTTCTTGAAGATGTCTTGGTTTCCACCTCTGTAATTTCTCAACTTAAAGGACATTTATTATCATGTGTTTCTTCCTACGTTTCCCAACATGTTACCACTCATTCGAAGTTACAATTTACTCTAGTCTTGTTTTTACTTACCTATATTTTACCTTAACACTATTTCTACATAGTACATTCTCACTTCTAAATGTTAAAGTGATAGATGCGAAAGACAAAATTTATCGTTCACTCATTTATCACAGGAGGAATGTGTTAGCTGCTTGTGTTGCAGTTCACTTGTAATTGTGGTCTATTACCGCAGGCCTGGGCCCTAGGGTGTATCACTGTGTCCCGCAGCCATAGGGAGGAGGAGGAGAGAAGATCCAGCAGGCAGGAATTGTGCACCAAGATTTATTCATTTAATTATTTCACAAACTCTTTTACAGACTTTTTTCTTCATAGTCTAATTGGACAAAGGATCAGCCCCCCCCCTTGGGGTGATTGGCTAAAATCCTAAACCATCCATTGTCAAAATATTTTTCTACTAGACCATAAACCAGACTTTTCAAGGTTGCAGGTGGCTTGGTTGTTTACATACTCTGCTACCTCTTCTGTGAGAGAGAAAAGTCTCTCACAGACTTAGAAAATAGCAAGAAAATCCTCGCTAGCAGCATTTTGGTATCTACAATTCCCCCTTTTTGTTTGATAAGATAACAACTCCACTATTAATCCTAAATAGAAATTTACATCAGTTATTAATTCTAAATATGTCCTTAAGGCTTTAACGATCTGACTCCATAACAAGAAATTTAAAGTTCAGTCTCTGCTTGTGGAAGGACCATCCCAGTCTCTGCTTGTAGAAGGACCATCTGCCTGATGGTCAACATCTTGGTCATCATCAGAAGAGTCTGATGGCTGATGATCTACATTCTGGTGGCCACTTGGATGGTTGGTGTTCTGGTCATCATTTGGAGGTTGCCTGTTCTGCCTCTGGTGCCGTAGGGCAGGGCGAACACATTTTGCAGCTAGCCACCGTACCCCAGTATCTGTAGAAACGCAAGCATAGCCACGACCCCAAACCATAAGTTCCCGCAGGCCTTCCCACTGGTTAGTGAGTAAATTCCACACCCAGACTTTTGCCCAGGGCAGTTGTCTCTTGCCTGCAGAGTGCAATGAGAGAAAGTGATTCAGAAGAACAGGATTCTTTGAATTTTGTGGTACCGTAAGGTGATTAATTGTATACGAGCTTTTGCTAGTCGGCTTCAGTAACCAAATTCAAAGGTTCCTGTGAGAATCGTTGAAAAGCCATGATAACAGCCCTTAATTCAACTAACTAAGCAGAGTCTGACTCGGATTGGTGTGTTAATCAACCACTGCAAAGGCAGTGTAGGATACTGTGCACCTTTGCGCACAGTGACCCCTGCTAAAAATTTGTCCCGATCCGTATGCCCCAGGCTGCCAACACATCCCGTCCCCAAAGGTTAAGGGAAGTGGTAGTAACATAAGGCCTAATTGTAGCTGTGTGCCCCTCTGA
Source organism: Aphelocoma coerulescens (assembly GCF_041296385.1). Classification (NCBI taxonomy): domain Eukaryota; kingdom Metazoa; phylum Chordata; class Aves; order Passeriformes; family Corvidae; genus Aphelocoma; species Aphelocoma coerulescens. The sequence continues at coordinate 31,378 of NW_027183468.1, forward strand.
GTCCTTCACCGTCACAGGCCGTTCGCTTCAATAGCTCTGTGTGGTTCATCCTCATCCTGTGATGGCCGATCCCACTGGGGGTAAAGGCCATGAGGGAGGCCACGCAGAGAAGGAGATGATAGTTACATCAGCACCAGTATCAATCAAACCTTGAAGCTGAGTCCAGGGCGGACGGGCGTTCGGCAGGATCAGGGTACACGTCATCTGTGGCCTTTGGTCAGAGATGTCTGCAGTCCAGAAGGCCTGCAGAAGTCCTGTAGATCCACTGCTGTTATCTTTGTGAGTTTGTTGTTCTATCCTGGGGACACAAGACTTAAAAGGCACTAATTTAGCAAGGCAGGTCTTTTCAGGAATAGTTACAGGGGGTTTTCAAATTCCCTATAAAACTGAGGACAAGGCTCCGAGGAGCGGATTCCCATCAATCCGACCTCATCCTCATCCTATCGCATTAAACCTGTTAGAAGCCAGACCTGAACAGCCCCTCTCTTCCTTTGTCTCTGAGCTAACGTGAGCCGACATCAACGGCTCCTGCCGTGTTTCCCTCTGCAAAGAAGCCAGCTAGCTAGCCCAGCAAGCTCTTTTCCTGATCCCGAAGTCGCTTCAGCGACGCGTGGAGGTAACGCAGCTGGACTGTCTCTGACCAGGGGCACGCCAGAGTCAGTGCCTCGAGCACCAAACGCTGCGTTATTGGACATTGAAGGTTCAGGCTAAGGAGAATCCAAAACGTGGACAGCATCTCCCTTCTGCTGGAAGCCTTGAAGTTCACCACTGCAGTCTGCAGCCTACACAGATCATGTGAGTATTGTAAAAGTTCTCCAAGGAAGAGCAAGAACGAGGCTAATGCATGCACACAAACGCTGATCAAAAGCACTTGATGCTCTTGGACAAAAATAGGGAACCTTCACTTTTGGAAAGACAAGGTGACTATGGTTGTCTCTACAGTACTAGTAGGAAAATATCCCTGAAGTTTTGCAAAACCTCTTTTCAGGGGTTTGTTAACTTCATCTTTGTTAAGAACTGGGGAACACAGGGAGACCTGTCACTTTTTTTGCAGAATGCCATAGAAACTGCTACACTCACTTCAACAACAGTCCAAGTAACCTTCTCTGCAAATACTGACCATTTGCAGTTCTGGTTGATACAAGCCCCCATTACCTAAGAAAGGAACAACTCGGCAAGCAGTTTGCAAAGATGAACAACTTAGCACGACTGCGGCTGATGACATGCCCTGACCTTTTTTGCCTTCAGCTATGGGTGCCGTACCCTCCTACCCTCACACATGCCACTCAAAGATCCACCTGTGACAGCAACTGTGCCAAGCCGCCACCCTTCTTCAGCACCATCGCACCTACCACAAGGTAGCTGAATCAGAGGGAAAAGGAGGTCGCCAATGGAGGTGTTATAAACATATATTATATTGGCTTCTCGCAAAGTATAAAGTAGATATTATATAACGTTAGAAATGCTTTTTGCTGTGTGGATGTAGTTTTCTTTTTAGCAAGAATGTTAGCAAGTGTGAGCACGTAAGATAACCTCCAAACGAACAGAGGATGAGGCCCGAAAAGCTGCTAATCAACACTTTGTCTAGGGAGCAAAAGGGCCCAAAGGCTACTCCGCCCGGAGAACAGGCGGCCAGGAGAGTCCAAGAGCCGTTATCACCACTCTGCCCGGAGAGACGAAGAGGCCCAAAGCTGCAATCAGCCCTGTCTGTCTGGAGAATTAAGAAATCCACCCTACCATCGACTCTTGCCTAGCGGGCCCAACCCCAAGAATCAAGAGAAATAAAACCACAAGGCAGAAGACTACGCATGCTCTAAAAAGGCGGAACCAAGGAGTGGCCATGCAGAACAGCTCCAGGAAAAGTTTTAATATGAATAAAGAACAGACAGTAAAAATGGTATAAAAAAGACTCACCTCTGGCATCAGGTGTGCTCTTGGCAGAGCACCAAGGCACCCGGCCATTACCCCGTTGCTTTATTTGATGTGTCTCTTATTGTCTTTATATTAAACCCTTTAAATTCTCACAGGAGAGTGAACCTCGTTTTTCACAATTAAGGGCTCGTCCCGGAGCTACACCTCGCCTCTGAAAAACGTGGGAGGATTCAAGAAGCAAGGGTAAGGCGCCTCCCGCCCAAGTTGGCAGGACCTTTGCTTAGCATCCTCTGGCGTGATTTGGTGGCAGCAGGGCAACACCCGGAGGACAAGAAAGACACAAAAATAAAGCAAATGAAAGAGAGCGCTCTCGACAAAAATCCCACAGACACTGGAAAAGAAACAGGACTGGGAAGTATTGTCCAAAGAAAAAGGGGGTGGTTACGGGAGATGAGCGTGTGTGAATGAGACGTGGGCTGGTTGCCCCCAGATCTGCGAAGCGAGTGTGGCAGTCTCTGAGTGCTGCCGTTCCGTCTTGTTCACGAGAACAGCGGCCAGCGAGGAGACAAAGCGAGAGATAAGCGGAGTGAAAGAATCTCCGGGGGTGACTGGGACGGGGTCCCAGAGAAGGGGTTGCAAAGTGGGAGCTACCCCCCCATATGCTGGGTTGAGGAAAACTCCAAGAGCACCCAGGGCCTAAAAGTACCCCAAGAGAGGTTGGGGTTTGGATGCTAGCAATGCTGGGTTGAGGGAAATCCAAGAGCACCCAGAATCCTAAGGATTATATCATACCCATGGGTGGATACTAACAAGTGACTTGAAAGAGGTACCTTATTATTCTGTTGTGAGTAGGAATGAGTGAGTGAACAAATATTAAAAAAGAGTGAATGTGTGAATGAAAAACTGTGTAATTCGAAGTTAACTTTGTTTTTGGGGAAGGTGGGCTCTAATAAATTTTTTGGTGTTTTTTGTACTGTGAAAGGGTGGGTAGTATTTTACAGCAGTGAAGATTGGTGTTTTAAAGGAATGAATTAGTATTTCAAAGGGGGGGATAAATTGGTATTTTGAGTAATAGAGAACTCCTGGAAAAATGGGACAACAACCTAGTAAATTAAGTTCAAATTATAAAAGGGTGCCAGAGGATATACCCCGAGACAGTCCCCTCGGGGTCAAGCTCGCAAACTGGGAAACTGATCCTTCTACAAAAGGAAAAGAGAAAGTAAAAATGATTCAATTCTGCATGAAAGAGTGGGTAAAAAAGGAAATCAGATCTGATCATGTGTACTGGCCAAAATACGGGTCTGATGAGGCATGGATTTGCCAGGCTCTAAATGTATTTGTAAATTCAAAAGAGCCATCTCACCCTGAGGAGAGAGAATATGCTTCTTGCTGGACAGGAATTACAAAACCTCTGGGAACCAAAGTCTTCAAAATATCAGAAACCGCAGAGGAAAAGCAAACAGAAGAGAAAAAAGGCTGAGACCCTTTAGAAGTATTGCCTCCGCCGCCAGCACCAGAAGCTGCCCTCCTCCCCCTGGCTCCGGGGCTTCCCCCGCCAGCCCCCCCTCCGCCCGCACCGGGGGCCTTTCCCCCGGCAGCCCTCCCGCCCCAATGGAGCTGGGGGGGAGCCCTGCCCCCGCCCATGCCGGGGATCCCACCCTTCCCATATATCTCGGGAATCCCAGCAGCCTCAATTGCATCAAGGGAAAGGTCACACGTCCCGGCTTCAGCCCCTACCTCTCCTGCCTTGAGAAACCCGGCTTTAGCCCCGGTGCCCGCCTCCTGTGCTCCGGAATATCTGGCTTCACTGCCATACCCCACCCCCACCCTCTGCACCACAGAATATTCAGCTTCAGCGCCAGACTTTGAATCTGCCCCTCCTCCCCAGGGGAGTTCGGTGCTTTCTTCCCAAATCAACCCTCTTCTTAACGAAGGAGCACCATACCAGAATACAGGAGGTGCCATTAAGGCTCCGAGGCAGCCCAACAAGCCCTCCATTGCTAAACAAACAGAGGGAAGCCGAGAAATTCATTTCTTTCCGTTAAGAGAAGTACCTACGGGAGGAGGGGGAAGCGGCTTTGTGAGTGCTCCTCTAACCTCTACAGAGGTTAGGAATTTCAAAAAAGAAATTAAAGGATTATTAGAAGACCCCATAGGTACAGCTGAAATGTTGGACCAGTTCTTAGGTCCCAACATTTTCACTTGGGAAGAAATGCAATCAATAATGAAAATAATATTCTCCCAAGAAGAAAGAGAAATGATTAGAATTGCTGGAATAAAAATTTGGGGAAAAGAAAACCAACAAGGTCCACCCGGGGATCAGAAAATGCCCATTACACCTCCTAACTGGAACCAAAATGATGAAGCTGGGAGGGGACATATGAATGATTATTGTAATTTGATAATCAAGGGAATAAAAGAGGGGGCACTCTGAGGACAAAATGTCAGAAAGGCCTTTGAGGGGCAGCAAGGGAAGGAAGAAACCCCGACTGAGTGGCTGGAGAGGCTCCGAAAGAATATGAAACAATATTCTGGGAGAGACCCGGAGTCCCTAGCAGGGCAAGCCCTGCTAAGAGTTCACTTTGTCACTCATGCCTGGCCAGATATTAGAAAAAAATTGGAAAAAATAGAAGATTGGTATGAGAAACCTTTACAAGACCTAGTAAGGGAAGCTCAAAAGATATATATGTCCGGAGGGATGAAGAAAAAGCCAAAGTGGGAGCAAAGATCATGATAGCCACTATGCGAGAGAGTACCTTCCAAAAAAAATCTAAAGCCCTCAGGTAACACTCCTAAACATTCCAGATTTAGAAATGGTGGAAAAGAGAAAAATAAAACCTCAGCACAATCAAGATTCCAAGAACAACCCAGGGATGCCTGTTTCTATTGCAAGGAAGAAGGGCATTATCAAAGAGAATGCCCCCACCTGAGGAGGGATCTGAAAAGATTTCAAGAGACACGCACAGAAGAAAAATAGGGAAATCATGGGCTCTATTTTTGGGGGGATAGATACCATCTGGAGCCTTTGATAACTTTAAAAGTAGGCCCCGAAGAGGAAGTATTGGATTTTATAGTTGACACTGGGGCAGAAAAGACTTGTGTGATGAATATTCCAAAAGGGAGTAATGATATGGTAAAAGTAACAGGAGCAAAGGGGGAAGGATTTAAGGTCTCTGTCATTAAAGATGTGGTTATTGAAGGGGAAACAAAAATAGGGATAGGGGATGCTTTGTTAGCTCCTGAGGCTGGCAGCAATTTATTGGGAAGGGATTTACAAATCCAACTGGGGATTGGAGTCATACCAGAAGAAGGGAAAATGACGGCCAAAGTGTTTAAACTTAGCCAAGAAGATGAAAGCAAAATTAACAGAGAGGTTTGGGCTAGGGAAGGGAATAGGGGTGGACTAGATCTTGACCCCATAAGGGTCACAATTGAAAAAGAAGAAGGTCCCATTTGTGTACATCAGTACCCTATATCTTTAGAAGGGAGAAAAGGCTTAAAACCAGTGATAGAAGAATTAATAAAGGATGGGACACTAGAACCTTGTAAATCCCCTCATAATAGCCCTATTCTCCCAGTAAAGAAATCTGATGGAAATTATAAATTAGTGCAAGATTTAAGAGAAGTAAACAAAAGAACACGGGCCTGCTACCCTATGGTTCCTAATCCCTGCACTCTTTTAAGCAAAATTCCACCTCAACATCAGTGGTTTAGTGTGGTAGATCTTAAAAATGCCTTTTGGGCCTGCCCACTGGCAGAGGAAAGCCGAAATATTTTTGCCTTTGAATGGGAAGATCCAAACACAGGGAAAAAGAACCAGTTGAGGTGGACTAAACTGCCACAGGGCTATTGTGAGGCCCCAAATTTATTTGGGCAAGCCTTGGGAGAAATACTACAAACCTTCCCCACTCCCCCAGGAATACAATTTATCCAATATGGAGATGACCTTCTAATATCAGGAGAAGATGAAATGAAAGTTAAAGGAGCTACCATAAAGCTTCTAAATTTTCTTGGGAAAAAGGGACTAAAGGCATCAAAAAGGAAATTACAGTTTGTGGAATCAGAAGTAAAATATCTCGGCCACCTGATAAGCAAAGGTAGCTGACAACTAAGTCCTGAAACAATTACAGGGATTTTATCCCTCCCTCCTCCCTCTTCAAAAAAGGAGGTTAGGAGACTGCTGGGGCTACTGGGATATTGCAGATTATGGATTGAAAGATATACACAAGCAGTAAAATTTTTATATGAAAAATTAACAGGGGGAGACAATATACAATGGACCAAAGATGATGATGATAATAAATTAGAAAAACTGAAGTTGAAACTAGCCTCGGTACCAGCCCTAAGCTTACCCTCACTAGAAAAACCCTTTCATTTATATGTGAATGCAGAAAATGGAGTAGCTCATGGTGTATTAGTCCAGGAATGGGGAGGGGTGAGAAGACCAATAGCTTATTTAGCTAAACTATTGGACCCAGTAAGCCGTGGCTGGCCAGTATGCATTCAAGCCATAGCAGCTACCGCTATTTTGGTGGAGGAGAGCCGTAAGCTCACCTTTGGAAGTAAACTGATTGTATACACACCCCATGCGGTCCGAAATGTGCTAAATCAAAAAGCTGAAAAATGGTTAACAGACTCCAGGCTATTAAAATATGAAGCAATTCTGATTGACAGTAATGATCTAACTATAGAAGCAAGCAAAAGCCTCAATCCGGCCCAATTCCTGTATGGAGAACCAAAAGATGACCTGGCACATGATTGCTTAGAAATTACTCAATACCAAACAAAAGTTCGAGAAGATCTAGCTGAACAAGCCCTCTTAGAAGAGGAAAGAATATATGTGGATGGTTCATCCAGATGCTTGCAAGGAAAAAGAATGTCAAGATATGCCTTAGTCGATGGGATAAATATGCAGGCCATCGAAAAAGGAAAACTACCTTCAAATTGGTCGGCGCAGTCTTGTGAATTATACGCTCTAAAGAGAGCACTGGAGCATTTAGCACACAAAAAGGGGACCGTCTATACTGATTCAAAGTACATACCTTTGGAAAGATCTGGGAAGAAAGGGGTTTACTAAATTCAAAGGGGAAAGAACTGATACATGAAGGCCTGATTTCAGAAGTGTTGGAAGCATTAAAATTGCCTGAAGAAATAGCCGTAGTGCATATCAAAGGACACCAAGAAGGGATGACCCCAGAAATAAGAGGGAATAACCTAGCAGACCAAGAAGCCAAAGATGCAGCAGAAAATGGGACTGAACCAATTCTGTTAATCCTGACCCCAGAAAGGGGAGAATTGGAAATCCCCAAATTTAGTAAAGAAGAAGAAAAAGAATTATTTAAGATAGGGGGAGAACAAGATCAATCTGGAAAACGGAAACTTCCTGATGGGAGACAGTTACTTAATAAGCCACTCACTAAGAGAATATTAGAAGATATGCATCAAAAAACTCATTGGGGTACTCAAGCTAGCTTGTGTGATCATTTTCTAAAAAATTATGGGTGTATTGGAATCTTTGGGGTAGCAAAACAAATAACTGGGAACTGTAGAACTTGCCAAAGAGTGACTAGGAAAATAATGAGAAAAACAACATTAGGAGGCCGTGAGTTAGCTCTGCGACCATTCCAAAGTATCCAAGTAGATTTCACTAAACTTCCTCAAGTACAGAGATGGAAGTTCCTATTAGTAATAGCAGACCACCTAACTTGTTGGGTAGAAGCAGTTCCTGCTACTAGAGCTACAGCTAACATAGTATGCAAAACCCTTCTGGAACAAATTATTCCCAGATATGGAATGGTTAATAAAATAAACTCAGATAGAAGAACACATTTTACATCCAAAGTCTTACAACAAATAACTCAAGCCTTGGGAATAAAATGGGAATTACATACCCCCTGGCACCCACAAAGTTCAGGCCAAGTAGAAAGAGTGAACCAGACTTTGAAAAAAACTTTAACAAAATTAATGATTGAAACTCAAATGTCATGGGTAAAATGCTTACCTTTGGCTCTGTTGAGAGGCCGAACACAGCCCAGGTCAGACCTGGGAGTGTCTCCTTATGAGATGATGTTCGGATTACCCTTCCTTACTGCTCAACATGAAACAGCCACTTATGAAGTAGGAGAAGTAAGTGTCAAAAAATATGTCACCGCAATTGCCAGAACACTTGAAAATTTGCGGCTGAAAGGAATGATCCCTCAAACCACAGCTTTGGAGTTCAAAATTCATAATATCCATTCAGGGGAATGGGTACTAGTAAAAACATGGAAAGAACAATCTTTGACTCCACAATGGGAGGGTCCTTTTCAGGTACTGCTGATGACTGAGGCCGCAATCCAGACCAAGGAACGAGGGTAGATCCATGCCAGCAGAATCAAAGGACCTGTAAAAGAACCTGAAGAGTGGACTGTAATATCCAAACCAGGTGATACCAAATTGATTCTTAAACGGAGACCAGGTGGCAATGAGCTAGAACAATCTAAATAATCCAAGGGATATGCAAAGAATCACACCTAACTGAGAAGTAAAAGCCAAATTTATATCAGTGGCCCCTGGACAAATTCTGGGACATCGTGGAGAAGAATATTCTCACTTCAAACAGGAAGGGTTGGGACTGGATCAAACAGGGAACTCTCATGTTCTGATTCTAGCCTGTGATTTGTATTAAGAAGGGGGAGAATCACAACTTCCATCAGTGCCACATCATATACCCTGTTTGAATCATTCTAACACGGGGCATGCCAACCACGTCAAATATAAGTAATTAATCTAGAGGGAAATTGGCATTTCACACCGTCGACACCCTAGTTGTAAAGGGTGTCAAGCACAAAATCAACCCCCTATCCAGACAAAATCATAAGCAACAAAAGCAATAACTTTGCTCTGCAGATGGGAATTACTAGTGCCTGTTGAATGGGAAACACCTAAGATACGATAAGATACTACAGTTAAAAAGGTGCCAAAAGAAATTTGCCTAAAAGCTACAAAGGAAGTGACAAGGAAATAGAGGGCAAGACCGGGTCGGCCACTGTACTCGCCACCGAGAAGATCCAATACACCTGCTATGGGTTGCAACCTCATAGGCAAGGGAGGTGGGAGTATAAGCCATGCCGGACCTCTGTTATTCCTTCTTTTGTCACTTCTCCTGGTCCCTTTTGGGACACCGGCAAGACCATGTTACAAATGCTATCGAAAGCTCTACATGGAAAGACACCGGGGCTTCTTTCTTATTACTCATACCCATACCAACAGTCACTGTTATGACTCATCCAAATTAGGTATTTGCATGCATAAAGGAGAAAAATATTGGATTACAGAAAATTTAGGAACAAGTGGAAACAGACTAAGAAGCAATTGTCCAAAAGGAGAAAAATAGATTTGCTCCACAGCTGCCACCAGGGGAACAGTCCAAGATTTGGTAAAAGAGCAAGTGGTAAGTAAAGATACAAAGCCAGCACAGCAACCTCGCCCTATATTCACCTCACCACGCCAGGACCTGTATGCAAAGCTCAAACAACAAAGAGGAAAAAACCCCAAGGTTAGGAAAAAACCTGTTTGTGGAATTGGGGGAGAGGATAGGTAAAGAACTTAACATAACCAACTGTTGGGTCTGTGGAGGAGCTTTAATGACAGAAGAATGGCCACGGAAAGGTAGCAGCGTAGGCCCGGTAGAACTCCTTAAATGGAACCGGACAAATATAAGAGGGGGGAACCGACCTGAGGGGTGGATTTTAAGTTCAACAGTGATAGGGGAAGAATGCCTCTGGCGAACTGGGATAAACTTTCTTAATGAAGTAGGAAACACTCCCTGTAAAAGCTATAAAGTGAGTAACAAAACTTCAAGGTGGTGGGTCCCAGAAAAACCAACTTGGTATTGAGCCCAGAAAAAAGGAAAAGACTGTGTATATGATCATGAAGTTGGACTCTTTCAGTGTAATGACACGAGGAAAAATCCTTATTTTGGAATCCCAGAAATAGCCAAATTTGGGGAGAATATAAATCAACAAGAAGGTGATTATTGGAAAGCACCAGATGGCTTCTTTTGGATATGTGGGAAAAGGGCATCCCCAAGACTCCCTTCACATTGGAAAGGGAGTTGTACACTAAGAATCATTCAACCAGGGTTTTTCCTTTTCCCAGAACCAGTGGGAGATCAATTAGGTATACCTCTCTATGAAGACTTCAAAAGAAAGAAAAGAGATTTAATTGGAGGATTCCAAAAATGGAAAGATGAGGAATGGCCCCCTGAACGAATATTAGAAACAGATGGGCCAGCTACCTAAGCACAAGATGGAAGCTGGGGATATCAGACCCCAATTTACATGCTGAATCGTATCATCAGACTCCAAGCTCTTGTAGAAATCATAACCAATGAAACAGCTGGGGCTATGGAATTAATAGTCAGCCAGCAACGCCAAACCAGAGCTGCAATACATCAAAATAGGCTGGCTTTAGACTATTTACTGGCCGAAGAAGGCGGTGTGTGCAGGAAGTTCAATACATCGGACTGTTGTTTAAAAATTGATGACAATGGGGATGCCGTTCTAGATATGGCCAACCAAATCAGAAAAATAGCCCATGTACCAGTCCAAAAATGGGAATCAATGATGTCTGCTAACTGGTGGGATGGCATATTGGGGAAAGAATGGTGGAAGAAGCTAGGTTTCTTCCTCTTATGTGCTACAGCTAGTCTAATATTTCTCCCTTGCTTGATCCCCTGCTTTATTCGGCTAATCACCAGCATAGTTCAAGGCATGCAAGTTGTGGCAATGCCTACTGACCCAAAGTTGGCTATGTCTGGAACAGCACAAAAAATTATGGTATTAAAAAGACAAAGTGATACAAAAGACCCTCTTGAAGAAGCCAAATTGATCTGTGAAAAGAACGAACAGACATTAGAAGCCAAGAAAAAAGAATTATTGCTCAAGCCAAATGATTTATAAAATAGAAAAGGGGGGATTGTTATAAACATATATTATATTAGCTTCTCGCAAAGTATAAAGTAGATATTATATAACGTTAGAAATGCTTTCTGCTGTGTGGATGTAGTTTTCTCTCTTTTTAGCAAGAATGTTAGCAAGTGTGAGCACGTAAGATAACCTCCAAACGAACAGAGGATGAGGCCCGAAAAGCTGCTAATCAACACTTTGTCTAGGGAGCAAAAGGGCCCAAAGGCTACTCCGCCCGGAGAACGGGCGGCCAGGAGAGTCCGGGAGATTTTATCACCACTCTGCCCGGAGAGACGAAGAGGCCCAAAGCTGCAATCAGCCCTGACTGTCTGGAGAATTAAGAAATCCACCCTACCATCGACTCTTGCCTAGCGGGCCCAACCCCAAGAATCAAGAGAAATAAAACCACAAGGCAGAAGACTAGGCACGCTCTAAAAAGGCGGAACCAAGGAGTGGCCATGCAGAACAGCTCCAGGAAAAGTTTTAATATGAATAAAGAACAGACAGTAAAAACGGTATAAAAAGGACTGACCTCTGGCATCAGGTGTGCTCTTGGCAGAGCGCCAAGGCAACTGGCTGTTACCCCGTTGCTTTATTTGATGTGTCTCTTATTGTCTTTATATTAAACCCCTTTAAATTCTCACAGGAGAGTGAACTTCGTTTTTCACAGAGAGAAGTTGTTCCCCCTGACAGCTAAGCTCCAACTACGGTGTCGCTTATGTCCTTCCCAGGACGGGCGGGAAAACGCCTCGGCGCAGCGCAGCGCTGGCCGGGAGCGGCCGGCACGGCACCGAGCGCGCTCCCCACTCCCTCCCGCCCGCGCCGCTGCGGAGACCCCGGGTTCGCCGGAATCGGCCACATGCTGCACGGAGGGCAGCGCGGCAAAGGCGGCCTCCCCTCGTCGCCCGGGGAAGGCCGGCCTCGGATCCCCGCTCTCTCCACCGGCACGGGCAGTGCCAGCAGCCTCTCGCTGTGGCCGCCGCTGGCCGAAAGCCTCGCCGCGCACCGCCCGGCCGGCCCCGCCGCTCCGCGGGGTCACACGGCACCTGCCGTGGGCGGCCGCCGAGCGACAGGAAGCAGAAGCGCTCACCGCCGCGCCGCTCGCCGCCCCGCCCGGGCGCTCCTCTCCTCGCGCTACCACGATGGCGCCGGCCCGCCCCGCCTTCCCCGTCGCCTGCGGCGCAACGCGGCTGCTCCGAGCCACGCAGCACGCGTGCGGCCGGGCCCTGCCGAGCTGCCGGCGGAGCCGGGGCACAGCACGGGCGGGAGAGCTTCCGGCGAGGCTGGGCGGGCGGCGAGCGCGGCCGAGCGTGAGCGCGCCAGGCGGGCGGCGGGCGGCGGCGTGATGGAGAGCTAGATGGAGGCGGCAGCACCGCGCGGCATAAAATAGCTGATCGTCCGGCAGCCGCCCGCTCCGCAGCCCCTCGGCTGCTGTCGAGAAGGGCCCCGGCCCTGGCCGCGCCGGTGGCGAGGCGGCTCCGCAGCCCGCGGGCAGCCCTGGCGGGGCAGGGGAGCACTGCGGGCAGCCCCGGGGCCGCGCAGCCGTCTGCAACGCGCGGTGGGAGCCGCTGGGAACTATTTTACACGTCCCGGGGGGCTGGAGAGGAGCACGGAGACCACGCGGCAGGTCGCTGCCGTTAGGGAAAATTAATCCACGATGCCTGAGGTTTATATCCGAAAAGGAGACAGAGGAGTCCTGCAACATTCTTCGACTACAGGGAGAGTCCATGGGGCTTTTCCCATGGCGTCTGTCAAACGGTTGCGGGATGCAGCCCCCTTTTGATGCCAAGTTCCCGGCCACAGCACCCTCTTCCTTTTCCCCACTGGCTGAGGTATTCGGGAGATACAGACTTCCGGAACTGCCTACTCTATGCGCCCCCCTCTAATATGCACCCCCCTCTTGGCATCGAGAAGAAAGAAAAGAACCCCATTCCTAATGCTCTTAAGTCTTTGTTGCCTTGCTCTAGGTTCAGGAATTTAACACGGCCTTGATTAATCAACAGTCTCTGATGATTAGTAACAGTTCTAGAGAACTCCTAGTTTCTTCTGTTACTTCACTAGCCATAACTTCCTAGCCTTGTCTACAGGCCGATTCACACGGTCTCTTTGTAAAGACTCATCCATCTCATTCCTTTTAATCCCTCCTCTTTTTATTTGCTCTGTATTTGTCTTTACAAACCTTAATTACCATGGATTTAATTTTTTCTTCTGGAGTCTTCTTGGGTTTTGCTATTATTTGCAGTGACATTCTTTTCTGTCCTTTTGTAGTCATTTCTGGATCAGGTAGGCATGGCTGCTAGCGGCATCCCCTTGAGCACCTGCTGAAAGAGCTGCAGCCAGCATGGTGTCACGCATGGTAAAAAGATGAGAATTGCGATAGCATATAAGAGGAGAAATCGTATTCATTTAGCCCATAGCTGGCCAGTTAACTATGAAAATATGTCCCATTCCCATCCTTTCAACATTTGGACAGGTCCACGAGCTGACGTTATTTCCTTTGTTATTTGTTTGACCACTTTTCCGCTGTCATCTGCTTGCAAACAGCAGCTCGAGTCATTTAATTTCCCACAAACTCCTCCTTCTTCTGCCAACAGATAATCTAATACCATCCAATGTTGAAATACCGCTTTCCTCATTTAAGTGGGTTGCTCAGCAAAAAGGTCAAGCGCTGTGGCTGGCTGGTTGGTAATTATTTCCGAGACAGCTTGTAACCTAATTATCTCCTTCAAATGATAAATGGGTTCCCAGGCATCTGGGATTAATTCCTTAGGTTTCCAAGGGGCTGGTCCATCGTGTTGGGTAACTTGTTCTGTTGGCCGTTCATCATTTCCCCGTTTTGGGGTGCTCCCTCCAGCCAGGGCTGCATCAGCTGACTGCTTTTCTCTAATTAAATCATCACAGATTTTGATTCCTAAGCGATTTCCCAGAACTTGTAGTAGCAAAAAGAACAACAGTCTACTAAATATACCATATCCCTGACCAGTTTGGAGGTAACCTGAGCTAAGCATGTTGGCCACAAATCCAATACTGTCCTTTCAAAGCCCGTGTTCCATTAGCAAAGGAACCTACCCATGGTCATCAATTGGTGGCTCAAAATACAGCAGGATTCCCGGGCCTAACGGTCCTCCAACAAGAGTTGCCCCACCATAAGGGTCCCAGCATTTGCATTTCCAAGCTCCCGCACAGGGTTCCCACCTACATTTACATCTGCAAGCTGCTTGGTTGGATTTGGAGCAGAACTCACTAAAAGGCTTTGAGTTCCAATCCGGTGTGGCCATTCCCACTGATAATCACAAACAACATGTCTTCTACTTGTGGAATTTTTGTGGGGACTGCTCAAAAACAGGTGGTCAAAAAAAACCCTTGTCCCTCCCCATTGCTTTACAGGCTTCCAAATATTTTTGGTAAGTGTGGTAAGAACGCCTTACGCAGCTACTGTTAGTGAGCCGAACAGGTATTTGATTGCATTTGCCTTGATATTTGGAACAATTGGAAGGAGGGCAATTGGGGGTCCAAACCCAGTTGTTCAAGCCCAGAGGGAAAGTCAATTGACAATTGCCTTTTCCTACATAGACACGCCCTATCCTATTAGGCAATAAGTGCCTGTTGGAGAAGAATGAAGTGGCCGTGAACTTCCTTCTTTGGCCCCAAATCCCATCCCACTGTGGGCCCTCACATTGACCCACCATTTAGGTTCAGCTGGGCTAGCCAACTATGGCCACTCTTCAGATCCTCCTGGCCTTCCACAGAGCCAGCAATTGCTAAGGTTAAAAACTTTTGCTACTTCTTCTCCTAAGGCTGCAAATTGATTCTCCCACTCCTGGCCTAAACTCAGCTAACCATATCAAAGTAGAATTAGTAAGGAAAATGTTTTAATAGTGTCATCTAATTAGCTAGTCTAATTTTCCCCTTGTCTTCTGCAGCACCTGTGGCAATTGAAGACACAGAAACCACTTAACGTAACAAAATGGCCACAAGTATTAGCCCCCAAGTGAGTGGAGATTCTAGAGGAGGGATGCCTTTACAGTCTATTTCAGCAGACGGTCTGAAGGTAGGACTGCGGGGCTTCTTCCGATGTCGAAGCACTGCTTACTGCTCCGGCCCACTCCTGCAGAGTGTCAGTCACGGCCTCCCGGCCTTCTCCTCCAGCTGAGATGTGCAAATCTCCGAGGCTTCAGAGACCTTGACCCGAGAGTGACGGGTTCACCTGTGTTCAGCTTACTTGACGGCTGTTTTCTGTCGTCAGTGACACTTGGAATGGGCCACGCCATTTCACCAGCACTGGCGCTTCTTTCTACTCCTTAATTAGGACTCAATCTCCTGGTTGGATGTTAAAAGCAGCAAAGTCCAAAGGCCGGGCTTGCGCCAGCTGAGCTTCCTGTTGAAGGGGTTTCACAAGAAGCAGGATCCTGGCCACAGATGGTTTTAAAAATGCATCACTTGCCTCTACCCCCCCCCACTGGGTGGAGACTTACCAGGAGGGCAATTGCAAACAACGATTGAAAGGGAGATAACTGAATCTCTCTTCTGGGTTGGGCCCTCATTCTCACCAAAGCCAATGTCCAAAGCCCTACCCATGGCATCTTGGTTTCTATTACCAGCTTCAAAAGGTGTTTATTTCTCTCTTCATTGTTTTCTACCCGAGCCGAGCTCTGGGGGTGCCAGGGCCTATGGAGGTTCCATTGTGTTCCTAAAGAAGCCAAAACCCCTTGAAGGATCTTTCCTGCAAAATGAGTTCCCCTATCTGAATCTATTGCTTCTACAATGCTGTATCTTGGAATGATTTATTCCAAAAATGCCTTAAGAACAGATCCTGTCATTACTGAAGTAGTTGGAAATACTTCTGGCCACCTTGCTAGCTGACATACGATTACCAGAAGATATTAAGCCTTGCCACTTGGGGCATCTCCGGAAAATCCACCTGGCATCTTTGGAAGGGCCATGCAGCCCAAGGCCTCCCTCCTCTAGCAAGTTACTTTGTAACTTGGCTGTTGGCTTTAGCACAGATCAAGCAACCTTCAACAGCTCCTTTTGCCAGTCTAAAAAGACCCCCAGCAACATACATCATGAGATAGGCTTCTGCCAATCCTCAGGAAGTGCAAGGACTCTCTTAATGGAGTTGCTTTAATATTGGTAGGGCCAAAGGTTCTGGTATCTCTTGTTTGCCATCCCTTGGAAACCAATTCTTGCCTTTTTTCTCTGCCACACGACTTTTAACTGTATGTCAAACTGCTGTGGTAGAAAAGACAGCTTCCTGGGCAGTGATGGAGTCACGGGGAGCAAAGGGGGCATCTTGGAGAGTTCTGGCAGAAGTGTGGCTTTCTGAGTTTCTTCATCCACCAAAAAGGAGACAGAGGAGTCCTGTAACATTCTTCAACTCCAGGGAGAGGCCATGGGGCTTTTGCCATGGAGTCTCTCAAATGATTGCGGGATGCAGCCCCCTTCTGATGCTAAGTTCCTGGCAAGAGCACCCTCTGAGGTACTCGGGAATTACAGACTTCCGGAACTGCCTACTCTATGCCCCCCTCTAATATGCACTCCCCTTTTGGAATGGAAAAGGAAGAAAACCAAACTATTCCTAATGCTGGGAAGTCTTTGCTGCCTTGCTCTAGATTCGGGAATTTAGCAGGGCCTTGGCTGAGCAACAGTCTCTGTTGATTAGTAACAGTTTCTAGAATGAATACTTTCTTCTGTTACTTCCCCCCCTGTAAATTCCTAGCCTTGTCTAAGGAGAGATTCACACGGTCTCTTTGTAAAGACACATCTATCTTACTCCTTTCACTCCCACACCTTCCTTGCGGTGGAACGGCTCTCCCCGGCACAGCACCTGGCACAAAACCCCCGTATACGCACACACACACCTGCACTTACCCTGCACTCCACTGCACACACACACACACACACACCTCCCGCACACTAACACCCCCTCCACATCCCCACCATGCTACTTGCAGTGGCCCCGCCCCTGCCATCCCCACCGGCTGGCAGCACCCACTCCTCGCATGCTTCCCCATGCCTTGCATTTCCTTGCTGCCCCCTCTGTAGCCTTCCCTCAACCTGCCTTTTCTCCCCTGCCTTGCACTGACTTGCTCACCCATCCCCCACCTGACTTCCTTTCACATTCGTCTAGGTCTGGCCTCACCTTTCCTTTTCCTTCTAGGACCCTCATTGCCTTGCCTCGCCTCGCAAAGCCACCACTTGCCTTGCCTTGCCCTTGAACCCCTCCCTTGCCTTGCATGACCTTGCTCACCCCTCCCCCACCTGGAATTCAACACCCCTTTTCAATGACATTTCTGGGCCTTGCCCTGCCCTTTCTGCTCCTCCGAGGAATCTCAAAGCTCTCAAGCATCTCCGGTGTTTCAGGATCCCATGAGAGGAAGACCAGGGGAGGACGCATGTTGCCACACTCATCTCTGTGGGCAGCCTTTGTCTGGGAGCAATCCTTGCATGTCTTGAACCTTGGAGGGGCAATTCACATTTTGCCCTTGAGCTCGGGGACCAGAAAGAGAGTTCTTTTGCATACAAGGGAAAGCAGGTAGCTCAAGTCTTTTAGGTACAGAGGAGAGATGACCCACGCAGGATCAAGGCCACACAGAGCACTTGGTCCTGGCCACTTTTGTGTACCAGCAGTCCTTGAATGTACTTCTCACCTGCCTTGCCTGGCCTTGCCTTGGCAACACAACAGTTGCCTTGCCTTGCCCTGCTAGCCCTCTGGAGCCTTGCATTCCTTTGCACGGCCATGCCCAGCACATGACCTGCCTACTGTTTTCCTCCAGGGCCTTGGCTTGCTGAGCCCTTCCTGTTTCTGCCTGGCCTTCCCATCAGTGGCCCTTCCTTCCTACAGCCAGCCTTGCCTCTAACTTCTGGACCTTCTCTTGTCTACCACTCCATTTGCTTTCCCCTCACTGCTCTGGCCTTGCCTACCTCTCCCTTGACTTGCCCACAATTGCCTGCACTCGGTTTGCAGCGCCTTGCCTGCATGGAAGGCAAGGGAAAGAGTGGTAGGCCGGGCAAAGCAAAGCCAGCAAGTTGTAGGCAGTGCGAGGCAAGGCAGACGTAGGCAAAGGAAGCAGAGCAAGGGTACCTTAAGAAGAACTAGACAAGGCAAGGCCAAGAGACTCGGAGTGCCTTTCCTTGGGAAGGCAAGGACATAGTGCCAGTGTTGCTGGAGCAGATGTTAAGGTACTGTGGGGAGGAATAGTCCAGCAAGACATTTCTCTTCTGGCCCCTGTGCGTGTGGGGGCAATTGTTGGACATATTCAATACTGGAGGCGGATCAGTCGCTGGATGTGTTGTATTTTGGAGGAGGGGATGCCATTTCTTTGGAGATGGGCTTGTAGTTGCTCTCTTTGGCAAGGAAGGCAGGTTTGGATGTGCACATCAGGTACTCCTAGGGATTTTAAAGGCTTTTCCCAACAGGCAGAGCTCTCTCTGGGTTCGAGCTGTTGAGCTGTCAGTGGGAATGCAAAGGCCAAGCTCTTAAGCTATTTGTCCTGGTGCCTTCAGTGTGTGAGCAGTCCCTGGTGCCGTTGCCTTTGGATCCTGACTCTGGGAGAGGGAAGGCTTAGGATGGCACCTAGAGCTGAGAAGGAGAGTGCTGAGAACAGCGTGTGTGCTGCTAGTTTGAGGGGTGCAGGTGAAGTTGTAGGCAGCAAGATCTTCCTCAGCTGGCACTGTTTTGAGCCCTGTTTTTGCCAGATGGTTTCAAGTTGGTGGGCGGAATCTGCGAGAGGGAAAAGATTTGTTTGGGCCAAAGAGGTGTGGTGTAAAGAAGAGTGTGCTCTTGGAAGGGGAAGATGAGGGCAACCTTTTTGTCCTGACACCGTTGATTTGAGTGCAGGGCCGTTTGCAAGTTGCCTCTGTCTGCCCTTGGGGTGGTTTCGAGCTGGGCCAGGTGCTTGGCCTTCTTTTGCAAGTCTGCAGCGCCATCGTGTGGTTGTTTCCATGAGCGCTGACAGTGCCCGGCAAAAAGCGCTTGGCTGGCGCGGCCCCAGTCGTGTGGAAGCAGTTGGTGGAAGAGCTCCGCTGTGCATCCTGCCTCTTGGAGACATAAAAGGATGTAACCCTGCGCGTAGCGGGGAAGCAAGACGAATCTTTTCATTGTTGGCTGAGCAGTTTCTACGCGGCAAAAGTAAAGGCAGTTTCAGCACGGCCTCTTTCTTTCAGAACCTTTTCTGTGCCATCATGAACATGCTCAACATGCCACTCGCACCCGCTGAACTGCATCAAAGGCCCTGGAGATAGGCACTTTCCTTCAAGCTCTCTGTAGCATCGTACCCTCCACCTCTGGCGGATCCCAAAGCCCTTCCAAACATCCAGCAGCTGCACGCAGAGAACAAGTGCTAGAACAAGGCGTTGGCCTTCCTAGTCCTTTTAAAGTCTGTGAACTAGGCGAAACATTCCAGTGAGCAGCACTTTCCTTCGCAACTATATCTAGAGCATCATCACATTCTCTCCAAGTGGGTAAGTCCACCCTTGCAGCGCAGCGTTTGCAGCCACAGTTCGGACTGAGAGATAGGCCAGGTGAGAAAGCATTTCTTGACTATCCCTCTTCTCTGGAAGACTTGATACTCGCAGCGCGACCACGTCCACACACCTTCAGTGTGGCCAGGTTCAAGCAGCTAGAGCTCCCAGAGATGGGAGAGTCAGGAGAGAAGACGTTCCAAAAGTACCGTGTACTTACAGCAGCATTAAAACTGTGCACAGCAGTCTGCAGCACTGTAGACTGCGGCTTCTCCGACAGACGAGCCATCCCATTGTTGCCTCTCGCAGCCTGCTTGCTAGCTGCTCTCCTGAAGAAAAGAACTAGAAGAAAAAGCCAATGCTGGGCTGCACCTTCCCCTTGCCTTACGTAAAGCCACCTAAACTCCCCGCTGCACTCTCTACTTCCCCTCTCCTTGGAAGCGACCACTGTGTTTGCTGCATCTCGAAGCCTAAAGTTAAGCGCCAAAGTTTCCAAGGATGGTTGGAAGAAGGATAAGTAGTAGCACAAGGAAGTAGTTGTCGTTGAACTTCCTCCTTCTCAATGCTAACGTGAATTGGGCAGGCAGGCGAGTGCTAGCCACGCTCCTTTCTCAGTTTGTACGCTGCGGACACGAGTCCGGTGCTCTGCGCCTTCGTTCGGCCTCTTTAGTACCCATGTCGCTCTTTCATTCAGCCGGAGTCGAAGCGTCGTCTACTTCTCGCCCAGAGAGCACGGTGCCGGCAGCGAAATGCCCCAGCCGACTGCTTCTGCCGACACACGCCTGGTCTATGCACTTTCCCTCGCAGCGACATACAGCAGCACTTTCGGTCTTTCTTGTCGTCCAAATGGAAAGGGAAAGATTCTCTGCTATGTCCCGCCCAGAGAACAGTTTTAGGTCAACCAGCACGCCCAGAGCTTGCCCTCGACGCGTGGAAACTTGTGTTTGCACCACATTCAAGTGGTTGCCGTCTTTCCTTTACAGCCTGCAGAGCACCGTCAGACCGCCGTGCTCTCTGCACCTGCCTTCTCAGTTCTAAGTACCACCGCGCCCCTTACAGCCTTGCAGGAAGCAAAGACACCGATAGTCATCTCGCAGAGAAGAACGTGGAAGGACGAAAAGATGATCTTCCTTTCTCCTGCTTCTTGCCTGAATTGTGGTGCTGTATTGAAAGTCTTGGCTAGCGAAAAGCTCATCCAGCAAGTGCCTCATTCCTGACGCATCTCGCTGAGCGAGAGTTTCACGAAGAGTTTAGACTCTGGAAACAGCAAGAAAATGATTGTACGTCGAGCTGAGGAAAATCCGTGCACAGCACACTGCGGATGCGTGCAGTGTTCGCGCTGAAGAGCGCCAAAACGCAAAGCCATCGCTGGGCTTCAGTTTCGTCCAGACCGCAGAAGGCAAAGAACGAAGCAACTGGGCACCGCGTTAACGTACTCAGTGGACCGAATTTCAAATGTCCAGCCAAAAGCTGCTTCATAAGCAGATTCAGCTGAGAATGCTCTGGCTGCTTCACAAAGTAAGGCGCAGCCGTTTCCATTCATCACACTACCTGGCCAGAAGCAGTATCCTACACCTTCAATGCTGCAGCGTCCATGCAGCTGGAGCACACGCAGTAGGACACGTCGAGATAGAAGGCGGTCTTCAAGTACCCCCCTCCTCCAAGCAGCCTTGAAACTGAGCACAACACACTGCGGCTCGGGAGCTTCCTTCTCAGATAGACGTGCCGTCACGTTATTCACTCTCGCAGCTCCGTTGCCCACTTGCAGCAGCTGCTACCAAAGCAAAATGCTCCAGAAGTAAAAAGCACTGCCGGGCTGCACTTTCCCTTGCCTCACGTAAAGCACCATAAACTGTCCGCTGTGCTCTGTATTTCCCTTCTCCGCCGCATCTACCACTGTTATCTCTGCATCTCGAAGCATAAAGCTCGGCACAATTCCTCCCAGGGAAAGCTGGAAGAGAAATAGGTAGCAGCACAAGTAGCTGCAAGTGGAACTTTCTGTTTTAAAACGCTAACGTGAATCCGGAAACAAGCGAGTGACAGCCAGGCTTCCTCTTGCAGTATGTGCGATGCACACACCAGCTCGGCCCTCTGCCCTCATTCTTTAATGCTCTTCGTACCATGTCGCGCTTTCATTCTGCCGGAGTCGAAGCGTCGTCTACTTCTCGCCCAGAGAGCACGGTGCCAGCGGAGAAAGGCTCCAGAAAAACGCTCCAGGCTGCTGATTCTTCCCAAACACACCAGGGCTATGCACTTTCCTTCGCAGCGCTAAGTAGCATCACATTCTGTTTGCGTTGGAGCCGGAATGTAAAGGGAAAGATTCTCGGTTACTTCTCACTCAGCGCCCAGTTTTAGGTCACCAAGCTTACCCGGAGCTTACCCGCGACGCGTGGAAATTG
Source organism: Aphelocoma coerulescens (assembly GCF_041296385.1). Classification (NCBI taxonomy): domain Eukaryota; kingdom Metazoa; phylum Chordata; class Aves; order Passeriformes; family Corvidae; genus Aphelocoma; species Aphelocoma coerulescens. Next base: position 53,060 of record NW_027183468.1, read on the forward strand.
GTATTTGCACCACATTCAAGTGGTAGCTTTCTTTCCTTTAAGCCTGCAGAGCGCCGTCAGATCGCGGTGCTCTCTGCACCTGCCTTCTCCCTTCCAAGTACCACCGCGCACCTTACAGCCTTGCAGGAAGCAAAGACGTGGAGAGATGTCTCGCAGAGAAGATCGTGCAAAGACGAAAAGATGTTCTTCTTTGCTTTTCCTCGTCGCCCAGATTGTGGTGCTCTACTGAAAGCGTGGGCTAACGAATGGCTAATCTAGCATGTGCTTCCCTTCTAATGCATTTCGCTGAGCGAGAGCTGAGGAAAATCCTTGCACTGTACACTATGGATGCGTGCAGTAGACACGCAGAAGAGCGGCACAGCTCATAACCATCGCACACTCCAGCCCAGAGCTCTGGGGCTGCGTTCTTCTCAATTTCCGGCGCTGGACAGAACTGAGACATTGAGCTTTGGCTCTCTTTAGTGTGTGTACTGCACGCATCCAGAGCGCGCTGTGCACAGATTCTCCTCAGCGCTACGTGCAAGCACAGACTTTCTGCTTCGCAGAGCCCAACTGTCCGCCGAAGCTCTCGCTCAGAGAAATGTGTCAGGAGAGAAGCACTTGCTGGATTAGCCTTACACTGGCCAACAGTTCCAAAGAAGCACCATAGTCTTCTTGCGAGAAAGGATAATAAAACACATGTATTGTCCCAGCAAAGTTCTCTGTGCGAGCCGAAGCCGAGAATCTTTCCCTTAAGATTAAGACCACAACGCAGACAGCATTTTGTGCTACTTAAGGCTGAGAGGGATAGCCCAGGCGTGTTTCGGCAGAGGCAGAAGCCCGGAGCGTTTCTCTGCCGGCACCGTGCTCTCAGGCGAGAAGTAGACGACGCTTCGACTCCGGCAGAATGAAAAGCGCGACATGGTACGAAGAGCATACGAATGAGGGCGCAGAGCACCGAGCTGGTGTGCGCATCGCACAGGCTGCAAGAAGAAGCGTGGCTGCCGCTCGCTTCTTTGCGGATTCACGTTAGCAGTTGAAAACAAAAGTTCCACTTGCAGCTACTTGTGCTGCTACCTATTTCTCTTCCAGCTTTCCCTGGGAAGAATTGTGCCGAGCTTTATGCTTCGAGATGCAGAGATGACAGTGGTAGATGCGGCGGAGAAGGGAAATACAGAGTACAGCGGACAGTTTATGGTGCTTCACGTGCGGCAAGGCGAAAGTACAGCCCGGCAGTGCTTTTTACTTCTGGAGCATTTTGCTTTGGTAGCAGCTGCTGCAAGTGGGCAACAGAGCTGCGAGAGTGAATAACGTGACGGCACGTCTATCTGAGAAGGAAGCTCCCGAGCCGCAGTGTGTTGTGCTCAGTTTCAAGGCTGCTTGGAGAAGGGGGTACTTGAAGACCGCCTTCTATCTCGACGCGTCCTACTGCGTGTGCTCCAGCTGCATGGACGCTGCAGCATTGAAGGTGTAGGATACTGCTTCTGGCCAGGTAGTGTGATGAATGGAAACGGCTGCGCCTTACTTTGTGAAGCAGCCAGAGCATTCTCAGCTGAATCTGCTTATGAAGCAGCTTTTGGCTGGACATTTGAAATTCGGTCCACTGAGTACGTTAACGCGGTGCCCAGCTGCTTCGTTCTTCGCCTTCTGCCGTCTGGACAGAACTGAAGCCCAGCGATGGCTTTGAGTTTTGCCACTCTTCAGCAAGTGTACTGCACGCATCCGCAGTGTGCTGTGCAAGGATTTTCCTCAGCTCTCCCTCAGCGAAATGCATCAGGTGAGAAACACTTGCTGGATTAGCCTTTTGCTGGCCATGGCTTTCAGTACAGCACCACAATCTGGGCGACGAGGAGGAGCAAAGAAGAACATCTTTTCGTCTTTGCACGTTCTTCTCTGCGAGACGACTATCCGCGTCATTGCTTCCTGCAAGGCTATATTCTGCACAGTGGTACTTGAAAGGGAGAAGGCAGGTGCAGAGAGCACCGCGATCTGACGGCGCTCTGCAGGCTGTAAAGGAAAGAGGGCTGCCACTGGAATGTGTGCAAACACAAGTTTCCACGAGTCGCGGGCAAGCTCTGGGCGTGCTTGTTGACCTAAAACTGTTCTCTGTGCCCGACATTGCTGAGAATCTTTCCCTTTACATTTGGACGACAAGAAAAGACCGAAAGTGCTGCTGTATGTCGCTGCGAGAAAAGTGCATAGCCCTGGTGTGTTTCGGAAGGGCAGTCGGCTGGGGCATTTCTCTGCCGGCACCGTGCTCTCCGGGCGAGAAGTAGACGACGCTTCGACTCCGGCAGAATGAAAAGCGCGACATGGTACGAAGAGCATACGAATGAGGGCGCAGAGCACCGAGCTGGTGTGCGCATCGCACAGGCTGCAAGAAGAAGCGTGGCTGCCGCTCGCTTCTTTGCGGATTCACGTTAGCAGTTGAAAACAAAAGTTCCACTTGCAGCTACTTGTGCTGCTACCTATTTCTCTTCCAGCTTTCCCTGGGAAGAATTGTGCCGAGCTTTATGCTTCGAGATGCAGAGATGACAGTGGTAGATGCGGCGGAGAAGGGAAATAAAGAGTGCAGCGGACAGTTTACAGTGCTTTACGTGAGGCAAAGGAAAAGGTTTGCTCAGCAGTGCTTTTTACTTCTGGAGCATTTTGCTTTGGTAGCAGCTGCTGCAAGTGGGCAACGGAGCTGCGAGAGTGAATAACGTGACGGCACGTCTATCTGAGAAGGAAGCTCCCGAGCCGCAGTGTGTTGTGCTCAGTTTCAAGGCTGCTTGGAGGAGGGGGGTACTTGAAGAACGCCGTCTATCTGGACGCGTCCTACTGCGTGTGCTCCAGCTGCATGGACGCTGCAGCATTGAAGGTGTAAGAAACTTCTTCTGGCCAGGTAGTGTGATAGAGTGCAACGGCTACGCCTTACTTTGTGAACCATCCAGAGCATTCTCAGCTGAATCTGCTTGTGAAGCAGCTCTTGGCTGGACATTTGAAATTCGGTCCACTGAGTACGTTAACGCGGTGCCCAGCTGCTTCGTTCTTCGCCTTCTGCCGTCTGGACAGAACTGAAGCCCAGCGATGGCTTTGAGTTTTGCCGCTCTTCAGCATGTGTACTGCACGCATCCGCAGTGTGCTGTGCAAGGATTTTCCTCAGCTCTCCCTCAGCGAAATGCATCAGGTGAGAAACACTTGCTGGATTAGCCTTTCGCTGGCCATGGCTTTCAGTACAGCACCACAATCTGGGCGACGAGGAGGAGCAAAGAAGAACATCTTTTCGTCTTTGCACGTTCTTCTCTGCGAGACGACTATCCGCGTCATTGCTTCCTGCAAGGCTATATTCTGCGCAGTGGTACTTGAAAGGGAGAAGGCAGGTGCAGAGAGCACCGCGATCTGACGGCGCTCTGCAGGCTGTAAAGGAAAGAGGGCTGCCACTGGAATGTGTGCAAACACAAGTTTCCACGAGTCGCGGGCAAGCTCTGGGCGTGCTTGTTGACCTAAAACTGTTCTCTGTGCCCGACATTGCTGAGAATCTTTCCCTTTACATTTGGACGACAAGAAAAGACCGAAAGTGCTGCTGTATGTCGCTGCGAGAAAAGTGCATAGCCCTGGTGTGTTTCGGAAGGGCAGTCGGCTGGGGCATTTCTCTGCCGGCACCGTGCTCTCCGGGCGAGAAGTAGACGACGCTTCGACTCCGGCAGAATGAAAAGCACGACATGGTACGAAGAGCATACGAATGAGGGCGCAGAGCACCGAGCTGGTGTGCGCATCGCACAGGCTGCAAGAAGAAGCGTGGCTGCCGCTCGCTTCTTTGCGGATTCACGTTAGCAGTTGAAAACAAAAGTTCCACTTGCAGCTACTTGTGCTGCTACCTATTTCTCTTCCAGCTTTCCCTGGGAAGAATTGTGCTGCGAGAGTGAATAACGTGACGGCACGTCTATCTGAGAAGGAAGCTCCCGAGCCGCAGTGTGTTGTGCTCAGTTTCAAGGCTGCTTGGAGGAGGGGGGTACTTGAAGAACGCCGTCTATCTGGACGCGTCCTACTGCGTGTGCTCCAGCTGCATGGACGCTGCAGCATTGAAGGTGTAAGAAACTTCTTCTGGCCTGATAGTGTGATAGAGTGCAACGGCTACGCCTTACTTTGTGAACCATCCAGAGCATTCTCAGCTGAATCTGCTTGTGAAGCAGCTCTTGGCTGGACATTTGAAATTCGGTCCACTGAGTACGTTAACGCGGTGCCCAGCTGCTTCGTTCTTCGCCTTCTGCCGTCTGGACAGAACTGAAGCCCAGCGATGGCTTTGAGTTTTGCCGCTCTTCAGCATGTGTACTGCACGCATCCGCAGTGTGCTGTGCAAGGATTTTCCTCAGCTCTCCCTCAGCGAAATGCATCAGGTGAGAAACACTTGCTGGATTAGCCTTTCGCTGGCCATGGCTTTCAGTACAGCACCACAATCTGGGCGACGAGGAGGAGCAAAGAAGAACATCTTTTCGTCTTTGCACGTTCTTCTCTGCGAGACGACTATCCGCGTCATTGCTTCCTGCAAGGCTATATTCTGCGCAGTGGTACTTGAAAGGGAGAAGGCAGGTGCAGAGAGCACCGCGATCTGACGGCGCTCTGCAGGCTGTAAAGGAAAGAGGGCTGCCACTGGAATGTGTGCAAACACAAGTTTCCACGAGTCGCGGGCAAGCTCTGGGCGTGCTTGTTGACCTAAAACTGTTCTCTGTGCCCGACATTGCTGAGAATCTTTCCCTTTACATTTGGACGACAAGAAAAGACCGAAAGTGCTGCTGTATGTCGCTGCGAGAAAAGTGCATAGCCCTGGTGTGTTTCGGAAGGGCAGTCGGCTGGGGCATTTCTCTGCCGGCACCGTGCTCTCCGGGCGAGAAGTAGACGACGCTTCGACTCCGGCAGAATGAAAAGCGCGACATGGTACGAAGAGCATACGAATGAGGGCGCAGAGCACCGAGCTGGTGTGCGCATCGCACAGGCTGCAAGAAGAAGCGTGGCTGCCGCTCGCTTCTTTGCGGATTCACGTTAGCAGTTGAAAACAAAAGTTCCACTTGCAGCTACTTGTGCTGCTACCTATTTCTCTTCCAGCTTTCCCTGGGAAGAATTGTGCTGCGAGAGTGAATAACGTGACGGCACGTCTATCTGAGAAGGAAGCTCCCGAGCCGCAGTGTGTTGTGCTCAGTTTCAAGGCTGCTTGGAGGAGGGGGGTACTTGAAGAACGCCGTCTATCTGGACGCGTCCTACTGCGTGTGCTCCAGCTGCATGGACGCTGCAGCATTGAAGGTGTAAGAAACTTCTTCTGGCCTGATAGTGTGATAGAGTGCAACGGCTACGCCTTACTTTGTGAACCATCCAGAGCATTCTCAGCTGAATCTGCTTGTGAAGCAGCTCTTGGCTGGACATTTGAAATTCGGTCCACTGAGTACGTTAACGCGGTGCCCAGCTGCTTCGTTCTTCGCCTTCTGCCGTCTGGACAGAACTGAAGCCCAGCGATTGCTTTTAGCTGTGGCTCTCTTCAGCATGTGTACTGCACGCATCCGCAGTGTGCTGTGCAAGGATTTTCCTCAGCTCTCCCTCAGCGAAATGCATCAGGTGAGAAACACTTGCTGGATTAGCCTTTCGCTGGCCATGGCTTTCAGTACAGCACCACAATCTGGGCGACGAGGAGGAGCAAAGAAGAACATCTTTTCGTCTTTGCACGTTCTTCTCTGCGAGACGACTATCCGCGTCATTGCTTCCTGCAAGGCTATATTCTGCGCAGTGGTACTTGAAAGGGAGAAGGCAGGTGCAGAGAGCACCGCGATCTGACGGCGCTCTGCAGGCTGTAAAGGAAAGAGGGCTGCCACTGGAATGTGTGCAAACACAAGTTTCCACGAGTCGCGGGCAAGCTCTGGGCGTGCTTGTTGACCTAAAACTGTTCTCTGTGCCCGACATTGCTGAGAATCTTTCCCTTTCCATTTGGAGGACAAGAAAAGACCGAAAGTGCTGCTGTATGTCGCTGCGAGAAAAGTGCATAGCCCTGGTGTGTTTCGGAAGGGCAGTCGGCTGGGGCATTTCTCTTCCGGCACCGTGCTCTCCGGGCGAGAAGTAGACGACGCTTCGACTCCGGCAGAATGAAAAGCGCGACATGGTACGAAGAGCATACGAATGAGGGCGCAGAGCACCGAGCTGGTGTGCGCATCGCACAGGCTGCAAGAAGAAGCGTGGCTGCCGCTCGCGTCTTTGCGGATTCACGTTAGCAGTTGAAAACAAAAGTTCCACTTGCAGCTACTTGTGCTGCTACCTATTTCTCTTCCAGCTTTCCCTGGGAAGAATTGTGCCGAGCTTTATGCTTCGAGATGCAGAGATAACAGTGGTAGATGCAGCGGAGAATGGAAATAAAGAGTGCAGCGGACAGTTTACAGTGCTTTACGTGAGGCAAAGGAAAAGGTTTGCTCAGCAGTGCTTTTTACTTCTGGAGCATTTTGCTTTGGCAGCACCTGCTGCTAGTGGGCAACGGAGCTGCGAGAGTGAATAACGTGACGGCACGTCTATCTGAGAAGGAAGCTCCCGAGCCGCAGTGTGTTGTGCTCAGTTTCAAGGCTGCTTGGAGGAGGGGGGTACTTGAAGAACGCCGTCTATCTGGACGCGTCCTACTGCGTGTGCTCCAGCTGCATGGACGCTGCAGCATTGAAGGTGTAGGATACTGCTTCTGGCCAGGTAGTGTGATGAATGGAAACGGCTGCGCCTTACTTTGTGAACCATCCAGAGCATTCTCAGCTGAATCTGCTTATGAAGCAGCTTTTGGCTGGACATTTGAAATTCGGTCCACTGAGTACGTTAACGCGGTGCCCAGCTGCTTCGTTCTTCGCCTTCTGCCGTCTGGACAGAACTGAAGCCCAGCGATTGCTTTTAGCTGTGGCTCTCTTCAGCATGTGTACTGCACGCATCCGCAGTGTGCTGTGCAAGGATTTTCCTCAGCTCTCCCTCAGCGAAATGCATCAGGTGAGAAACACTTGCTGGATTAGCCTTTCGCTGGCCAAGGCTTTTAATACAGCACCACAATATGGGCGACGAGGAGAAAGGAAGAACATCTTTTCGTCCTGGCACGTTCTTCTGAGCGACATGACTATCCGCGTGTTTGCTTCCTGCAAAGCTGTATTGTGCGCGGCGGTATTGGAACTGAGAAGGCAGGTGCAGAGAGCACCGGGATCTGACGGCGTTCTGCAGCCTGTCAAGGAAAGACGGCTACCACTTGAATGTGGTGCAAACACAAGTTTCCACGCGTCGAGGGCAAGCTCTGGGCGTGCTGGTTGACCTAAAACTGTTCTCTGGGCGGGACATAGCAGAGAATCTTTCCCTTTCCATTTGGACGACAAGAAAGACCGAAAGTGCTGCTGTATGTCGCTGCGAGGGAAAGTGCATAGACCAGGCGTGTGTCGGCAGAAGCAGTCGGCTGGGGCATTTCTCTTCCGGCACCGTGCTCTCTGGGCGAGAAGTAGACGACGCTTCGACTCCGGCTGAATGAAAGAGCGACATGGGTACTAAAGAGGCCGAACGAAGGCGCAGAGCACCGGACTCGTTACCGCAGCGTACAAACTGAGAAAGGAGCGTGGCTAGCACTCGCCTGCCTGCCCAATTCACGTTAGCACTGAGAAGGAGGAAGTTCAACGACAACTACTTACTTGTGCTACTACTTATCCCTCTTCCAACCATCCCCAAAACCACTGGCGCTTAACTTTAGGCTTCGAGATGCAGCAAACACAGTGGTTGCTTCCAAGGAGAGGGGAAGTAGAGAGTGCAGCGGGGAGTTTAGGTGGCTTTACGTAAGGCAAGGGGAAGGTGCAGCCCAGCATTGGCTTTTTCTTCTAGTTCTTTTCTTCAGGAGAGCAGCTAGCAAGCAGGCTGCGAGAGGCAACAATGGGATGGCTCGTCTGTCGGAGAAGCCGCAGTCTACAGTGCTGCAGACTGCTGTGCAGTTTTAATGCTGCTGTAAGTACACGGTACTTTTGGAACGCCGTCTCTCCTGACTCTCCCATCTCTGGGAGCTCTAGCTGCTTGAACCTGGCCACACTGAAGGTGTGTGGACGTGGTCGCGCTGCGAGTATCAAGTCTTCCAGAGAAGAGGGATAGTCAAGAAATGCTTTCTCACCTGGCCTATCTCTCAGTCCGAACTGTGGCTGCAAACGCTGCGCTGCAAGGGTGGACTTACCCACTTGGAGAGAATGTGATGATGCTCTAGATATAGTTGCGAAGGAAAGTGCTGCTCACTGGAATGTTTCGCCTAGTTCACAGACTTTAAAAGGACTAGGAAGGCCAACGCCTTGTTTTAGCACTTGTTCTCTGCGTGCAGCTGCTGGATGTTTGGAAGGGCTTTGGGATCCGCCAGAGGTGGAGGGTACGATGCTACAGAGAGCTTGAAGGAAAGTGCCTATCTCCAGGGCCTTTGATGCAGTTCAGCGGGTGCGAGTGGCATGTTGAGCATGTTCATGATGGCACAGAAAAGGTTCTGAAAGAAAGAGGCCGTGCTGAAACTGCCTTTACTTTTGCCGCTTAGAAACTGCTCAGCCAACAATGAAAAGATTCGTCTTGCTTCCCCGCTACGCGCAGGGTTACATCCTTTTATGTCTCCAAGAGGCAGGATGCACAGCAGAGCTCTTCCACCAACTGCTTCCACACGACTGGGGCCGCGCCAGCCAAGCGCTTTTTGCCGGGCACTGTCAGCGCTCATGGAAACAACCACACGACGGCGCTGCAGACTTGCAAAAGAAGGCCAAGCACCTGGCCCAGCTCGAAACCACCCCAAGGGCAGACAGAGGCAACTTGCAAACGGCCCTGCACTCAAATCAACGGTGTCAGGACAAAAAGATTGCCCTCATCTTCCCCTTCCAAGAGCACACTCTTCTTTACACCACACCGCTTTGGCCCAAACAAATCTTTTCCCTCTCGCAGATTCCGCCCACCAACTTGAAACCATCTGGCAAAAACAGGGCTCAAAACAGTGCCAGCTGAGGAAGATCTTGCTGCCTACAACTTCACCTGCACCCCTCAAACTAGCAGCACACACGCTGTTCTCAGCACTCTCCTTCTCAGCTCTAGGTACCATCCTAAGCCTTCCCTCTCCCAGAGTCAGGATCCAAAGGCAACGGCACCAGGGACTGCTCACACACTGAAGGCACCAGGACAAATAGCTTAAGAGCTTGGCCTTTGCATTCCCACTGACAGCTCAACAGCTCGAACCCAGAGAGAGCTCTGCCTGTTGGGAAAAGCCTTTAAAATCCCTAGGAGTACCTGATGTGCACATCCAAACCTGCCTTCCTTGCCAAAGAGAGCAACTACAAGCCCATCTCCAAAGAAACGGCATCCCCTCCTCCAAAATACAACACATCCAGCGACTGATCCGCCTCCAGTATTGAATATGTCCAACAATTGCCCCTACACGCACAGGGGCCAGAAGAGAAATGTCTTGCTGGACTATTCCTCCCCACAGTACCTTAACATCTGCTCCAGCAACACTGGCACTATGTCCTTGCCTTCCCAAGGAAAGGCACTCCGAGTCTCTTGGCCTTGCCTTGTCTAGTTCTTCTTAAGGTACCCTTGCTCTGCTTCCTTTGCCTGCGTCTGCCTTGCCTCGCACTGCCTACAACTTGCTGGCTTTGCTTTGCCCGGCCTACCACTCTTTCCCTTGCCTTCCATGCAGGCAAGGCGCTGCAAACCGAGTGCAGGCAATTGTGGGCAAGTCAAGGGAGAGGTAGGCAAGGCCAGAGCAGTGAGGGGAAAGCAAATGGAGTGGTAGACAAGAGAAGGTCCAGAAGTTAGAGGCAAGGCTGGCTGTAGGAAGGAAGGGCCACTGATGGGAAGGCCAGGCAGAAACAGGAAGGGCTCAGCAAGCCAAGGCCCTGGAGGAAAACAGTAGGCAGGTCATGTGCTGGGCATGGCCGTGCATAGGAATGCAAGGCTCCAGAGGGCTAGCAGGGCAAGGCAAGGCAACTGTTGTGTTGCCAAGGCAAGGCCAGGCAAGGCAGGTGAGAAGTACATTCAAGGACTGCTGGTACACAAAAGTGGCCAGGACCAAGTGCTCTGTGTGGCCTTGATCCCGCGTGGGTCATCTCTCCTCTGTACCTAAAAGACTTGAGCTACCTGCTTTCCCTTGTATGCAAAAGAACTCTCTTTCTGGTCCCCGAGCTCAAGGGCAAAATGTGAATTGCCCCTCCAAGGTTCAAGACATGCAAGGATTGCTCCCAGACAAAGGCTGCCCACAGAGATGAGTGTGGCAACATGCGTCCTCCCCTGGTCTTCCTCTCATGGGATCCTGAAACACCGGAGATGCTTGAGAGCTTTGAGATTCCTCGGAGGAGCAGAAAGGGCAGGGCAAGGCCCAGAAATGTCATTGAAAAGGGGTGTTGAATTCCAGGTGGGGGAGGGGTGAGCAAGGTCATGCAAGGCAAGGGAGGGGTTCAAGGGCAAGGCAAGGCAAGTGGTGGCTTTGCGAGGCGAGGCAAGGCAATGAGGGTCCTAGAAGGAAAAGGAAAGGTGAGGCCAGACCTAGACGAATGTGAAAGGAAGTCAGGTGGGGGATGGGTGAGCAAGTCAGTGCAAGGCAGGGGAGAAAAGGCAGGTTGAGGGAAGGCTACAGAGGGGGCAGCAAGGAAATGCAAGGCATGGGGAAGCATGCGAGGAGTGGGTGCTGCCAGCCGGTGGGGATGGCAGGGGCGGGGCCACTGCAAGTAGCATGGTGGGGATGTGGAGGGGGTGTTAGTGTGTGGGAGGTGTGTGTGTGTGTGTGTGTGCAGTAGAGTGCAGGGTAAGTGCAGGTGTGTGTGTGCGTATACGGGGGTTTTGTGCCAGGTGCTGTGCCGGGGAGAGCCGTTCCACCGCAAGGAAGGTGTGGGAGTGAAAGGAGTAAGATAGATGTGTCTTTACAAAGAGACCGTGTGAATCTCTCCTTAGACAAGGCTAGGAATTTACAGGGAGGGAAGTAACAGAAGAAAGTATTCGTTCTAGAAACTGTTACTAATCAACAGAGACTGTTGCTCAGCCAAGGCCCTGCTAAATTCCTGAACCTAGAGCAAGGCAGCAAAGACTTCCCAGCATTAGGAATAGTTTGGTTTTCTTCCTTTTCCATTCCAAAAGGGGAGTGCATATTAGAGGGGGGCGTAGAGTAGGCAGTTCCGGAAGTCTGTAATTCCCGAGTACCTCAGAGGGTGCTGTTGCCAGGAACTTAACATCAGAAGGGAGCTGCATCCCGCAATCATTTGAGAGACTCCATGGCAAAAGCCCCATGGCCTCTCCCTGGAGTTGAAGAATGTTACAGGACTCCTCTGTCTCCTTTTTGGTGGATGAAGAAACTCAGAAAGCCACACTTCTGCCAGAACTCTCCAAGATGCCCCCTTTGCTCCCCGTGACTCCATCACTGCCCAGGAAGCTGTCTTTTCTACCGCAGCAGTTTGACATACAGTTAAAAGTCGCGTGGCAGAGAAAAAAGGCAAGAATTGGTTTCCAAGGGATGGCAAACAAGAGATACCAGAACCTTTGGCCCTACCAATATTAAAGCAACTCCATTAAGAGAGTTCTTGCACTTCCTGAGGATTGGCAGAAGCCTATTTCATGATGTATGTTGCTGGGGGTCTTTTTAGACTGGCAAAAGGAGCTGTTGAAGGTTGCTTGATCTGTGCTAAAGCCAACAGCCAAGTTACAAAGTAACTTGCTAGAGGAGGGAGGCCTTGGGCTGCATGGCCCTTCCAAAGATGCCAGGTGGATTTTCCGGAGATGCCCCAAGTGGCAAGGCTTAATATCTTCTGGTAATCGTATGTCAGCTAGCAAGGTGGCCAGAAGTATTTCCAACTACTTCAGTAATGACAGGATCAGTTCTTAAGGCATTTTTGGAACAAATCATTCCAAGATACAGCATTGTAGAAGCAATAGATTCAGATAGGGGAACTCATTTTGCAGGAAAGATCCTTCAAGGGGTTTTGGCTTCTTTAGGAACACAATGGAACCTCCATAGGCCCTGGCACCCCCAGAGCTCGGCTCGGGTAGAAAACAATGAAGAGAGAAATAAACACCTTTTGAAGCTGGTAATAGAAACCAAGATGCCATGGGTAGGGCTTTGGACATTGGCTTTGGTGAGAATGAGGGCCCAACCCAGAAGAGAGATTCAGTTATCTGCCTTTCAATCGTTGTTCGCAATTGCCCTGGTAAGTCTCCACCCAGTGGGGGGGGGTAGAGGCAAGTGATGCATTTTTAAAACCATCTGTGGCCAGGATCCTGCTTCTTGTGAAACCCCTTCAACAGGAAACTCAGCTGGTGCAAGCCCGGCCTTTGGACTTTGCTGCTTTTAACATCCAACCAGGAGATTGAGTCCTAATTAAGGAGTAGAAAGAAGCGCCAGTGCTGGTGAAATGGCGTGGCCCATTCCAAGTGTCACTGACGACAGAAAACAGCCGTCAAGTAAGCTGAACACAGGTGAACCCGTCACTCTCGGGTCAAGGTCTCTGAAGCCTCGGAGATTTGCACATCTCAGCTGGAGGAGAAGGCCGGGAGGCCGTGACTGACACTCTGCAGGAGTGGGCCGGAGCAGTAGGCAGTGCTTCGACATCGGAAGAAGCCCCGCAGTCCTACCTTCAGACCGTCTGCTGAAATAGACTGTATAGGCATCCCTCCTCTAGAATCTCCACTCACTTGGGGGCTAATACTTGTGGCCATTTTGTTACGTTAAGTGGTTTCTGTGTCTTCAATTGCCACAGGTGCTGCAGAAGACAACGGGAAAATTAGACTAGCTAATTAGATGACACTATTAAAACATTTTCCTTACTAATTCTACTTTGATATGGTTAGCTGAGTTTAGGCCAGGAGTGGGAGAATCAATTTGCAGCCTTAGGAGAAGAAGTAGCAAAAGTTTTTAACCTTAGCAATTGCTGGCTCTGTGGAGGGCCAGGAGGATCTGAAGAGTGGCCATAGTTGGCTAGCCCAGCTGAACCTAAATGGTGGGTCAATGTGAGGGCCACAGTGGGATGGGATTTGGGGCCAAAGAAGGAAGTTCATGGCCACTTCATTCTTCTCCAACAGGCACTTATTGCCTAAATAGCATAGGGCGTGTCTATGTAGGAAAAGGCAATTGTCAATTGACTTTCCCTCTGGGCTTGAACAACTGGGTTTGGACCCCCAATTGCCCTCCTTCCAATTGTTCCAAATATCAAGGCAAATGCAATCAAATACCTGTTCGGCTCACTAACAGTAGCTGCGTAAGGCGTTCTTATCACACTTACCAAAAATATTTGGAAGCCTGTAAAGCAATGGGGAGGGACAAGGGGTTTTTTTGACCACCTGTTTTTGAGCAGTCCCCACAAAAATTCCACAAGTAGAAGACATGTTGTTTGTGATTATCAGTGGGAATGGCCACACCGGATTGGAACTCAAAGCCTTTTAGTGAGTTCTGCTCCAAATCCAACCAAGCAGCTTGCAGATGTAAATGTAGGTGGGAACCCTGTGCGGGAGCTTGGAAATGCAAATGCTGGGACCCTTATGGTGGGGCAACTCTTGTTGGAGGACCGTTAGGCCCGGGAATCCTGCTGTATTTTGAGCCACCAATTGATGACCATGGGTAGGTTCCTTTGCTAATGGAACACGGGCTTTGAAAGGACAGTATTGGATTTGTGGCCAACATGCTTAGCTCAGGTTACCTCCAAACTGGTCAGGGATATGGTATATTTAGTAGACTGTTGTTCTTTTTGCTACTACAAGTTCTGGGAAATCGCTTAGGAATCAAAATCTGTGATGATTTAATTAGAGAAAAGCAGTCAGCTGATGCAGCCCTGGCTGGAGGGAGCACCCCAAAACGGGGAAATGATGAACGGCCAACAGAACAAGTTACCCAACACGATGGACCAGCCCCTTGGAAACCTAAGGAATTAATCCCAGATGCCTGGGAACCCATTTATCATTTGAAGGAGATAATTAGGTTACAAGCTGTCTCAGAAATAATTACCAACCAGCCAGCCACAGCGCTTGACCTTTTTGCTGAGCAACCCACTTAAATGAGGAAAGCGGTAATTCAACATTGGATGGTATTAGATTATCTGTTAGCAGAAGAAGGAGGAGTTTGTGGGAAATTAAATGACTCGAGCTGCTGTTTGCAAGCAGATGACAGCGGAAAAGTGGTCAAACAAATAACAAAGGAAATAACGTCAGCTCGTGGACCTGTCCAAATGTTGAAAGGATGGGGATGGGACATGTTTTCATGGTTAACTGGCCAGCTCTGGGCTAAATGAATACGATTCCTCCTCTTATATGCTATAGCAACTCTCATCTTTTTACCATGTGTGACACCATGCTGGCTGCAGCTCTTTCAGCAGGTGCTCAAGGGGATGCCGCTAGCAGCCATGCCTACCTGATCCAGAAATGACTACAAAAGGACAGAAAAGAATGTCACTGCAAATAATAGCAAAACCCAAGAAGACTCCAGAAGAAAAAATTAAATCCATGGTAATTAAGGTTTGTAAAGGCAAATACAGAGCAAATAAAAAGAGGAGGGATTAAAAGGAATGAGATGGATGAGTCTTTACAAAGAGACCGTGTGAATCGGCCTGTAGACAAGGCTAGGAAGTTATGGCTAGTGAAGTAACAGAAGAAACTAGGAGTTCTCTAGAACTGTTACTAATCATCAGAGACTGTTGATTAATCAAGGCCGTGTTAAATTCCTGAACCTAGAGCAAGGCAACAAAGACTTAAGAGCATTAGGAATGGGGTTCTTTTCTTTCTTCTCGATGCCAAGAGGGGGGTGCATATTAGAGGGGGGCGCATAGAGTAGGCAGTTCCGGAAGTCTGTATCTCCCGAATACCTCAGCCAGTGGGGAAAAGGAAGAGGGTGCTGTGGCCGGGAACTTGGCATCAAAAGGGGGCTGCATCCCGCAACCGTTTGACAGACGCCATGGGAAAAGCCCCATGGACTCTCCCTGTAGTCGAAGAATGTTGCAGGACTCCTCTGTCTCCTTTTCGGATATAAACCTCAGGCATCGTGGATTAATTTTCCCTAACGGCAGCGACCTGCCGCGTGGTCTCCGTGCTCCTCTCCAGCCCCCCGGGACGTGTAAAATAGTTCCCAGCGGCTCCCACCGCGCGTTGCAGACGGCTGCGCGGCCCCGGGGCTGCCCGCAGTGCTCCCCTGCCCCGCCAGGGCTGCCCGCGGGCTGCGGAGCCGCCTCGCCACCGGCGCGGCCAGGGCTGGGGCCCTTCTCGACAGCAGCCGAGGGGCTGCGGAGCGGGCGGCTGCCGGACGATCAGCTATTTTATGCCGCGCGGTGCTGCCGCCTCCATCTAGCTCTCCATCGCGCCGCCGCCCGCCGCCCGCCTGGCGCGCTCACGCTCGGCCGCGCTCGCCGCCCGCCCAGCCTCGCCGGAAGCTCTCCCGCCCGGGCTGTGCCCCGGCTCCGCCGGCAGCTCGGCAGGGCCCGGCCGCACGCGTGCTGCGTGGCTCGGAGCAGCCGCGTTGCGCCGCAGGCGACGGGGAAGGCGGGGCGGGCCGGCGCCATCGTGGTAGCGCGAGGAGAGGAGCGCCCGGGCGGGGCGGCGAGCGGCGCGGCGGTGAGCGCTTCTGCTTCCTGTCGCTCGGCGGCCGCCCACGGCAGGTGCCGTGTGACCCCGCGGAGCGGCGGGGCCGGCCGGGCGGTGCGCGGCGAGGCTTTCGGCCAGCGGCGGCCACAGCGAGAGGCTGCTGGCACTGCCCGTGCCGGTGGAGAGAGCGGGGATCCGAGGCCGGCCTTCCCCGGGCGACGAGGGGAGGCCGCCTTTGCCGCGCTGCCCTCCGTGCAGCATGTGGCCGATTCCGGCGAACCCGGGGTCTCCGCAGCGGCGCGGGCGGGAGGGAAGTGGGGAGCGCGCTCGGTGCCGTGCCGGCCGCTCCCGGCCAGCGCTGCGCTGCGCCGAGGCGTTTTCCCGCCCGTCCTGGGAAGGACATAAGCGACACCGTAGTTGGAGCTTAGCTGTCAGGGGGTACAACTTCCCTCCATTGGCGACCTCCTTTTCCCTCTGATTCAGCTACCTTGTGGTAGGTGCGATGGTGCTGAAGAAGGGTGGCGGCTTGGCACAGTTGCTGTCATAGGTGGTGCGAGAGCTCCACGCAAGGAGCTTTGAGTGGCATGTGTGAGGGTAGGAGGGTACGGCACCCATAGCTGAAGGCAAAAAAGGTCAGGGCATGTCATCAGCCGCAGTCGTGCTAAGTTGTTCATCTTTGCAAACTGCTTGCCGAGTTGTTCCTTTCTTAGGTAATGGGGTTTTGTATCAACCAGAACTGCAAATGGTCAGTATTTGCAGACAAGGTTACTTGGACTGTTGTTGAAGTGAGTGTAGCAGTTTCTATGGCATTCTGCAAAAAAAGTGACAGGTCTCCCTGTGTTCCCCAGTTCTTAACAAAGATGAAGTTAACAAACCCCTGAAAAGAGGTTTTGCAAAACTTCAGGGATATTTTCCTACTAGTACTGTAGAGACAACCATAGTCACCTTGTCTTTCCAAAAGTGAAGGTTCCCTATTTTTGTCCAAGAGCATCAAGTGCTTTTGATCAGCGTTTGTGTGCATGCATTAGCCTCGTTCTTGCTCTTCCTTGGAGAACTTTTACAATACTCACATGATCTGTGTAGGCTGCAGACTGCAGTGGTGAACTTCAAGGCTTCCAGCAGAAGGGAGATGCTATCCACATTTTGGATTCTCCTTAGTCTGAACCTTCAACGTCCAAGGCTTCACTTTTCAAGCAGTTGGAAGAGCTCCAAATTAAGACATGAACAGGTCTTAATTGACCTTGCCACCGCCTCAGTTAGTCAAGTAATGCTGTGCATTGGATTTGACTAGTGCAACATGTGCTTAAAATATGTAGAGTAACTCCTCGATTACCCTCTCAGAAGGGTTGGAATGGAGAACAAGGAGTTCCCAAGACAAATATTTGGTGTACGAGGAGTAGAATTTAGGAGTTGATTGCAGAGCACTGCATGCACAAATGTCTAAGGAGAATCCATCTTTTGATGTCCCATCTATGCTTGTTCTCATTTGAAATCCTGCACATTCTGCAGGCTGGTTTTGTTAGGCTTGGGGCTGGGGAAGGAGTGATGGTGGGGGAGGAGTGGGTGTTGGTTTTGGGTTATTTTTTTGTTTCCAGAATAGTGTACACAGAACTTGTGCCCAAAACCAGCAGTAGGAAACAATGCAGGTATAAAAGAAGGTCACAGAAATGTCAGATAATACGAATCTGAAAGCGCTTCAGTATTTTACTCAGGAGTTTCACTCTAACAAGGTGATTTTCCTTCACAGAAATGTAGTGGCAGGCTTATGCCATGCTAGAAGTGATGACCTTTCTCTGCCCCAAATTGAGCAGCAAAAGGTTTTGGCTCTTAATTTGAACCCCTGAGCCAGCTGTGTTTCAGGCTGCAGAAGCTGCAGCTGTTGTGGCAGACGCGGGGTGCAGCCCTGCCTGCCAGTTCCGAGCTGGCCTGCGCTGGTGGCAGCCGTCAGCGCCCGGGGTCCCCTGTGCCACCCATGCCAGGGCTCTGCCTGCCTGCCTCGCAGCCCTGGTAGCCTCAGGGAAACATCGCACTACTCCATCTGCTTTAAAAACAAACAAGCAAACAAAAAGCTCCCTGTAAATATATGTAGAAGTCTTGAAACTAATTCTCAGCGCTTGCTCGGAGTTTGTTGATGGAGCAAATGGATTTTGGATAAACTGCTATTGCTAGTACTACTTAGGTTCCTAAACTTCAGAAGGGAGGCTATGGTGGTCACGTACCCCTGAGGAATGTTGGGAACAGTAAGACAGCTCAGTCATTTCAAGGTGGCCAGAAAATGGGTGTGGCAGTGGAGTGGACACTCTGTGAGTAGGTAGCCTTAAGTCATGTAACGACATGCACTTCAGTGGGAATTTTGCATCAACACCAAGAGATTGTGTCATGATGTGTTGCGTAACAACAAATTGGGCCAAAATTCTGCTGATTTTGACCAAGGTGGATGGGCCACCTTCACTTAAGCTGGCAAAGGGACATAAGTCAATGATGTTTGAAAAACAGCCATGAAACATAGCCCCTTTAGTTTGTTGGTCTGTTGCAAGTCTGCAAAGCTCTGTTGACAGGTCATTGGAAGTAGCTGTTGGAATCTAAGTGCAGTTGGACGCTTTGTCAGTCAGCATCAGCAGGAGGCTTAACGGTTTAGGTTGAGAGGTGGTGCATGGTTTTTTTTCAGAGGAATGGCCCAGTGAAGAGCAGTGTTCACTGCCATGACTACCGTTGTAGCCTTCAAGAGCAATGGTTCATTCAGAGAGAACTTCCTTGGTTCTGCTGGTTTGGTTTCGCAGCTGGAGCAAAGGTACAGCACTGGAAGCAATTCCTAGGGCAGAAGCGGGAGATATCCGAAGCTCTGGACTTCGTTGCCTAAGTGAGCGTAGTCTAATTGGAAGAGTGGTGAGCATCAGTGATATCAGATTTTTTACAAGTTCTTAATTCTGTCAAAACAAGAAAGAAGGAGAGTGATGAAGATGAAATCCTTTCCTCTTCAATCTGCCTACGCAACAACTTCAGCTGTAGTTGTAATGTGTATTCACCTATTTTGAATTGCCCAAAACCAGGCCTAGAGATGCTTCAGAGTCAGAGAAGCGGGTATTTGCTTTATTCGGCGCTGGGTGCATGGGGGATCACTCCTCCTAACACACACACACAGAGCACTCCATACAGTCCAGCATTATGTGTAAAAGTTATGAACATTCATCACAATTCTTGGGATAGGAGTGGTTCTAGAAATTACTTCTCGGAAGTCATTAATATCATTAGCATACGTGCCATGCATGCGCTGTGTACGCTGATGGGCGCACTGAGGAAGGCTCCTCTTCTTCCTCGAGGGTCTTTCTGATGAAGATCAGTAGTCTTTGTCACAATGCACTTTTTACCTTTCTTTCTGGAGCATGCGCAGTTCTTCGGTGGCTGATGCAGCGATCTCTGTGCCGGTTTTCAAAAGATCCTGTTCCTCTTATCTTGACAAGATTAAGGCGAATCCTGCTGCTTAGGTTTTGTGATTAACATTTGCTGTCTCTTAGTAGTTCACTCGTGTTTACATGAGTTAACTATGGATCAACCCCCTTCTCAATTTTAGCACTGAAAGGATATTAGAGTCATTTAAAGAGATGTCTCCTATGGAGTACTATAAAACTGCCATAATGGTAAGACGTTTTCATACAGTAGTTTTAGCACAGAAGTAATATATGTACAATCTTGGATGTTTCATCCTGCTGGCTCAGGAGCCAGTATTGAGCTTTTCTCCTTTAAATCCAGTCTTAGAGCTCTGCAAGGATCACTGCAGCATGACGTTGTGACAAGGGGATGCTGATTCATGCATAAACCTTTGACGCTTTCCTTCTATCTTCAAGCAGCTTTGAAAACCAGTGATTATCTGGCATGTTGCGACTTGAGAGTCATGGTAAAGGTTTCACCAAACACTTTGTAATATCAGGCTACAGCTTTCATTCCTAAGGAAAGAGCATTGAGCAGATTGCTGGCAAAATGCTGAAAGAATGAGCCAAAACCAAAATCCTTTAATGGGAAAGATGGAAAAAATTTAGATGTGTTTATTTGAACTAAAAATAATGTGGACCAAGCCTAAATGTATTTCACACTAAATTCTTAGAACTGATTTTAAGGGAAGAAGTGAGAAAGATGAATTCCCAAGCGGAATTTTCAGCAGCATAATATTGAGCATTTATTAGTAGAACAAAGGCATATCACAGTGCAGGAGCACTTAGCAATATTGCTAGAGGCGTGGCTCCATTCATTTTACTGTGAACTTTAGTACTTCTTTAAACATAGTCCTTAAGCCCAGAAAGTCATTTACACTTCACTCAACTTTCCCCCCTCCGTCTCTGCCCCCTTGCGCCAGCACACGCCAGCACACTGCCACCTCGGTCCTCTGAGTAGCTCCAGAATTGAAGGCAGGCACCCCCCTCCGGTGCCTCCTCAGTCTCCAACCTAATTTGTAGTTGATGGGTTCTTTGGGAGGTGTGAGTTTTGATGAGATAACAGACTTCCTGGGATGCATGCGGTTTATCTTCTTTGTTTCTTGAAGATGTCTTGGTTTCCACCTCTGTAATTTCTCAACTTAAAGGACATTTATTATCATGTGTTTCTTCCTACGTTTCCCAACATGTTACCACTCATTCGAAGTTACAATTTACTCTAGTCTTGTTTTTACTTACCTATATTTTACCTTAACACTATTTCTACATAGTACATTCTCACTTCTAAATGTTAAAGTGATAGATGCGAAAGACAAAATTTATCGTTCACTCATTTATCACAGGAGGAATGTGTTAGCTGCTTGTGTTGCAGTTCACTTGTAATTGTGGTCTATTACCGCAGGCCTGGGCCCTAGGGTGTATCACTGTGTCCCGCAGCCATAGGGAGGAGGAGGAGAGAAGATCCAGCAGGCAGGAATTGTGCACCAAGATTTATTCATTTAATTATTTCACAAACTCTTTTACAGACTTTTTTCTTCATAGTCTAATTGGACAAAGGATCAGCCCCCCCCCTTGGGGTGATTGGCTAAAATCCTAAACCATCCATTGTCAAAATATTTTTCTACTAGACCATAAACCAGACTTTTCAAGGTTGCAGGTGGCTTGGTTGTTTACATACTCTGCTACCTCTTCTGTGAGAGAGAAAAGTCTCTCACAGACTTAGAAAATAGCAAGAAAATCCTCGCTAGCAGCATTTTGGTATCTACAATTCCCCCTTTTTGTTTGATAAGATAACAACTCCACTATTAATCCTAAATAGAAATTTACATCAGTTATTAATTCTAAATATGTCCTTAAGGCTTTAACGATCTGACTCCATAACAAGAAATTTAAAGTTCAGTCTCTGCTTGTGGAAGGACCATCCCAGTCTCTGCTTGTAGAAGGACCATCTGCCTGATGGTCAACATCTTGGTCATCATCAGAAGAGTCTGATGGCTGATGATCTACATTCTGGTGGCCACTTGGATGGTTGGTGTTCTGGTCATCATTTGGAGGTTGCCTGTTCTGCCTCTGGTGCCGTAGGGCAGGGCGAACACATTTTGCAGCTAGCCACCGTACCCCAGTATCTGTAGAAACGCAAGCATAGCCACGACCCCAAACCATAAGTTCCCGCAGGCCTTCCCACTGGTTAGTGAGTAAATTCCACACCCAGACTTTTGCCCAGGGCAGTTGTCTCTTGCCTGCAGAGTGCAATGAGAGAAAGTGATTCAGAAGAACAGGATTCTTTGAATTTTGTGGTACCGTAAGGTGATTAATTGTATACGAGCTTTTGCTAGTCGGCTTCAGTAACCAAATTCAAAGGTTCCTGTGAGAATCGTTGAAAAGCCATGATAACAGCCCTTAATTCAACTAACTAAGCAGAGTCTGACTCGGATTGGTGTGTTAATCAACCACTGCAAAGGCAGTGTAGGATACTGTGCACCTTTGCGCACAGTGACCCCTGCTAAAAATTTGTCCCGATCCGTATGCCCCAGGCTGCCAACACATCCCGTCCCCAAAGGTTAAGGGAAGTGGTAGTAACATAAGGCCTAATTGTAGCTGTGTGCCCCTCTGAGTCCTTCACCGTCACAGGCCGTTCGCTTCAATAGCTCTGTGTGGTTCATCCTCATCCTGTGATGGCCGATCCCACTGGGGGTAAAGGCCATGAGGGAGGCCACGCAGAGAAGGAGATGATAGTTACATCAGCACCAGTATCAATCAAACCTTGAAGCTGAGTCCAGGGCGGACGGGCGTTCAGCAGGATCAGGGTACACGTCATCTGTGGCCTTTGGTCAGAGATGTCTGCAGTCCAGAAGGCCTGCAGAAGTCCTGTAGATCCACTGCTGTTATCTTTGTGAGTTTGTTGTTCTATCCTGGGGACACAAGACTTAAAAGGCACTAATTTAGCAAGGCAGGTCTTTTCAGGAATAGTTACAGGGGGTTTTCAAATTCCCTATAAAACTGAGGACAAGGCTCCGAGGAGCGGATTCCCATCAATCCGACCTCATCCTCATCCTATCGCATTAAACCTGTTAGAAGCCAGACCTGAACAGCCCCTCTCTTCCTTTGTCTCTGAGCTAACGTGAGCCGACATCAACGGCTCCTGCCGTGTTTCCCTCTGCAAAGAAGCCAGCTAGCTAGCCCAGCAAGCTCTTTTCCTGATCCCGAAGTCGCTTCAGCGACGCGTGGAGGTAACGCAGCTGGACTGTCTCTGACCAGGGGCACGCCAGAGTCAGTGCCTCGAGCACCAAACGCTGCGTTATTGGACATTGAAGGTTCAGGCTAAGGAGAATCCAAAACGTGGACAGCATCTCCCTTCTGCTGGAAGCCTTGAAGTTCACCACTGCAGTCTGCAGCCTACACAGATCATGTGAGTATTGTAAAAGTTCTCCAAGGAAGAGCAAGAACGAGGCTAATGCATGCACACAAACGCTGATCAAAAGCACTTGATGCTCTTGGACAAAAATAGGGAACCTTCACTTTTGGAAAGACAAGGTGACTATGGTTGTCTCTACAGTACTAGTAGGAAAATATCCCTGAAGTTTTGCAAAACCTCTTTTCAGGGGTTTGTTAACTTCATCTTTGTTAAGAACTGGGGAACACAGGGAGACCTGTCACTTTTTTTGCAGAATGCCATAGAAACTGCTACACTCACTTCAACAACAGTCCAAGTAACCTTCTCTGCAAATACTGACCATTTGCAGTTCTGGTTGATACAAGCCCCCATTACCTAAGAAAGGAACAACTCGGCAAGCAGTTTGCAAAGATGAACAACTTAGCACGACTGCGGCTGATGACATGCCCTGACCTTTTTTGCCTTCAGCTATGGGTGCCGTACCCTCCTACCCTCACACATGCCACTCAAAGATCCACCTGTGACAGCAACTGTGCCAAGCCGCCACCCTTCTTCAGCACCATCGCACCTACCACAAGGTAGCTGAATCAGAGGGAAAAGGAGGTCGCCAATGGAGGTGTTATAAACATATATTATATTGGCTTCTCGCAAAGTATAAAGTAGATATTATATAATGTTAGAAATGCTTTTTGCTGTGTGGATGTAGTTTTCTTTTTAGCAAGAATGTTAGCAAGTGTGAGCACGTAAGATAACCTCCAAACGAACAGAGGATGAGGCCCGAAAAGCTGCTAATCAACACTTTGTCTAGGGAGCAAAAGGGCCCAAAGGCTACTCCGCCCGGAGAACAGGCGGCCAGGAGAGTCCAAGAGCCGTTATCACCACTCTGCCCGGAGAGACGAAGAGGCCCAAAGCTGCAATCAGCCCTGTCTGTCTGGAGAATTAAGAAATCCACCCTACCATCGACTCTTGCCTAGCGGGCCCAACCCCAAGAATCAAGAGAAATAAAACCACAAGGCAGAAGACTACGCATGCTCTAAAAAGGCGGAACCAAGGAGTGGCCATGCAGAACAGCTCCAGGAAAAGTTTTAATATGAATAAAGAACAGACAGTAAAAATGGTATAAAAAAGACTCACCTCTGGCATCAGGTGTGCTCTTGGCAGAGCACCAAGGCACCCGGCCATTACCCCGTTGCTTTATTTGATGTGTCTCTTATTGTCTTTATATTAAACCCTTTAAATTCTCACAGGAGAGTGAACCTCGTTTTTCACAATTAAGGGCTCGTCCCGGAGCTACACCTCGCCTCTGAAAAACGTGGGAGGATTCAAGAAGCAAGGGTAAGGCGCCTCCCGCCCAAGTTGGCAGGACCTTTGCTTAGCATCCTCTGGCGTGATTTGGTGGCAGCAGGGCAACACCCGGAGGACAAGAAAGACACAAAAATAAAGCAAATGAAAGAGAGCGCTCTCGACAAAAATCCCACAGACACTGGAAAAGAAACAGGACTGGGAAGTATTGTCCAAAGAAAAAGGGGGTGGTTACGGGAGATGAGCGTGTGTGAATGAGACGTGGGCTGGTTGCCCCCAGATCTGCGAAGCGAGTGTGGCAGTCTCTGAGTGCTGCCGTTCCGTCTTGTTCACGAGAACAGCGGCCAGCGAGGAGACAAAGCGAGAGATAAGCGGAGTGAAAGAATCTCCGGGGGTGACTGGGACGGGGTCCCAGAGAAGGGGTTGCAAAGTGGGAGCTACCCCCCCATATGCTGGGTTGAGGAAAACTCCAAGAGCACCCAGGGCCTAAAAGTACCCCAAGAGAGGTTGGGGTTTGGATGCTAGCAATGCTGGGTTGAGGGAAATCCAAGAGCACCCAGAATCCTAAGGATTATATCATACCCATGGGTGGATACTAACAAGTGACTTGAAAGAGGTACCTTATTATTCTGTTGTGAGTAGGAATGAGTGAGTGAACAAATATTAAAAAAGAGTGAATGTGTGAATGAAAAACTGTGTAATTCGAAGTTAACTTTGTTTTTGGGGAAGGTGGGCTCTAATAAATTTTTTGGTGTTTTTTGTACTGTGAAAGGGTGGGTAGTATTTTACAGCAGTGAAGATTGGTGTTTTAAAGGAATGAATTAGTATTTCAAAGGGGGGGATAAATTGGTATTTTGAGTAATAGAGAACTCCTGGAAAAATGGGACAACAACCTAGTAAATTAAGTTCAAATTATAAAAGGGTGCCAGAGGATATACCCCGAGACAGTCCCCTCGGGGTCAAGCTCGCAAACTGGGAAACTGATCCTTCTACAAAAGGAAAAGAGAAAGTAAAAATGATTCAATTCTGCATGAAAGAGTGGGTAAAAAAGGAAATCAGATCTGATCATGTGTACTGGCCAAAATACGGGTCTGATGAGGCATGGATTTGCCAGGCTCTAAATGTATTTGTAAATTCAAAAGAGCCATCTCACCCTGAGGAGAGAGAATATGCTTCTTGCTGGACAGGAATTACAAAACCTCTGGGAACCAAAGTCTTCAAAATATCAGAAACCGCAGAGGAAAAGCAAACAGAAGAGAAAAAAGGCTGAGACCCTTTAGAAGTATTGCCTCCGCCGCCAGCACCAGAAGCTGCCCTCCTCCCCCTGGCTCCGGGGCTTCCCCCGCCAGCCCCTCCTCCGCCCGCACCGGGGGCCTTTCCCCCGGCAGCCCTCCCGCCCCAATGGAGCTGGGGGGGAGCCCTGCCCCCGCCCATGCCGGGGATCCCACCCTTCCCATATATCTCGGGAATCCCAGCAGCCTCAATTGCATCAAGGGAAAGGTCACACGTCCCGGCTTCAGCCCCTACCTCTCCTGCCTTGAGAAACCCGGCTTTAGCCCCGGTGCCCGCCTCCTGTGCTCCGGAATATCTGGCTTCACTGCCATACCCCACCCCCACCCTCTGCACCACAGAATATTCAGCTTCAGCGCCAGACTTTGAATCTGCCCCTCCTCCCCAGGGGAGTTCGGTGCTTTCTTCCCAAATCAACCCTCTTCTTAACGAAGGAGCACCATACCAGAATACAGGAGGTGCCATTAAGGCTCCGAGGCAGCCCAACAAGCCCTCCATTGCTAAACAAACAGAGGGAAGCCGAGAAATTCATTTCTTTCCGTTAAGAGAAGTACCTACGGGAGGAGGGGGAAGCGGCTTTGTGAGTGCTCCTCTAACCTCTACAGAGGTTAGGAATTTCAAAAAAGAAATTAAAGGATTATTAGAAGACCCCATAGGTACAGCTGAAATGTTGGACCAGTTCTTAGGTCCCAACATTTTCACTTGGGAAGAAATGCAATCAATAATGAAAATAATATTCTCCCAAGAAGAAAGAGAAATGATTAGAATTGCTGGAATAAAAATTTGGGGAAAAGAAAACCAACAAGGTCCACCCGGGGATCAGAAAATGCCCATTACACCTCCTAACTGGAACCAAAATGATGAAGCTGGGAGGGGACATATGAATGATTATTGTAATTTGATAATCAAGGGAATAAAAGAGGGGGCACTCTGAGGACAAAATGTCAGAAAGGCCTTTGAGGGGCAGCAAGGGAAGGAAGAAACCCCGACTGAGTGGCTGGAGAGGCTCCGAAAGAATATGAAACAATATTCTGGGAGAGACCCGGAGTCCCTAGCAGGGCAAGCCCTGCTAAGAGTTCACTTTGTCACTCATGCCTGGCCAGATATTAGAAAAAAATTGGAAAAAATAGAAGATTGGTATGAGAAACCTTTACAAGACCTAGTAAGGGAAGCTCAAAAGATATATATGTCCGGAGGGATGAAGAAAAAGCCAAAGTGGGAGCAAAGATCATGATAGCCACTATGCGAGAGAGTACCTTCCAAAAAAAATCTAAAGCCCTCAGGTAACACTCCTAAACATTCCAGATTTAGAAATGGTGGAAAAGAGAAAAATAAAACCTCAGCACAATCAAGATTCCAAGAACAACCCAGGGATGCCTGTTTCTATTGCAAGGAAGAAGGGCATTATCAAAGAGAATGCCCCCACCTGAGGAGGGATCTGAAAAGATTTCAAGAGACACGCACAGAAGAAAAATAGGGAAATCATGGGCTCTATTTTTGGGGGGATAGATACCATCTGGAGCCTTTGATAACTTTAAAAGTAGGCCCCGAAGAGGAAGTATTGGAATTTATAGTTGACACTGGGGCAGAAAAGACTTGTGTGATGAATATTCCAAAAGGGAGTAATGATATGGTAAAAGTAACAGGAGCAAAGGGGGAAGGATTTAAGGTCTCTGTCATTAAAGATGTGGTTATTGAAGGGGAAACAAAAATAGGGATAGGGGATGCTTTGTTAGCTCCTGAGGCTGGCAGCAATTTATTGGGAAGGGATTTACAAATCCAGCTGGGGATTGGAGTCATACCAGAAGAAGGGAAAATGACGGCCAAAGTGTTTAAACTTAGCCAAGAAGATGAAAGCAAAATTAACAGAGAGGTTTGGGCTAGGGAAGGGAATAGGGGTGGACTAGATCTTGACCCCATAAGGGTCACAATTGAAAAAGAAGAAGGTCCCATTTGTGTACATCAGTACCCTATATCTTTAGAAGGGAGAAAAGGCTTAAAACCAGTGATAGAAGAATTAATAAAGGATGGGACACTAGAACCTTGTAAATCCCCTCATAATAGCCCTATTCTCCCAGTAAAGAAATCTGATGGAAATTATAAATTAGTGCAAGATTTAAGAGAAGTAAACAAAAGAACACGGGCCTGCTACCCTATGGTTCCTAATCCCTGCACTCTTTTAAGCAAAATTCCACCTCAACATCAGTGGTTTAGTGTGGTAGATCTTAAAAATGCCTTTTGGGCCTGCCCACTGGCAGAGGAAAGCCGAAATATTTTTGCCTTTGAATGGGAAGATCCAAACACAGGGAAAAAGAACCAGTTGAGGTGGACTAAACTGCCACAGGGCTATTGTGAGGCCCCAAATTTATTTGGGCAAGCCTTGGGAGAAATACTACAAACCTTCCCCACTCCCCCAGGAATACAATTTATCCAATATGGAGATGACCTTCTAATATCAGGAGAAGATGAAATGAAAGTTAAAGGAGCTACCATAAAGCTTCTAAATTTTCTTGGGAAAAAGGGACTAAAGGCATCAAAAAGGAAATTACAGTTTGTGGAATCAGAAGTAAAATATCTCGGCCACCTGATAAGCAAAGGTAGCTGACAACTAAGTCCTGAAACAATTACAGGGATTTTATCCCTCCCTCCTCCCTCTTCAAAAAAGGAGGTTAGGAGACTGCTGGGGCTACTGGGATATTGCAGATTATGGATTGAAAGATATACACAAGCAGTAAAATTTTTATATGAAAAATTAACAGGGGGAGACAATATACAATGGACCAAAGATGATGATGATAATAAATTAGAAAAACTGAAGTTGAAACTAGCCTCGGTACCAGCCCTAAGCTTACCCTCACTAGAAAAACCCTTTCATTTATATGTGAATGCAGAAAATGGAGTAGCTCATGGTGTATTAGTCCAGGAATGGGGAGGGGTGAGAAGACCAATAGCTTATTTAGCTAAACTATTGGACCCAGTAAGCCGTGGCTGGCCAGTATGCATTCAAGCCATAGCAGCTACCGCTATTTTGGTGGAGGAGAGCCGTAAGCTCACCTTTGGAAGTAAACTGATTGTATACACACCCCATGCGGTCCGAAATGTGCTAAATCAAAAAGCTGAAAAATGGTTAACAGACTCCAGGCTATTAAAATATGAAGCAATTCTGATTGACAGTAATGATCTAACTATAGAAGCAAGCAAAAGCCTCAATCCGGCCCAATTCCTGTATGGAGAACCAAAAGATGACCTGGCACATGATTGCTTAGAAATTACTCAATACCAAACAAAAGTTCGAGAAGATCTAGCTGAACAAGCCCTCTTAGAAGAGGAAAGAATATATGTGGATGGTTCATCCAGATGCTTGCAAGGAAAAAGAATGTCAAGATATGCCTTAGTCGATGGGATAAATATGCAGGCCATCGAAAAAGGAAAACTACCTTCAAATTGGTCGGCGCAGTCTTGTGAATTATACGCTCTAAAGAGAGCACTGGAGCATTTAGCACACAAAAAGGGGACCGTCTATACTGATTCAAAGTACATACCTTTGGAAAGATCTGGGAAGAAAGGGGTTTACTAAATTCAAAGGGGAAAGAACTGATACATGAAGGCCTGATTTCAGAAGTGTTGGAAGCATTAAAATTGCCTGAAGAAATAGCCGTAGTGCATATCAAAGGACACCAAGAAGGGATGACCCCAGAAATAAGAGGGAATAACCTAGCAGACCAAGAAGCCAAAGATGCAGCAGAAAATGGGACTGAACCAATTCTGTTAATCCTGACCCCAGAAAGGGGAGAATTGGAAATCCCCAAATTTAGTAAAGAAGAAGAAAAAGAATTATTTAAGATAGGGGGAGAACAAGATCAATCTGGAAAACGGAAACTTCCTGATGGGAGACAGTTACTTAATAAGCCACTCACTAAGAGAATATTAGAAGATATGCATCAAAAAACTCATTGGGGTACTCAAGCTAGCTTGTGTGATCATTTTCTAAAAAATTATGGGTGTATTGGAATCTTTGGGGTAGCAAAACAAATAACTGGGAACTGTAGAACTTGCCAAAGAGTGACTAGGAAAATAATGAGAAAAACAACATTAGGAGGCCGTGAGTTAGCTCTGCGACCATTCCAAAGTATCCAAGTAGATTTCACTAAACTTCCTCAAGTACAGAGATGGAAGTTCCTATTAGTAATAGCAGACCACCTAACTTGTTGGGTAGAAGCAGTTCCTGCTACTAGAGCTACAGCTAACATAGTATGCAAAACCCTTCTGGAACAAATTATTCCCAGATATGGAATGGTTAATAAAATAAACTCAGATAGAAGAACACATTTTACATCCAAAGTCTTACAACAAATAACTCAAGCCTTGGGAATAAAATGGGAATTACATACCCCCTGGCACCCACAAAGTTCAGGCCAAGTAGAAAGAGTGAACCAGACTTTGAAAAAAACTTTAACAAAATTAATGATTGAAACTCAAATGTCATGGGTAAAATGCTTACCTTTGGCTCTGTTGAGAGGCCGAACACAGCCCAGGTCAGACCTGGGAGTGTCTCCTTATGAGATGATGTTCGGATTACCCTTCCTTACTGCTCAACATGAAACAGCCACTTATGAAGTAGGAGAAGTAAGTGTCAAAAAATATGTCACCGCAATTGCCAGAACACTTGAAAATTTGCGGCTGAAAGGAATGATCCCTCAAACCACAGCTTTGGAGTTCAAAATTCATAATATCCATTCAGGGGAATGGGTACTAGTAAAAACATGGAAAGAACAATCTTTGACTCCACAATGGGAGGGTCCTTTTCAGGTACTGCTGATGACTGAGGCCGCAATCCAGACCAAGGAACGAGGGTAGATCCATGCCAGCAGAATCAAAGGACCTGTAAAAGAACCTGAAGAGTGGACTGTAATATCCAAACCAGGTGATACCAAATTGATTCTTAAACGGAGACCAGGTGGCAATGAGCTAGAACAATCTAAATAATCCAAGGGATATGCAAAGAATCACACCTAACTGAGAAGTAAAAGCCAAATTTATATCAGTGGCCCCTGGACAAATTCTGGGACATCGTGGAGAAGAATATTCTCACTTCAAACAGGAAGGGTTGGGACTGGATCAAACAGGGAACTCTCATGTTCTGATTCTAGCCTGTGATTTGTATTAAGAAGGGGGAGAATCACAACTTCCATCAGTGCCACATCATATACCCTGTTTGAATCATTCTAACACGGGGCATGCCAACCACGTCAAATATAAGTAATTAATCTAGAGGGAAATTGGCATTTCACACCGTCGACACCCTAGTTGTAAAGGGTGTCAAGCACAAAATCAACCCCCTATCCAGACAAAATCATAAGCAACAAAAGCAATAACTTTGCTCTGCAGATGGGAATTACTAGTGCCTGTTGAATGGGAAACACCTAAGATACGATAAGATACTACAGTTAAAAAGGTGCCAAAAGAAATTTGCCTAAAAGCTACAAAGGAAGTGACAAGGAAATAGAGGGCAAGACCGGGTCGGCCACTGTACTCGCCACCGAGAAGATCCAATACACCTGCTATGGGTTGCAACCTCATAGGCAAGGGAGGTGGGAGTATAAGCCATGCCGGACCTCTGTTATTCCTTCTTTTGTCACTTCTCCTGGTCCCTTTTGGGACACCGGCAAGACCATGTTACAAATGCTATCGAAAGCTCTACATGGAAAGACACCGGGGCTTCTTTCTTATTACTCATACCCATACCAACAGTCACTGTTATGACTCATCCAAATTAGGTATTTGCATGCATAAAGGAGAAAAATATTGGATTACAGAAAATTTAGGAACAAGTGGAAACAGACTAAGAAGCAATTGTCCAAAAGGAGAAAAATAGATTTGCTCCACAGCTGCCACCAGGGGAACAGTCCAAGATTTGGTAAAAGAGCAAGTGGTAAGTAAAGATACAAAGCCAGCACAGCAACCTCGCCCTATATTCACCTCACCACGCCAGGACCTGTATGCAAAGCTCAAACAACAAAGAGGAAAAAACCCCAAGGTTAGGAAAAAACCTGTTTGTGGAACTGGGGGAGAGGATAGGTAAAGAACTTAACATAACCAACTGTTGGGTCTGTGGAGGAGCTTTAATGACAGAAGAATGGCCACGGAAAGGTAGCAGCGTAGGCCCGGTAGAACTCCTTAAATGGAACCGGACAAATATAAGAGGGGGGAACCGACCTGAGGGGTGGATTTTAAGTTCAACAGTGATAGGGGAAGAATGCCTCTGGCGAACTGGGATAAACTTTCTTAATGAAGTAGGAAACACTCCCTGTAAAAGCTATAAAGTGAGTAACAAAACTTCAAGGTGGTGGGTCCCAGAAAAACCAACTTGGTATTGAGCCCAGAAAAAAGGAAAAGACTGTGTATATGATCATGAAGTTGGACTCTTTCAGTGTAATGACACGAGGAAAAATCCTTATTTTGGAATCCCAGAAATAGCCAAATTTGGGGAGAATATAAATCAACAAGAAGGTGATTATTGGAAAGCACCAGATGGCTTCTTTTGGATATGTGGGAAAAGGGCATCCCCAAGACTCCCTTCACATTGGAAAGGGAGTTGTACACTAAGAATCATTCAACCAGGGTTTTTCCTTTTCCCAGAACCAGTGGGAGATCAATTAGGTATACCTCTCTATGAAGACTTCAAAAGAAAGAAAAGAGATTTAATTGGAGGATTCCAAAAATGGAAAGATGAGGAATGGCCCCCTGAACGAATATTAGAAACAGATGGGCCAGCTACCTAAGCACAAGATGGAAGTTGGGGATATCAGACCCCAATTTACATGCTGAATCGTATCATCAGACTCCAAGCTCTTGTAGAAATCATAACCAATGAAACAGCTGGGGCTATGGAATTAATAGTCAGCCAGCAACGCCAAACCAGAGCTGCAATACATCAAAATAGGCTGGCTTTAGACTATTTACTGGCCGAAGAAGGCGGTGTGTGCAGGAAGTTCAATACATCGGACTGTTGTTTAAAAATTGATGACAATGGGGATGCCGTTCTAGATATGGCCAACCAAATCAGAAAAATAGCCCATGTACCAGTCCAAAAATGGGAATCAATGATGTCTGCTAACTGGTGGGATGGCATATTGGGGAAAGAATGGTGGAAGAAGCTAGGTTTCTTCCTCTTATGTGCTACAGCTAGTCTAATATTTCTCCCTTGCTTGATCCCCTGCTTTATTCGGCTAATCACCAGCATAGTTCAAGGCATGCAAGTTGTGGCAATGCCTACTGACCCAAAGTTGGCTATGTCTGGAACAGCATAAAAAATTATGGTATTAAAAAGACAAAGTGATACAAAAGACCCTCTTGAAGAAGCCAAATTGATCTGTGAAAAGAACGAACAGACATTAGAAGCCAAGAAAAAAGAATTATTGCTCAAGCCAAATGATTTATAAAATAGAAAAGGGGGGATTGTTATAAACATATATTATATTAGCTTCTCGCAAAGTATAAAGTAGATATTATATAACGTTAGAAATGCTTTCTGCTGTGTGGATGTAGTTTTCTCTCTTTTTAGCAAGAATGTTAGCAAGTGTGAGCACGTAAGATAACCTCCAAACGAACAGAGGATGAGGCCCGAAAAGCTGCTAATCAACACTTTGTCTAGGGAGCAAAAGGGCCCAAAGGCTACTCCGCCCGGAGAACGGGCGGCCAGGAGAGTCCGGGAGATTTTATCACCACTCTGCCCGGAGAGACGAAGAGGCCCAAAGCTGCAATCAGCCCTGACTGTCTGGAGAATTAAGAAATCCACCCTACCATCGACTCTTGCCTAGCGGGCCCAACCCCAAGAATCAAGAGAAATAAAACCACAAGGCAGAAGACTAGGCACGCTCTAAAAAGGCGGAACCAAGGAGTGGCCATGCAGAACAGCTCCAGGAAAAGTTTTAATATGAATAAAGAACAGACAGTAAAAACGGTATAAAAAGGACTGACCTCTGGCATCAGGTGTGCTCTTGGCAGAGCGCCAAGGCAACTGGCTGTTACCCCGTTGCTTTATTTGATGTGTCTCTTATTGTCTTTATATTAAACCCATTTAAATTATCACAGGAGAGTGAACTTCGTTTTTCACAGAGAGAAGTTGTTCCCCCTGACAGCTAAGCTCCAACTACGGTGTCGCTTATGTCCTTCCCAGGACGGGCGGGAAAACGCCTCGGCGCAGCGCAGCGCTGGCCGGGAGCGGCCGGCACGGCACCGAGCGCGCTCCCCACTCCCTCCCGCCCGCGCCGCTGCGGAGACCCCGGGTTCGCCGGAATCGGCCACATGCTGCACGGAGGGCAGCGCGGCAAAGGCGGCCTCCCCTCGTCGCCCGGGGAAGGCCGGCCTCGGATCCCCGCTCTCTCCACCGGCACGGGCAGTGCCAGCAGCCTCTCGCTGTGGCCGCCGCTGGCCGAAAGCCTCGCCGCGCACCGCCCGGCCGGCCCCGCCGCTCCGCGGGGTCACACGGCACCTGCCGTGGGCGGCCGCCGAGCGACAGGAAGCAGAAGCGCTCACCGCCGCGCCGCTCGCCGCCCCGCCCGGGCGCTCCTCTCCTCGCGCTACCACGATGGCGCCGGCCCGCCCCGCCTTCCCCGTCGCCTGCGGCGCAACGCGGCTGCTCCGAGCCACGCAGCACGCGTGCGGCCGGGCCCTGCCGAGCTGCCGGCGGAGCCGGGGCACAGCCCGGGCGGGAGAGCTTCCGGCGAGGCTGGGCGGGCGGCGAGCGCGGCCGAGCGTGAGCGCGCCAGGCGGGCGGCGGGCGGCGGCGTGATGGAGAGCTAGATGGAGGCGGCAGCACCGCGCGGCATAAAATAGCTGATCGTCCGGCAGCCGCCCGCTCCGCAGCCCCTCGGCTGCTGTCGAGAAGGGCCCCGGCCCTGGCCGCGCCGGTGGCGAGGCGGCTCCGCAGCCCGCGGGCAGCCCTGGCGGGGCAGGGGAGCACTGCGGGCAGCCCCGGGGCCGCGCAGCCGTCTGCAACGCGCGGTGGGAGCCGCTGGGAACTATTTTACACGTCCCGGGGGGCTGGAGAGGAGCACGGAGACCACGCGGCAGGTCGCTGCCGTTAGGGAAAATTAATCCACGATGCCTGAGGTTTATATCCGAAAAGGAGACAGAGGAGTCCTGCAACATTCTTCGACTACAGGGAGAGTCCATGGGGCTTTTCCCATGGCGTCTGTCAAACGGTTGCGGGATGCAGCCCCCTTTTGATGCCAAGTTCCCGGCCACAGCACCCTCTTCCTTTTCCCCACTGGCTGAGGTATTCGGGAGATACAGACTTCCGGAACTGCCTACTCTATGCGCCCCCCTCTAATATGCACCCCCCTCTTGGCATCGAGAAGAAAGAAAAGAACCCCATTCCTAATGCTCTTAAGTCTTTGTTGCCTTGCTCTAGGTTCAGGAATTTAACACGGCCTTGATTAATCAACAGTCTCTGATGATTAGTAACAGTTCTAGAGAACTCCTAGTTTCTTCTGTTACTTCACTAGCCATAACTTCCTAGCCTTGTCTACAGGCCGATTCACACGGTCTCTTTGTAAAGACTCATCCATCTCATTCCTTTTAATCCCTCCTCTTTTTATTTGCTCTGTATTTGTCTTTACAAACCTTAATTACCATGGATTTAATTTTTTCTTCTGGAGTCTTCTTGGGTTTTGCTATTATTTGCAGTGACATCCTTTTCTGTCCTTTTGTAGTCATTTCTGGATCAGGTAGGCATGGCTGCTAGCGGCATCCCCTTGAGCACCTGCTGAAAGAGCTGCCGCCAGCATGGTGTCACACATGGTAAAAAGATGAGAGTTGCTATAGCATGTAAGAGGAGGAATCGTATTCATTTAGCCCAGAGCTGGCCAGTTAACCATGAAAACATGTCCCATCCCCATCCTTTCAACATTTGGACAGGTCCACGAGCTGACGTTATTTCCTTTGTTATTTGTTTGACCACTTTTCCGCTGTCATCTGCTTGCAAACAGCAGCTCGAGTCATTTAATTTCCCACAAACTCCTCCTTCTTCTGCCAACAGATAATCTAATACCATCCAATGTTGAAATACCGCTTTCCTCATTTAAGTGGGTTGCTCAGCAAAAAGGTCAAGCGCTGTGGCTGGCTGGTTGGTAATTATTTCCGAGACAGCTTGTAACCTAATTATCTCCTTCAAATGATAAATGGGTTCCCAGGCATCTGGGATTAATTCCTTAGGTTTCCAAGGGGCTGGTCCATCGTGTTGGGTAACTTGTTCTGTTGGCCGTTCATCATTTCCCCGTTTTGGGGTGCTCCCTCCAGCCAGGGCTGCATCAGCTGACTGCTTTTCTCTAATTAAATCATCACAGATTTTGATTCCTAAGCGATTTCCCAGAACTTGTAGTAGCAAAAAGAACAACAGTCTACTAAATATACCATATCCCTGACCAGTTTGGAGGTAACCTGAGCTAAGCATGTTGGCCACAAATCCAATACTGTCCTTTCAAAGCCCGTGTTCCATTAGCAAAGGAACCTACCCATGGTCATCAATTGGTGGCTCAAAATACAGCAGGATTCCCGGGCCTAACGGTCCTCCAACAAGAGTTGCCCCACCATAAGGGTCCCAGCATTTGCATTTCCAAGCTCCCGCACAGGGTTCCCACCTACATTTACATCTGCAAGCTGCTTGGTTGGATTTGGAGCAGAACTCACTAAAAGGCTTTGAGTTCCAATCCGGTGTGGCCATTCCCACTGATAATCACAAACAACATGTCTTCTACTTGTGGAATTTTTGTGGGGACTGCTCAAAAACAGGTGGTCAAAAAAACCCCTTGTCCCTCCCCATTGCTTTACAGGCTTCCAAATATTTTTGGTAAGTGTGATAAGAACGCCTTACGCAGCTACTGTTAGTGAGCCGAACAGGTATTTGATTGCATTTGCCTTGATATTTGGAACAATTGGAAGGAGGGCAATTGGGGGTCCAAACCCAGTTGTTCAAGCCCAGAGGGAAAGTCAATTGACAATTGCCTTTTCCTACATAGACACGCCCTATCCTATTAGGCAATAAGTGCCTGTTGGAGAAGAATGAAGTGGCCGTGAACTTCCTTCTTTGGCCCCAAATCCCATCCCACTGTGGGCCCTCACATTGACCCACCATTTAGGTTCAGCTGGGCTAGCCAACTATGGCCACTCTTCAGATCCTCCTGGCCTTCCACAGAGCCAGCAATTGCTAAGGTTAAAAACTTTTGCTACTTCTTCTCCTAAGGCTGCAAATTGATTCTCCCACTCCTGGCCTAAACTCAGCTGACCATATCAAAGTAGAATTAGTAAGGAAAATGTTTTAATAGTGTCATCTAATTAGCTAGTCTAATTTTCCCCTTGTCTTCTGCAGCACCTGTGGCAATTGAAGACACAGAAACCACTAAACGTAACAAAATGGCCACAAGTATTAGCCCCCAAGTGAGTGGAGATTCTAGAGGAGGGATGCCTATACAGTCTATTTCAGCAGACGGTCTGAAGGTAGGACTGCGGGGCTTCTTCCGATGTCGAAGCACTGCCTACTGCTCCGGCCCACTCCTGCAGAGTGTCAGTCACGGCCTCCCGGCCTTCTCCTCCAGCTGAGATGTGCAAATCTCTGAGGCTTCAGAGACCTTGACCCGAGAGTGACGGGTTCACCTGTGTTCAGCTTACTTGACGGCTGTTTTCTGTCGTCAGTGACACTTGGAATGGGCCACACCATTTCACCAGCACTGGCGCTTCTTTCTACTCCTTAATTAGGACTCAATCTCCTGGTTGGATGTTAAAAGCAGCAAAGTCCAAAGGCCGGGCTTGCGCCAGCTGAGTTTCCTGTTGAAGGGGTTTCACAAGAAGCAGGATCCTGGCCACAGATGGTTTTAAAAATGCATCACTTGCCTCTACCCCCCCCACTGGGTGGAGACTTACCAGGAGGGCAATTGCAAACAACGATTGAAAGGGAGATAACTGAATCTCTCTTCTGGGTTGGGCCCTCATTCTCATCAAAGCCAATGTCCAAAGCCCTACCCATGGCATCTTGGTTTCTATTACCAGCTTCAAAAGGTGTTTATTTCTCTCTTCATTGTTTTCTACCCGAGCCGAGCTCTGGGGGTGCCAGGGCCTATGGAGGTTCCATTGTGTTCCTAAAGAAGCCAAAACCCCTTGAAGGATCTTTCCTGCAAAATGAGTTCCCCTATCTGAATCTATTGCTTCTACAATGCTGTATCTTGGAATGATTTGTTCCAAAAATGCCTTAAGAACAGATCCTGTCATTACTGAAGTAGTTGGAAATACTTCTGGCCACCTTGCTAGCTGACATACGATTACCAGAAGATATTAAGCCTTGCCACTTGGGGCATCTCCGGAAAATCCACCTGGCATCTTTGGAAGGGCCATGCAGCCCAAGGCCTCCCTCCTCTAGCAAGTTACTTTGTAACTTGGCTGTTGGCTTTAGCACAGATCAAGCAACCTTCAACAGCTCCTTTTGCCAGTCTAAAAAGACCCCCAGCAACATACATCATGAGATAGGCTTCTGCCAATCCTCAGGAAGTGCAAGAACTCTCTTAATGGAGTTGCTTTAATATTGGTAGGGCCAAAGGTTCTGGTATCTCTTGTTTGCCATCCCTTGGAAACCAATTCTTGCCTTTTTTCTCTGCCACACGACTTTTAACTGTATGTCAAACTGCTGTGGTAGAAAAGACAGCTTCCTGGGCAGTGATGGAGTCACGGGGAGCAAAGGGGGCATCTTGGAGAGTTCTGGCAGAAGTGTGGCTTTCTGAGTTTCTTCATCCACCAAAAAGGAGACAGAGGAGTCCTGTAACATTCTTCAACTCCAGAGAGAGGCCATGGGGCTTTTGCCATGGAGTCTCTCAAATGATTGCGGGAAGCAGCCCCCTTCTGATGTTAAGTTCCTGGCAACAGCACCCTCTGAGGTACTCGGGAATTACAGACTTCCGGAACTGCCTACTCTACGCCCCCCTCTAATATGCACTCCCCTTTTGGAATGGAAAAGGAAGAAAACCAAACTATTCCTAATGCTGGGAAGTCTTTGCTGCCTTGCTCTAGGTTCAGGAATTTAGCAGGGCCTTGGCTGAGCAACAGTCTCTGTTGATTAGTAACAGTTTCTAGAACGAATACTTTCTTCTGTTACTTCCCCCCCTGTAAATTCCTAGCCTTGTCTAAGGAGAGATTCACACGGTCTCTTTGTAAAGACACATCTATCTTACTCCTTTCACGCCCACACCTTCCTTGCGGTGGAACGGCTCTCCCCGGCACAGCACCTGGCACAAAACCCCCGTATACGCACACACACACCTGCACTTACCCTGCACTCCACTGCACACACACACACACACACACCTCCCGCATACTAACACCCCCTCCACATCCCCACCATGCTACTTGCAGTGGCCCCGCCCCTGCCATCCCCACCGGCTGGCAGCACCCACTCCTCGCATGCTTCCCCATGCCTTGCATTTCCTTGCTGCCCCCTCTGTAGCCTTCCCTCAACCTGCCTTTTCTCCCCTGCCTTGCACTGACTTGCTCACCCATCCCCCACCTGACTTCCTTTCACATTCGTCTAGGTCTGGCCTCACCTTTCCTTTTCCTTCTAGGACCCTCATTGCCTTGCCTCGCCTCGCAAAGCCACCACTTGCCTTGCCTTGCCCTTGAACCCCTCCCTTGCCTTGCATGACCTTGCTCACCCCTCCCCCACCTGGAATTCAACACCCCTTTTCAATGACATTTCTGGGCCTTGCCCTGCCCTTTCTGCTCCTCCGAGGAATCTCAAAGCTCTCAAGCATCTCCGGTGTTTCAGGATCCCATGAGAGGAAGACCAGGGGAGGACGCATGTTGCCACACTCATCTCTGTGGGCAGCCTTTGTCTGGGAGCAATCCTTGCATGTCTTGAACCTTGGAGGGGCAATTCACATTTTGCCCTTGAGCTCGGGGACCAGAAAGAGAGTTCTTTTGCATACAAGGGAAAGCAGGTAGCTCAAGTCTTTTAGGTACAGAGGAGAGATGACCCACGCGGGATCAAGGCCACACAGAGCACTTGGTCCTGGCCACTTTTGTGTACCAGCAGTCCTTGAATGTACTTCTCACCTGCCTTGCCTGGCCTTGCCTTGGCAACACAACAGTTGCCTTGCCTTGCCCTGCTAGCCCTCTGGAGCCTTGCATTCCTATGCACGGCCATGCCCAGCACATGACCTGCCTACTGTTTTCCTCCAGGGCCTTGGCTTGCTGAGCCCTTCCTGTTTCTGCCTGGCCTTCCCATCAGTGGCCCTTCCTTCCTACAGCCAGCCTTGCCTCTAACTTCTGGACCTTCTCTTGTCTACCACTCCATTTGCTTTCCCCTCACTGCTCTGGCCTTGCCTACCTCTCCCTTGACTTGCCCACAATTGCCTGCACTCGGTTTGCAGCGCCTTGCCTGCATGGAAGGCAAGGGAAAGAGTGGTAGGCCGGGCAAAGCAAAGCCAGCAAGTTGTAGGCAGTGCGAGGCAAGGCAGACGTAGGCAAAGGAAGCAGAGCAAGGGTACCTTAAGAAGAACTAGACAAGGCAAGGCCAAGAGACTCGGAGTGCCTTTCCTTGGGAAGGCAAGGACATAGTGCCAGTGTTGCTGGAGCAGATGTTAAGGTACTGTGGGGAGGAATAGTCCAGCAAGACATTTCTCTTCTGGCCCCTGTGCGTGTGGGGGCAATTGTTGGACATATTCAATACTGGAGGCGGATCAGTCGCTGGATGTGTTGTATTTTGGAGGAGGGGATGCCGTTTCTTTGGAGATGGGCTTGTAGTTGCTCTCTTTGGCAAGGAAGGCAGGTTTGGATGTGCACATCAGGTACTCCTAGGGATTTTAAAG
Organism: Aphelocoma coerulescens; assembly: GCF_041296385.1. Taxonomy (NCBI): domain Eukaryota; kingdom Metazoa; phylum Chordata; class Aves; order Passeriformes; family Corvidae; genus Aphelocoma; species Aphelocoma coerulescens. Next base: position 92,833 of record NW_027183468.1, read on the forward strand.
GCTTTTCCCAACAGGCAGAGCTCTCTCTGGGTTCGAGCTGTTGAGCTGTCAGTGGGAATGCAAAGGCCAAGCTCTTAAGCTATTTGTCCTGGTGCCTTCAGTGTGTGAGCAGTCCCTGGTGCCGTTGCCTTTGGATCCTGACTCTGGGAGAGGGAAGGCTTAGGATGGTACCTAGAGCTGAGAAGGAGAGTGCTGAGAACAGCGTGTGTGCTGCTAGTTTGAGGGGTGCAGGTGAAGTTGTAGGCAGCAAGATCTTCCTCAGCTGGCACTGTTTTGAGCCCTGTTTTTGCCAGATGGTTTCAAGTTGGTGGGCGGAATCTGCGAGAGGGAAAAGATTTGTATGGGCCAAAGAGGTGTGGTGTAAAGAAGAGTGTGCTCTTGGAAGGGGAAGATGAGGGCAACCTTTTTGTCCTGACACCGTTGATTTGAGTGCAGGGCCGTTTGCAAGTTGCCTCTGTCTGCCCTTGGGGTGGTTTCGAGCTGGGCCAGGTGCTTGGCCTTCTTTTGCAAGTCTGCAGCGCCGTCGTGTGGTTGTTTCCATGAGCGCTGACAGTGCCCGGCAAAAAGCGCTTGGCTGGCGCGGCCCCAGTCGTGTGGAAGCAGTTGGTGGAAGAGCTCCGCTGTGCATCCTGCCTCTTGGAGACATAAAAGGATGTAACCCTGCGCGTAGCGGGGAAGCAAGACGAATCTTTTCATTGTTGGCTGAGCAGTTTCTAAGCGGCAAAAGTAAAGGCAGTTTCAGCACGGCCTCTTTCTTTCAGAACCTTTTCTGTGCCATCATGAACATGCTCAACATGCCACTCGCACCCGCTGAACTGCATCAAAGGCCCTGGAGATAGGCGCTTTCCTTCAAGCTCTCTGTAGCATCCTACCCTCCACCTCTGGCGGTCCCAAAGCCCTTCCAAACATCCAGCAGCTGCACGCAGAGAACAAGTGCTAAAACAAGGCGTTGGCCTTCCTAGTCCTTTTAAAGTCTGTGAACTAGGCGAAACATTCCAGTGAGCAGCACTTTCCTTCGCAACTATATCTAGAGCATCATCACATTCTCTCCAAGTGGGTAAGTCCACCCTTGCAGCGCAGCGTTTGCAGCCACAGTTCGGACTGAGAGATAGGCCAGGTGAGAAAGCATTTCTTGACTATCCCTCTTCTCTGGAAGACTTGATACTCGCAGCGCAACCACGTCCACACACCTTCAGTGTGGCCAGGTTCAAGCAGCTAGAGCTCCCAGAGATGGGAGAGTCAGGAGAGAAGACGTTCCAAAAGTACCGTGTACTTACAGCAGCATTAAAACTGTGCACAGCAGTCTGCAGCACTGTAGACTGCGGCTTCTCCGACAGACGAGCCATCCCATTGTTGCCTCTCGCAGCCTGCTTGCTAGCTGCTCTCCTGAAGAAAAGAACTAGAAGAAAAAGCCAATGCTGGGCTGCACCTTCCCCTTGCCTTACGTAAAGCCACCTAAACTCCCCGCTGCACTCTCTACTTCCCCTCTCCTTGGAAGCGACCACTGTGTTTGCTGCATCTCGAAGCCTAAAGTTAAGCGCCAAAGTTTCCAAGGATGGTTGGAAGAAGGATAAGTAGTAGCACAAGGAAGTAGTTGTCGTTGAACTTCCTCCTTCTCAATGCTAACGTGAATTGGGCAGGCAGGCGAGTGCTAGCCACGCTCCTTTCTCAGTTTGTACGCTGCGGACACGAGTCCGGTGCTCTGCGCCTTCGTTCGGCCTCTTTAGTACCCATGTCGCTCTTTCATTCAGCCGGAGTCGAAGCGTCGTCTACTTCTCGCCCAGAGAGCACGGTGCCGGCAGCGAAATGCCCCAGCCGACTGCTTCTGCCGACACACGCCTGGTCTATGCACTTTCCCTCGCAGCGACATACAGCAGCACTTTCGGTCTTTCTTGTCGTCCAAATGTAAAGGGAAAGATTCTCTGCTATGTCCCGCCCAGAGAACAGTTTTAGGTCAACCAGCACGCCCAGAGCTTGCCCTCGACGCGTGGAAACTTGTGTTTGCACCACATTCAAGTGGTTGCCGTCTTTCCTTTACAGCCTGCAGAGCACCGTCAGACCGCCGTGCTCTCTGCACCTGCCTTCTCAGTTCTAAGTACTACCGCGCCTCTTACAGCCTTGCAGGAAGCAAAGACACGGGTAGTCATCTCGCAGAGAAGAACGTGGAAGGACGAAAGGATGATCTTCCTTTCTCCTGCTTCTTGCCTGAATTGTGGTGCTGTATTGAAAGTCTTGGCTAGCGAAAAGCTCATCCAGCAAGTGCCTCATTCCTGACGCATCTCGCTGAGCGAGAGTTTCACGAAGAGTTTAGACTCTGGAAACAGCAAGAAAATGATTGTACGTCGAGCTGAGGAAAATCCGTGCACAGCACACTGCGGATGCGTGCAGTGTTCGCGCTGAAGAGCGCCAAAACGCAAAGCCATCGCTGGGCTTCAGTTTCGTCCAGACCGCAGAAGGCAAAGAACGAAGCAACTGGGCACCGCGTTAACGTACTCAGTGGACCGAATTTCAAATGTCCAGCCAAAAGCTGCTTCATAAGCAGATTCAGCTGAGAATGCTCTGGCTGCTTCACAAAGTAAGGCGCAGCCGTTTCCATTCATCACACTACCTGGCCAGAAGCAGTATCCTACACCTTCAATGCTGCAGCGTCCATGCAGCTGGAGCACACGCAGTAGGACGCGTCGAGATAGAAGGCGGTCTTCAAGTACCCCCCTCCTCCAAGCAGCCTTGAAACTGAGCACAACACACTGCGGCTCGGGAGCTTCCTTCTCAGATAGACGTGCCGTCACGTTATTCACTCTCGCAGCTCCGTTGCCCACTTGCAGCAGCTGCTACCAAAGCAAAATGCTCCAGAAGTAAAAAGCCCTGCCGGGCTGCACTTTCCCTTGCCTCACGTAAAGCACCATAAACTGTCCGCTGTGCTTTGTATTTCCATTCTCCGCCGCATCTACCACTGTCATCTCTGCATCTCGAAGCATAAAGCTCGGCACAATTCCTCCCAGGGAACGCTGGAAGAGAAATAGGCAGCAGCACAAGTAGCTGCAAGTGGAACTTTCTGTTTTAAAACGCTAACGTGAATCCGGAAACAAGCGAGTGACAGCCAGGCTTCCTCTTGCAGCCTGTGCGATGCACACACCAGCTCGGTGCTCTGCCCTCATTCTTTAATGCTCTTCGTACCATGTCGCGCTTTCATTCTGCCGGAGTCGAAGCGTCGTCTACTTCTCGCCCAGAGAGCACGGTGCCGGCAGCGGAGAAAGGCTCCAGAAAAACGCTCCAGGCTGCTGATTCTTCCCAAACACACCAGGGCTATGCACTTTCCTTCGCAGCGCTAAGTAGCATCACATTCTGTTTGCGTTGGAGCCGGAATGCAAAGGGAAAGATTCTCGGTTACGTCTCACTCAGCGCCCAGTTTTAGGTCACCAAGCTTACCCGGAGCTTACCCGCGACGCGTGGAAATTGGTATTTGCACCATATTCAAGTGGTAGCTTTCTTTCCTTTACAGCCTGCAGAGCGCCGTCAGATCGCGGTGCTCTCTGCACCTGCCTTCTCCCTTCCAAGTACCACCGCGCACCTTACAGCCTTGCAGGAAGCAAAGACGTGGAGAGATGTCTCGCAGAGAAGATCGTGCAAAGACGAAAAGATGTTCTTCTTTGCTCTTCCTCGTCGCCCAGATTGTGGTGCTCTACTGAAAGCGTGGGCTAACGAATGGCTAATCTAGCATGTGCTTCCCTTCTAATGCATTTCGCTGAGCGAGAGCTGAGGAAAATCCTTGCACTGTACACTATGGATGCGTGCAGTAGACACGCAGAAGAGCGGCACAGCTCATAACCATCGCACACTCCAGCCCAGAGCTCTGGGGCTGCGTTCTTCTCAATTTCCGGCGCTGGACAGAACTGAGACATTGAGCTTTGGCTCTCTTTAGTGTGTGTACTGCACGCATCCAGAGCGCGCTGTGCACAGATTCTCCTCAGCGCTACGTGCAAGCACAGACTTTCTGCTTCGCAGAGCCCAACTGTCCGCCGAAGCTCTCGCTCAGAGAAATGTGTCAGGAGAGAAGCACTTGCTGGATTAGCCTTACACTGGCCAACAGTTCCAAAGAAGCACCATAGTCTTCTTGCGAGAAAGGATAATAAAACACATGTATTGTCCCAGCAAAGTTCTCTGTGCTAGCCGAAGCCGAGAATCTTTCCCTTAAGATTAAGACCACAACGCAGACAGCATTTTGTGCTACTTAACGCTGAGAGGGATAGCCCAGGCGTGTTTCGGCAGAGGCAGAAGCCCGGAGCGTTTCTCTGCCGGCACCGTGCTCTCAGGCGAGAAGTAGACGACGCTTCGACTCCGGCAGAATGAAAAGCGCGACATGGTACGAAGAGCATACGAATGAGGGCGCAGAGCACCGAGCTGGTGTGCGCATCGCACAGGCTGCAAGAAGAAGCGTGGCTGCCGCTCGCTTCTTTGCGGATTCACGTTAGCAGTTGAAAACAAAAGTTCCACTTGCAGCTACTTGTGCTGCTACCTATTTCTCTTCCAGCTTTCCCTGGGAAGAATTGTGCCGAGCTTTATGCTTCGAGATGCAGAGATGACAGTGGTAGATGCAGCGGAGAATGGAAATAAAGAGTGCAGCGGACAGTTTACAGTGCTTTACGTGAGGCAAAGGAAAAGGTTTGCTCAGCAGTGCTTTTTACTTCTGGAGCATTTTGCTTTGGTAGCAGCTGCTGCAAGTGGGCAACGGAGCTGCGAGAGTGAATAACGTGACGGCACGTCTATCTGAGAAGGAAGCTCCCGAGCCGCAGTGTGTTGTGCTCAGTTTCAAGGCTGCTTGGAGGAGGGGGGTACTTGAAGAACGCCGTCTATCTGGACGCGTCCTACTGCGTGTGCTCCAGCTGCATGGACGCTGCAGCATTGAAGGTGTAAGAAACTTCTTCTGGCCTGATAGTGTGATAGAGTGCAACGGCTACGCCTTACTTTGTGAACCATCCAGAGCATTCTCAGCTGAATCTGCTTGTGAAGCAGCTCTTGGCTGGACATTTGAAATTCGGTCCACTGAGTACGTTAACGCGGTGCCCAGCTGCTTCGTTCTTCGCCTTCTGCCGTCTGGACAGGCAGAAGCCCAGCGATTGCTTTTAGCTGTGGCTCTCTTCAGCATGTGTACTGCACGCATCCGCAGTGTGCTGTGCAAGGATTTTCCTCAGCTCTCCCTCAGCGAAATGCATCAGGTGAGAAACACTTGCTGGATTAGCCTTTCGCTGGCCATGGCTTTCAGTACAGCACCACAATCTGGGCGACGAGGAGGAGCAAAGAAGAACATCTTTTCGTCTTTGCACGTTCTTCTCTGCGAGACGACTATCCGCGTCATTGCTTCCTGCAAGGCTATATTCTGCGCAGTGGTACTTGAAAGGGAGAAGGCAGGTGCAGAGAGCACCGCGATCTGACGGCGCTCTGCAGGCTGTAAAGGAAAGAGGGCTGCCACTGGAATGTGTGCAAACACAAGTTTCCACGAGTCGCGGGCAAGCTCTGGGCGTGCTTGTTGACCTAAAACTGTTCTCTGTGCCCGACATTGCTGAGAATCTTTCCCTTTCCATTTGGAGGACAAGAAAAGACCGAAAGTGCTGCTGTATGTCGCTGCGAGAAAAGTGCATAGCCCTGGTGTGTTTCGGAAGGGCAGTCGGCTGGGGCATTTCTCTTCCGGCACCGTGCTCTCCGGGCGAGAAGTAGACGACGCTTCGACTCCGGCAGAATGAAAAGCGCGACATGGTACGAAGAGCATACGAATGAGGGCGCAGAGCACCGAGCTGGTGTGCGCATCGCACAGGCTGCAAGAAGAAGCGTGGCTGCCGCTCGCGTCTTTGCGGATTCACGTTAGCAGTTGAAAACAAAAGTTCCACTTGCAGCTACTTGTGCTGCTACCTATTTCTCTTCCAGCTTTCCCTGGGAAGAATTGTGCCGAGCTTTATGCTTCGAGATGCAGAGATAACAGTGGTAGATGCAGCGGAGAATGGAAATAAAGAGTGCAGCGGACAGTTTACAGTGCTTTACGTGAGGCAAAGGAAAAGGTTTGCTCAGCAGTGCTTTTTACTTCTGGAGCATTTTGCTTTGGCAGCACCTGCTGCTAGTGGGCAACGGAGCTGCGAGAGTGAATAACGTGACGGCACGTCTATCTGAGAAGGAAGCTCCCGAGCCGCAGTGTGTTGTGCTCAGTTTCAAGGCTGCTTGGAGGAGGGGGGTACTTGAAGAACGCCGTCTATCTGGACGCGTCCTACTGCGTGTGCTCCAGCTGCATGGACGCTGCAGCATTGAAGGTGTAGGATACTGCTTCTGGCCAGGTAGTGTGATGAATGGAAACGGCTGCGCCTTACTTTGTGAACCATCCAGAGCATTCTCAGCTGAATCTGCTTATGAAGCAGCTTTTGGCTGGACATTTGAAATTCGGTCCACTGAGTACGTTAACGCGGTGCCCAGCTGCTTCGTTCTTCGCCTTCTGCCGTCTGGACAGAACTGAAGCCCAGCGATTGCTTTTAGCTGTGGCTCTCTTCAGCATGTGTACTGCACGCATCCGCAGTGTGCTGTGCAAGGATTTTCCTCAGCTCTCCCTCAGCGAAATGCATCAGGTGAGAAACACTTGCTGGATTAGCCTTTCGCTGGCCAAGGCTTTTAATACAGCACCACAATATGGGCGACGAGGAGAAAGGAAGAACATCTTTTCGTCCTGGCACGTTCTTCTGAGCGACATGACTATCCGCGTGTTTGCTTCCTGCAAAGCTGTATTGTGCGCGGCGGTATTGGAACTGAGAAGGCAGGTGCAGAGAGCACCGGGATCTGACGGCGTTCTGCAGCCTGTCAAGGAAAGACGGCTACCACTTGAATGTGGTGCAAACACAAGTTTCCACGCGTCGAGGGCAAGCTCTGGGCGTGCTGGTTGACCTAAAACTGTTCTCTGGGCGGGACATAGCAGAGAATCTTTCCCTTTCCATTTGGACGACAAGAAAGACCGAAAGTGCTGCTGTATGTCGCTGCGAGGGAAAGTGCATAGACCAGGCGTGTGTCGGCAGAAGCAGTCGGCTGGGGCATTTCTCTTCCGGCACCGTGCTCTCTGGGCGAGAAGTAGACGACACTTCGACTCCGGCTGAATGAAAGAGCGACATGGGTACTAAAGAGGCCGAACGAAGGCGCAGAGCACCGGACTCGTTACCGCAGCGTACAAACTGAGAAAGGAGCGTGGCTAGCACTCGCCTGCCTGCCCAATTCACGTTAGCACTGAGAAGGAGGAAGTTCAACGACAACTACTTACTTGTGCTACTACTTATCCCTCTTCCAACCATCCCCAAAACCACTGGCGCTTAACTTTAGGCTTCGAGATGCAGCAAACACAGTGGTTGCTTCCAAGGAGAGGGGAAGTAGAGAGTGCAGCGGGGAGTTTAGGTGGCTTTACGTAAGGCAAGGGGAAGGTGCAGCCCAGCATTGGCTTTTTCTTCTAGTTCTTTTCTTCAGGAGAGCAGCTAGCAAGCAGGCTGCGAGAGGCAACAATGGGATGGCTCGTCTGTCGGAGAAGCCGCAGTCTACAGTGCTGCAGACTGCTGTGCAGTTTTAATGCTGCTGTAAGTACACGGTACTTTTGGAACGCCGTCTCTCCTGACTCTCCCATCTCTGGGAGCTCTAGCTGCTTGAACCTGGCCACACTGAAGGTGTGTGGACGTGGTCGCGCTGCGAGTATCAAGTCTTCCAGAGAAGAGGGATAGTCAAGAAATGCTTTCTCACCTGGCCTATCTCTCAGTCCGAACTGTGGCTGCAAACGCTGCGCTGCAAGGGTGGACTTACCCACTTGGAGAGAATGTGATGATGCTCTAGATATAGTTGCGAAGGAAAGTGCTGCTCACTGGAATGTTTCGCCTAGTTCACAGACTTTAAAAGGACTAGGAAGGCCAACGCCTTGTTTTAGCACTTGTTCTCTGCGTGCAGCTGCTGGATGTTTGGAAGGGCTTTGGGATCCGCCAGAGGTGGAGGGTACGATGCTACAGAGAGCTTGAAGGAAAGTGCCTATCTCCAGGGCCTTTGATGCAGTTCAGCGGGTGCGAGTGGCATGTTGAGCATGTTCATGATGGCACAGAAAAGGTTCTGAAAGAAAGAGGCCGTGCTGAAACTGCCTTTACTTTTGCCGCTTAGAAACTGCTCAGCCAACAATGAAAAGATTCGTCTTGCTTCCCCCCTACGCGCAGGGTTACATCCTTTTATGTCTCCAAGAGGCAGGATGCACAGCAGAGCTCTTCCACCAACTGCTTCCACACGACTGGGGCCGCGCCAGCCAAGCGCTTTTTGCCGGGCACTGTCAGCGCTCATGGAAACAACCACACGACGGCGCTGCAGACTTGCAAAAGAAGGCCAAGCACCTGGCCCAGCTCGAAACCACCCCAAGGGCAGACAGAGGCAACTTGCAAACGGCCCTGCACTCAAATCAACGGTGTCAGGACAAAAAGGTTGCCCTCATCTTCCCCTTCCAAGAGCACACTCTTCTTTACACCACACCTCTTTGGCCCAAACAAATCTTTTCCCTCTCGCAGATTCCGCCCACCAACTTGAAACCATCTGGCAAAAACAGGGCTCAAAACAGTGCCAGCTGAGGAAGATCTTGCTGCCTACAACTTCACCTGCACCCCTCAAACTAGCAGCACACACGCTGTTCTCAGCACTCTCCTTCTCAGCTCTAGGTACCATCCTAAGCCTTCCCTCTCCCAGAGTCAGGATCCAAAGGCAACGGCACCAGGGACTGCTCACACACTGAAGGCACCAGGACAAATAGCTTAAGAGCTTGGCCTTTGCATTCCCACTGACAGCTCAACAGCTCGAACCCAGAGAGAGCTCTGCCTGTTGGGAAAAGCCTTTAAAATCCCTAGGAGTACCTGATGTGCACATCCAAACCTGCCTTCCTTGCCAAAGAGAGCAACTACAAGCCCATCTCCAAAGAAACGGCATCCCCTCCTCCAAAATACAACACATCCAGCGACTGATCCGCCTCCAGTATTGAATATGTCCAACAATTGCCCCCACACGCACAGGGGCCAGAAGAGAAATGTCTTGCTGGACTATTCCTCCCCACAGTACCTTAACATCTGCTCCAGCAACACTGGCACTATGTCCTTGCCTTCCCAAGGAAAGGCACTCCGAGTCTCTTGGCCTTGCCTTGTCTAGTTCTTCTTAAGGTACCCTTGCTCTGCTTCCTTTGCCTGCGTCTGCCTTGCCTCGCACTGCCTACAACTTGCTGGCTTTGCTTTGCCCGGCCTACCACTCTTTCCCTTGCCTTCCATGCAGGCAAGGCGCTGCAAACCGAGTGCAGGCAATTGTGGGCAAGTCAAGGGAGAGGTAGGCAAGGCCAGAGCAGTGAGGGGAAAGCAAATGGACTGGTAGGCAAGAGAAGGCCCAGAAGTTAGAGGCAAGGCTGGCTGTAGGAAGGAAGGGCCACTGATGGGAAGGCCAGGCAGAAACAGGAAGGGCTCAGCAAGCCAAGGCCCTGGAGGAAAACAGTAGGCAGGTCATGTGCGGGGCAGGGCCCTGCAAAGGAATGCAAGGCTACAGAGGGCTAGCAGGGCAAGGCAAGGCAACTGTTGTGTTGCCAAGGCAAGGCCAGGCAAGGCAGGTGAGAAGTACATTCAAGGACTGCTGGTGCACAAAAGTGGCCAGGACCAAGTGCTCTGTGTGGCCTTGATCCCGCGTGGGTCATCTCTCCTCTGTACCTAAAAGACTTGAGCTACCTGCTTTCCCTTGTATGCAAAAGAACTCTCTTTCTGGTCCCCGAGCTCAAGGGCAAAATGTGAATTGCCCCTCCAAGGTTCAAGACATGCAAGGATTGCTCCCAGACAAAGGCTGCCCACAGAGATGAGTGTGGCAACATGCGTCCTCCCCTGGTCTTCCTCTCATGGGATCCTGAAACACCGGAGATGCTTGAGAGCTTTGAGATTCCTCGGAGGAGCAGAAAGGGCAGGGCAAGGCCCAGAAATGTCATTGAAAAGGGGTGTTGAATTCCAGGTGGGGGAGGGGTGAGCAAGGTCATGCAAGGCAAGGGAGGGGTTCAAGGGCAAGGCAAGGCAAGTGGTGGCTTTGCGAGGCGAGGCAAGGCAATGAGGGTCCTAGAAGGAAAAGGAAAGATGAGGCCAGACCTAGACGAATGTGAAAGGAAGTCAGGTGGGGGATGGGTGAGCAAGTCAGTGCAAGGCAGGGGAGAAAAGGCAGGTTGAGGGAAGGCTACAGAGGGGGCAGCAAGGAAATGCAAGGCATGGGGAAGCATGCGAGGAGTGGGTGCTGCCAGCCGGTGGGGATGGCAGGGGCGGGGCCACTGCAAGTAGCATGGTGGGGATGTGGAGGGGGTGTTAGTGTGCGGGAGGTGTGTGTGTGTGTGTGTGTGCAGTAGAGTGCAGGGTAAGTGCAGGTGTGTGTGTGCGTATACGGGGGTTTTGTGCCAGGTGCTGTGCCGGGGAGAGCCGTTCCACCGCAAGGAAGGTGTGGGAGTGAAAGGAGTAAGATAGATGTGTCTTTACAAAGAGACCGTGTGAATCTCTCCTTAGACAAGGCTAGGAATTTACAGGGGGGGAAGTAACAGAAGAAAGTATTCGTTCTAGAAACTGTTACTAATCAACAGAGACTGTTGCTCAGCCAAGGCCCTGCTAAATTCCCGAACCTAGAGCAAGGCAGCAAAGACTTCCCAGCATTAGGAATAGTTTGGTTTTCTTCCTTTTCCATTCCAAAAGGGGAGTGCATATTAGAGGGGGGCGTAGAGTAGGCAGTTCTGGAAGTCTGTAATTCCCGAGTACCTCAGAGGGTGCTGTTGCCAGGAACTTAACATCAGAAGGGAGCTGCATCCCGCAATCATTTGAGAGACTCCATGGCAAAAGCCCCATGGCCTCTCCCTGGAGTTGAAGAATGTTACAGGACTCCTCTGTCTCCTTTTTGGTGGATGAAGAAACTCAGAAAGCCACACTTCTGCCAGAACTCTCCAAGATGCCCCCTTTGCTCCCCGTGACTCCATCACTGCCCAGGAAGCTGTCTTTTCTACCGCAGCAGTTTGACATACAGTTAAAAGTCGCGTGGCAGAGAAAAAAGGCAAGAATTGGTTTCCAAGGGATGGCAAACAAGAGATACCAGAACCTTTGGCCCTACCAATATTAAAGCAACTCCATTAAGAGAGTTCTTGCACTTCCTGAGGATTGGCAGAAGCCTATTTCATGATGTATGTTGCTGGGGGTCTTTTTAGACTGGCAAAAGGAGCTGTTGAAGGTTGCTTGATCTGTGCTAAAGCCAACAGCCAAGTTACAAAGTAACTTGCTAGAGGAGGGAGGCCTTGGGCTGCATGGCCCTTCCAAAGATGCCAGGTGGATTTTCCGGAGATGCCCCAAGTGGCAAGGCTTAATATCTTCTGGTAATCGTATGTCAGCTAGCAAGGTGGCCAGAAGTATTTCCAACTACTTCAGTAATGACAGGATCAGTTCTTAAGGCATTTTTGGAACAAATCATTCCAAGATACAGCATTGTAGAAGCAATAGATTCAGATAGGGGAACTCATTTTGCAGGAAAGATCCTTCAAGGGGTTTTGGCTTCTTTAGGAACACAATGGAACCTCCATAGGCCCTGGCACCCCCAGAGCTCGGCTCGGGTAGAAAACAATGAAGAGAGAAATAAACACCTTTTGAAGCTGGTAATAGAAACCAAGATGCCATGGGTAGGGCTTTGGACATTGGCTTTGGTGAGAATGAGGGCCCAACCCAGAAGAGAGATTCAGTTATCTGCCTTTCAATCGTTGTTTGCAATTGCCCTGGTAAGTCTCCACCCAGTGGGGGGGGGGTAGAGGCAAGTGATGCATTTTTAAAACCATCTGTGGCCAGGATCCTGCTTCTTGTGAAACCCCTTCAACAGGAAACTCAGCTGGTGCAAGCCCGGCCTTTGGACTTTGCTGCTTTTAACATCCAACCAGGAGATTGAGTCCTAATTAAGGAGTAGAAAGAAGCGCCAGTGCTGGTGAAATGGCGTGGCCCATTCCAAGTGTCACTGACGACAGAAAACAGCCGTCAAGTAAGCTGAACACAGGTGAACCCGTCACTCTCGGGTCAAGGTCTCTGAAGCCTCAGAGATTTGCACATCTCAGCTGGAGGAGAAGGCCGGGAGGCCGTGACTGACACTCTGCAGGAGTGGGCCGGAGCAGTAGGCAGTGCTTCGACATCGGAAGAAGCCCCGCAGTCCTACCTTCAGACCGTCTGCTGAAATAGACTGTATAGGCATCCCTCCTCTAGAATCTCCACTCACTTGGGGGCTAATACTTGTGGCCATTTTGTTACGTTAAGTGGTTTCTGTGTCTTCAATTGCCACAGGTGCTGCAGAAGACAACGGGAAAATTAGACTAGCTAATTAGATGACACTATTAAAACATTTTCCTTACTAATTCTACTTTGATATGGTTAGCTGAGTTTAGGCCAGGAGGGGGAGAATCAATTTGCAGCCTTAGGAGAAGAAGTAGCAAAAGTTTTTAACCTTAGCAATTGCTGGCTCTGTGGAGGGCCAGGAGGATCTGAAGAGTGGCCATAGTTGGCTAGCCCAGCTGAACCTAAATGGTGGGTCAATGTGAGGGCCACAGTGGGATGGGATTTGGGGCCAAAGAAGGAAGTTCATGGCCACTTCATTCTTCTCCAACAGGCACTTATTGCCTAAATAGCATAGGGCGTGTCTATGTAGGAAAAGGCAATTGTCAATTGACTTTCCCTCTGGGCTTGAACAACTGGGTTTGGACCCCCAATTGCCCTCCTTCCAATTGTTCCAAATATCAAGGCAAATGCAATCAAATACCTGTTCGGCTCACTAACAGTAGCTGCGTAAGGCGTTCTTATCACACTTACCAAAAATATTTGGAAGCCTGTAAAGCAATGGGGAGGGACAAGGGGTTTTTTTGACCACCTGTTTTTGAGCAGTCCCCACAAAAATTCCACAAGTAGAAGACATGTTGTTTGTGATTATCAGTGGGAATGGCCACACCGGATTGGAACTCAAAGCCTTTTAGTGAGTTCTGCTCCAAATCCAACCAAGCAGCTTGCAGATGTAAATGTAGGTGGGAACCCTGTGCGGGAGCTTGGAAATGCAAATGCTGGGACCCTTATGGTGGGGCAACTCTTGTTGGAGGACCGTTAGGCCCGGGAATCCTGCTGTATTTTGAGCCACCAATTGATGACCATGGGTAGGTTCCTTTGCTAATGGAACACGGGCTTTGAAAGGACAGTATTGGATTTGTGGCCAACATGCTTAGCTCAGGTTACCTCCAAACTGGTCAGGGATATGGTATATTTAGTAGACTGTTGTTCTTTTTGCTACTACAAGTTCTGGGAAATCGCTTAGGAATCAAAATCTGTGATGATTTAATTAGAGAAAAGCAGTCAGCTGATGCAGCCCTGGCTGGAGGGAGCACCCCAAAACGGGGAAATGATGAACGGCCAACAGAACAAGTTACCCAACACGATGGACCAGCCCCTTGGAAACCTAAGGAATTAATCCCAGATGCCTGGGAACCCATTTATCATTTGAAGGAGATAATTAGGTTACAAGCTGTCTCGGAAATAATTACCAACCAGCCAGCCACAGCGCTTGACCTTTTTGCTGAGCAACCCACTTAAATGAGGAAAGCGGTATTTCAACATTGGATGGTATTAGATTATCTGTTGGCAGAAGAAGGAGGAGTTTGTGGGAAATTAAATGACTCGAGCTGCTGTTTGCAAGCAGATGACAGCGGAAAAGTGGTCAAACAAATAACAAAGGAAATAACGTCAGCTCGTGGACCTGTCCAAATGTTGAAAGGATGGGGATGGGACATGTTTTCATGGTTAACTGGCCAGCTCTGGGCTAAATGAATACGATTCCTCCTCTTACATGCTATAGCAACTCTCATCTTTTTACCATGTGTGACACCATGCTGGCGGCAGCTCTTTCAGCAGGTGCTCAAGGGGATGCCGCTAGCAGCCATGCCTACCTGATCCAGAAATGACTACAAAAGGACAGAAAAGGATGTCACTGCAAATAATAGCAAAACCCAAGAAGACTCCAGAAGAAAAAATTAAATCCATGGTAATTAAGGTTTGTAAAGACAAATACAGAGCAAATAAAAAGAGGAGGGATTAAAAGGAATGAGATGGATGAGTCTTTACAAAGAGACCGTGTGAATCGGCCTGTAGACAAGGCTAGGAAGTTATGGCTAGTGAAGTAACAGAAGAAACTAGGAGTTCTCTAGAACTGTTACTAATCATCAGAGACTGTTGATTAATCAAGGCCGTGTTAAATTCCTGAACCTAGAGCAAGGCAACAAAGACTTAAGAGCATTAGGAATGGGGTTCTTTTCTTTCTTCTCGATGCCAAGAGGGGGGTGCATATTAGAGGGGGGCGCATAGAGTAGGCAGTTCCGGAAGTCTGTATCTCCCGAATACCTCAGCCAGTGGGGAAAAGGAAGAGGGTGCTGTGGCCGGGAACTTGGCATCAAAAGGGGGCTGCATCCCGCAACCGTTTGACAGACGCCATGGGAAAAGCCCCATGGACTCTCCCTGTAGTCGAAGAATGTTGCAGGACTCCTCTGTCTCCTTTTCGGATATAAACCTCAGGCATCGTGGATTAATTTTCCCTAACGGCAGCGACCTGCCGCGTGGTCTCCGTGCTCCTCTCCAGCCCCCCGGGACGTGTAAAATAGTTCCCAGCGGCTCCCACCGCGCGTTGCAGACGGCTGCGCGGCCCCGGGGCTGCCCGCAGTGCTCCCCTGCCCCGCCAGGGCTGCCCGCGGGCTGCGGAGCCGCCTCGCCACCGGCGCGGCCAGGGCTGGGGCCCTTCTCGACAGCAGCCGAGGGGCTGCGGAGCGGGCGGCTGCCGGACGATCAGCTATTTTATGCCGCGCGGTGCTGCCGCCTCCATCTAGCTCTCCATCGCGCCGCCGCCCGCCGCCCGCCTGGCGCGCTCACGCTCGGCCGCGCTCGCCGCCCGCCCAGCCTCGCCGGAAGCTCTCCCGCCCGGGCTGTGCCCCGGCTCCGCCGGCAGCTCGGCAGGGCCCGGCCGCACGCGTGCTGCGTGGCTCGGAGCAGCCGCGTTGCGCCGCAGGCGACGGGGAAGGCGGGGCGGGCCGGCGCCATCGTGGTAGCGCGAGGAGAGGAGCGCCCGGGCGGGGCGGCGAGCGGCGCGGCGGTGAGCGCTTCTGCTTCCTGTCGCTCGGCGGCCGCCCACGGCAGGTGCCGTGTGACCCCGCGGAGCGGCGGGGCCGGCCGGGCGGTGCGCGGCGAGGCTTTCGGCCAGCGGCGGCCACAGCGAGAGGCTGCTGGCACTGCCCGTGCCGGTGGAGAGAGCGGGGATCCGAGGCCGGCCTTCCCCGGGCGACGAGGGGAGGCCGCCTTTGCCGCGCTGCCCTCCGTGCAGCATGTGGCCGATTCCGGCGAACCCGGGGTCTCCGCAGCGGCGCGGGCGGGAGGGAAGTGGGGAGCGCGCTCGGTGCCGTGCCGGCCGCTCCCGGCCAGCGCTGCGCTGCGCCGAGGCGTTTTCCCGCCCGTCCTGGGAAGGACATAAGCGACACCGTAGTTGGAGCTTAGCTGTCAGGGGGTACAACTTCCCTCCATTGGCGACCTCCTTTTCCCTCTGATTCAGCTACCTTGTGGTAGGTGCGATGGTGCTGAAGAAGGGTGGCGGCTTGGCACAGTTGCTGTCATAGGTGGTGCGAGAGCTCGACGCAAGGAGCTTTGAGTGGCATGTGTGAGGGTAGGAGGGTACGGCACCCATAGCTGAAGGCAAAAAAGGTCAGGGCATGTCATCAGCCGCAGTCGTGCTAAGTTGTTCATCTTTGCAAACTGCTTGCCGAGTTGTTCCTTTCTTAGGTAATGGGGTTTTGTATCAACCAGAACTGCAAATGGTCAGTATTTGCAGAGAAGGTTACTTGGACTGTTGTTGAAGTGAGTGTAGCAGTTTCTATGGCATTCTGCAAAAAAAGTGACAGGTCTCCCTGTGTTCCCCAGTTCTTAACAAAGATGAAGTTAACAAACCCCTGAAAAGAGGTTTTGCAAAACTTCAGGGATATTTTCCTACTAGTACTGTAGAGACAACCATAGTCACCTTGTCTTTCCAAAAGTGAAGGTTCCCTATTTTTGTCCAAGAGCATCAAGTGCTTTTGATCAGCGTTTGTGTGCATGCATTAGCCTCGTTCTTGCTCTTCCTTGGAGAACTTTTACAATACTCACATGATCTGTGTAGGCTGCAGACTGCAGTGGTGAACTTCAAGGCTTCCAGCAGAAGGGAGATGCTATCCACATTTTGGATTCTCCTTAGTCTGAACCTTCAACGTCCAAGGCTTCACTTTTCAAGCAGTTGGAAGAGCTCCAAATTAAGACATGAACAGGTCTTAATTGACCTTGCCACCGCCTCAGTTAGTCAAGTAATGCTGTGCATTGGATTTGACTAGTGCAACATGTGCTTAAAATATGTAGAGTAACTCCTCGATTACCCTCTCAGAAGGGTTGGAATGGAGAACAAGGAGTTCCCAAGACAAATATTTGGTGTACGAGGAGTAGAATTTAGGAGTTGATTGCAGAGCACTGCATGCACAAATGTCTAAGGAGAATCCATCTTTTGATGTCCCATCTATGCTTGTTCTCATTTGAAATCCTGCACATTCTGCAGGCTGGTTTTGTTAGGCTTGGGGCTGGGGAAGGAGTGATGGTGGGGGAGGAGTGGGTGTTGGTTTTGGGTTATTTTTTTGTTTCCAGAATAGTGTACACAGAACTTGTGCCCAAAACCAGCAGTAGGAAACAATGCAGGTATAAAAGAAGGTCACAGAAATGTCAGATAATACGAATCTGAAAGCGCTTCAGTATTTTACTCAGGAGTTTCACTCTAACAAGGTGATTTTCCTTCACAGAAATGTAGTGGCAGGCTTATGCCATGCTAGAAGTGATGACCTTTCTCTGCCCCAAATTGAGCAGCAAAAGGTTTTGGCTCTTAATTTGAACCCCTGAGCCAGCTGTGTTTCAGGCTGCAGAAGCTGCAGCTGTTGTGGCAGACGCGGGGTGCAGCCCTGCCTGCCAGTTCCGAGCTGGCCTGCGCTGGTGGCAGCCGTCAGCGCCCGGGGTCCCCTGTGCCACCCATGCCAGGGCTCTGCCTGCCTGCCTCGCAGCCCTGGTAGCCTCAGGGAAACATCGCACTACTCCATCTGCTTTAAAAACAAACAAGCAAACAAAAAGCTCCCTGTAAATATATGTAGAAGTCTTGAAACTAATTCTCAGCGCTTGCTCGGAGTTTGTTGATGGAGCAAATGGATTTTGGATAAACTGCTATTGCTAGTACTACTTAGGTTCCTAAACTTCAGAAGGGAGGCTATGGTGGTCACGTACCCCTGAGGAATGTTGGCAACAGTAAGACAGCTCAGTCATTTCAAGGTGGCCAGAAAATGGGTGTGGCAGTGGAGTGGACACTCTGTGAGTAGGTAGCCTTAAGTCATGTAACGACATGCACTTCAGTGGGAATTTTGCATCAACACCAAGAGATTGTGTCATGATGTGTTGCGTAACAACAAATTGGGCCAAAATTCTGCTGATTTTGACCAAGGTGGATGGGCCACCTTCACTTAAGCTGGCAAAGGGACATAAGTCAATGATGTTTGAAAAACAGCCATGAAACATAGCCCCTTTAGTTTGTTGCTCTGTTGCAAGTCTGCAAAGTTCTGTTGACAGGTCATTGGAAGTAGCTGTTGGAATCTAAGTGCAGTTGGACGCTTTGTCAGTCAGCATCAGCAGGAGGCTTAACGGTTTAGGTTGAGAGGTGGTGCATGGTTTTTTTTCAGAGGAATGGCCCAGTGAAGAGCAGTGTTCACTGCCATGACTACCGTTGTAGCCTTCAAGAGCAATGGTTCATTCAGAGAGAACTTCCTTGGTTCTGCTGGTTTGGTTTCGCAGCTGGAGCAAAGGTACAGCACTGGAAGCAATTCCTAGGGCAGAAGCGGGAGATATCCGAAGCTCTGGACTTCGTTGCCTAAGTGAGCGTAGTCTAATTGGAAGAGTGGTGAGCATCAGTGATATCAGATTTTTTACAAGTTCTTAATTCTGTCAAAACAAGAAAGAAGGAGAGTGATGAAGATGAAATCCTTTCCTCTTCAATCTGCCTACGCAACAACTTCAGCTGTAGTTGTAATGTGTATTCACCTATTTTGAATTGCCCAAAACCAGGCCTAGAGATGCTTCAGAGTCAGAGAAGCGGGTATTTGCTTTATTCGGCGCTGGGTGCATGGGGGATCACTCCTCCTAACACACACACACAGAGCACTCCATACAGTCCAGCATTATGTGTAAAATTTATGAACATTCATCACAATTCTTGGGATAGGAGTGGTTCTGGAAATTACTTCTCGGAAGTCATTAATATCATTAGCATACGTGCCATGCATGCGCTGTGTACGCTGATGGGCGCACTGAGGAAGGCTCCTCTTCTTCCTCGAGGGTCTTTCTGATGAAGATCAGTAGTCTTTGTCACAATGCACTTTTTACCTTTCTTTCTGGAGCATGCGCAGTTCTTCGGTGGCTGATGCAGCGATCTCTGTGCCGGTTTTCAAAAGATCCTGTTCCTCTTATCTTGACAAGATTAAGGCGAATCCTGCTGCTTAGGTTTTGTGATTAACATTTGCTGTCTCTTAGTAGTTCACTCGTGTTTACATGAGTTAACTATGGATCAACCCCCTTCTCAATTTTAGCACTGAAAGGATATTAGAGTCATTTAAAGAGATGTCTCCTATGGAGTACTATAAAACTGCCATAATGGTAAGACGTTTTCATACAGTAGTTTTAGCACAGAAGTAATATATGTACAATCTTGGATGTTTCATCCTGCTGGCTCAGGAGCCAGTATTGAGCTTTTCTCCTTTAAATCCAGTCTTAGAGCTCTGCAAGGATCACTGCAGCATGACGTTGTGACAAGGGGATGCTGATTCATGCATAAACCTTTGACGCTTTCCTTCTATCTTCAAGCAGCTTTGAAAACCAGTGATTATCTGGCATGTTGCGACTTGAGAGTCATGGTAAAGGTTTCACCAAACACTTTGTAATATCAGGCTACAGCTTTCATTCCTAAGGAAAGAGCATTGAGCAGATTGCTGGCAAAATGCTGAAAGAATGAGCCAAAACCAAAATCCTTTAATGGGAAAGATGGAAAAAATTTAGATGTGTTTATTTGAACTAAAAATAATGTGGACCAAGCCTAAATGTATTTCACACTAAATTCTTAGAACTGATTTTAAGGGAAGAAGTGAGAAAGATGAATTCCCAAGCGGAATTTTCAGCAGCATAATATTGAGCATTTATTAGTAGAACAAAGGCATATCACAGTGCAGGAGCACTTAGCAATATTGCTAGAGGCGTGGCTCCATTCATTTTACTGTGAACTTTAGTACTTCTTTAAACATAGTCCTTAAGCCCAGAAAGTCATTTACACTTCACTCAACTTTCCCCCCTCCGTCTCTGCCCCCTTGCGCCAGCACACGCCAGCACACTGCCACCTCGGTCCTCTGAGTAGCTCCAGAATTGAAGGCAGGCACCCCCCTCCGGTGCCTCCTCAGTCTCCAACCTAATTTGTAGTTGATGGGTTCTTTGGGAGGTGTGAGTTTTGATGAGATAACAGACTTCCTGGGATGCATGCGGTTTATCTTCTTTGTTTCTTGAAGATGTCTTGGTTTCCACCTCTGTAATTTCTCAACTTAAAGGACATTTATTATCATGTGTTTCTTCCTACGTTTCCCAACATGTTACCACTCATTCGAAGTTACAATTTACTCTAGTCTTGTTTTTACTTACCTATATTTTACCTTAACACTATTTCTACATAGTACATTCTCACTTCTAAATGTTAAAGTGATAGATGCGAAAGACAAAATTTATCGTTCACTCATTTATCACAGGAGGAATGTGTTAGCTGCTTGTGTTGCAGTTCACTTGTAATTGTGGTCTATTACCGCAGGCCTGGGCCCTAGGGTGTATCACTGTGTCCCGCAGCCATAGGGAGGAGGAGGAGAGAAGATCCAGCAGGCAGGAATTGTGCACCAAGATTTATTCATTTAATTATTTCACAAACTCTTTTACAGACTTTTTTCTTCATAGTCTAATTGGACAAAGGATCAGCCCCCCCCCTTGGGGTGATTGGCTAAAATCCTAAACCATCCATTGTCAAAATATTTTTCTACTAGACCATAAACCAGACTTTTCAAGGTTGCAGGTGGCTTGGTTGTTTACATACTCTGCTACCTCTTCTGTGAGAGAGAAAAGTCTCTCACAGACTTAGAAAATAGCAAGAAAATCCTCGCTAGCAGCATTTTGGTATCTACAATTCCCCCTTTTTGTTTGATAAGATAACAACTCCACTATTAATCCTAAATAGAAATTTACATCAGTTATTAATTCTAAATATGTCCTTAAGGCTTTAACGATCTGACTCCATAACAAGAAATTTAAAGTTCAGTCTCTGCTTGTGGAAGGACCATCCCAGTCTCTGCTTGTAGAAGGACCATCTGCCTGATGGTCAACATCTTGGTCATCATCAGAAGAGTCTGATGGCTGATGATCTACATTCTGGTGGCCACTTGGATGGTTGGTGTTCTGGTCATCATTTGGAGGTTGCCTGTTCTGCCTCTGGTGCCGTAGGGCAGGGCGAACACATTTTGCAGCTAGCCACCGTACCCCAGTATCTGTAGAAACGCAAGCATAGCCACGACCCCAAACCATAAGTTCCCGCAGGCCTTCCCACTGGTTAGTGAGTAAATTCCACACCCAGACTTTTGCCCAGGGCAGTTGTCTCTTGCCTGCAGAGTGCAATGAGAGAAAGTGATTCAGAAGAACAGGATTCTTTGAATTTTGTGGTACCGTAAGGTGATTAATTGTATACGAGCTTTTGCTAGTCGGCTTCAGTAACCAAATTCAAAGGTTCCTGTGAGAATCGTTGAAAAGCCATGATAACAGCCCTTAATTCAACTAACTAAGCAGAGTCTGACTCGGATTGGTGTGTTAATCAACCACTGCAAAGGCAGTGTAGGATACTGTGCACCTTTGCGCACAGTGACCCCTGCTAAAAATTTGTCCCGATCCGTATGCCCCAGGCTGCCAACACATCCCGTCCCCAAAGGTTAAGGGAAGTGGTAGTAACATAAGGCCTAATTGTAGCTGTGTGCCCCTCTGAGTCCTTCACCGTCACAGGCCGTTCGCTTCAATAGCTCTGTGTGGTTCATCCTCATCCTGTGATGGCCGATCCCACTGGGGGTAAAGGCCATGAGGGAGGCCACGCAGAGAAGGAGATGATAGTTACATCAGCACCAGTATCAATCAAACCTTGAAGCTGAGTCCAGGGCGGACGGGCGTTCGGCAGGATCAGGGTACACGTCATCTGTGGCCTTTGGTCAGAGATGTCTGCAGTCCAGAAGGCCTGCAGAAGTCCTGTAGATCCACTGCTGTTATCTTTGTGAGTTTGTTGTTCTATCCTGGGGACACAAGACTTAAAAGGCACTAATTTAGCAAGGCAGGTCTTTTCAGGAATAGTTACAGGGGGTTTTCAAATTCCCTATAAAACTGAGGACAAGGCTCCGAGGAGCGGATTCCCATCAATCCGACCTCATCCTCATCCTATCGCATTAAACCTGTTAGAAGCCAGACCTGAACAGCCCCTCTCTTCCTTTGTCTCTGAGCTAACGTGAGCCGACATCAACGGCTCCTGCCGTGTTTCCCTCTGCAAAGAAGCCAGCTAGCTAGCCCAGCAAGCTCTTTTCCTGATCCCGAAGTCGCTTCAGCGACGCGTGGAGGTAACGCAGCTGGACTGTCTCTGACCAGGGGCACGCCAGAGTCAGTGCCTCGAGCACCAAACGCTGCGTTATTGGACATTGAAGGTTCAGGCTAAGGAGAATCCAAAACGTGGACAGCATCTCCCTTCTGCTGGAAGCCTTGAAGTTCACCACTGCAGTCTGCAGCCTACACAGATCATGTGAGTATTGTAAAAGTTCTCCAAGGAAGAGCAAGAACGAGGCTAATGCATGCACACAAACGCTGATCAAAAGCACTTGATGCTCTTGGACAAAAATAGGGAACCTTCACTTTTGGAAAGACAAGGTGACTATGGTTGTCTCTACAGTACTAGTAGGAAAATATCCCTGAAGTTTTGCAAAACCTCTTTTCAGGGGTTTGTTAACTTCATCTTTGTTAAGAACTGGGGAACACAGGGAGACCTGTCACTTTTTTTGCAGAATGCCATAGAAACTGCTACACTCACTTCAACAACAGTCCAAGTAACCTTCTCTGCAAATACTGACCATTTGC
This sequence comes from Aphelocoma coerulescens, assembly GCF_041296385.1. Taxonomy (NCBI): domain Eukaryota; kingdom Metazoa; phylum Chordata; class Aves; order Passeriformes; family Corvidae; genus Aphelocoma; species Aphelocoma coerulescens. The sequence continues at coordinate 115,158 of NW_027183468.1, forward strand.
AGTTCTGGTTGATACAAGCCCCCATTACCTAAGAAAGGAACAACTCGGCAAGCAGTTTGCATAGATGAACAACTTAGCACGACTGCGGCTGATGACATGCCCTGACCTTTTTTGCCTTCAGCTATGGGTGCCGTACCCTCCTACCCTCACACATGCCACTCAAAGATCCACCTGTGACAGCAACTGTGCCAAGCCGCCACCCTTCTTCAGCACCATCGCACCTACCACAAGGTAGCTGAATCAGAGGGAAAAGGAGGTCGCCAATGGAGGTGTTATAAACATATATTATATTGGCTTCTCGCAAAGTATAAAGTAGATATTATATAATGTTAGAAATGCTTTTTGCTGTGTGGATGTAGTTTTCTCTCTTTTTAGCAAGAATGTTAACAAGTGTGAGCACGTAAGATAACCTCCAAACGAACAGAGGATGAGGCCCGAAAAGCTGCTAATCAACACTTTGTCTAGGGAGCAAAAGGGCCCAAAGGCTACTCCGCCCGGAGAACAGGCGGCCAGGAGAGTCCAAGAGCCGTTATCACCACTCTGCCCGGAGAGACGAAGAGGCCCAAAGCTGCAATCAGCCCTGTCTGTCTGGAGAATTAAGAAATCCACCCTACCATCGACTCTTGTCTAGCGGGCCCAACCCCAAGAATCAAGAGAAATAAAACCACAAGGCAGAAGACTACGCATGCTCTAAAAAGGCGGAACCAAGGAGTGGCCATGCAGAACAGCTCCAGGAAAAGTTTTAATATGAATAAAGAACAGACAGTAAAAATGGTATAAAAAAGACTCACCTCTGGCATCAGGTGTGCTCTTGGCAGAGCACCAAGGCACCCGGCCATTACCCCGTTGCTTTATTTGATGTGTCTCTTATTGTCTTTATATTAAACCCTTTAAATTCTCACAGGAGAGTGAACCTCGTTTTTCACAATTAAGGGCTCGTCCCGGAGCTACACCTCGCCTCTGAAAAGCGTGGGAGGATTCAAGAAGCAAGGGTAAGGCGCCTCCCGCCCAAGTTGGCAGGACCTTTGCTTAGCATCCTCTGGCGTGATTTGGTGGCAGCAGGGCAACACCCGGAGGACAAGAAAGACACAAAAATAAAGCAAATGAAAGAGAGCGCTCTCGACAAAAATCCCACAGACACTGGAAAAGAAACAGGACTGGGAAGTATTGTCCAAAGAAAAAGGGGGTGGTTACGGGAGATGAGCGTGTGTGAATGAGACGTGGGCTGGTTGCCCCCAGATCTGCGAAGCGAGTGTGGCAGTCTCTGAGTGCTGCCGTTCCGTCTTGTTCACGAGAACAGCGGCCAGCGAGGAGACAAAGCGAGAGATAAGCGGAGTGAAAGAATCTCCGGGGGTGACTGGGACGGGGTCCCAGAGAAGGGGTTGCAAAGTGGGAGCTACCCCCCCATATGCTGGGTTGAGGAAAACTCCAAGAGCACCCAGGGCCTAAAAGTACCCCAAGAGAGGTTGGGGTTTGGATGCTAGCAATGCTGGGTTGAGGGAAATCCAAGAGCACCCAGAATCCTAAGGATTATATCATACCCATGGGTGGATACTAACAAGTGACTTGAAAGAGGTACCTTATTATTCTGTTGTGAGTAGGAATGAGTGAGTGAACAAATATTAAAAAAGAGTGAATGTGTGAATGAAAAACTGTGTAATTCGAAGTTAACTTTGTTTTTGGGGAAGGTGGGCTCTAATAAATTTTTTGGTGTTTTTTGTACTGTGAAAGGGTGGGTAGTATTTTACAGCAGTGAAGATTGGTGTTTTAAAGGAATGAATTAGTATTTCAAAGGGGGGGATAAATTGGTATTTTGAGTAATAGAGAACTCCTGGGAAAATGGGACAACAACCTAGTAAATTAAGTTCAAATTATAAAAGGGTGCCAGAGGATATACCCCGAGACAGTCCCCTCGGGGTCAAACTCGCAAACTGGGAAACTGATCCTTCTACAAAAGGAAAAGAGAAAGTAAAAATGATTCAATTCTGCATGAAAGAGTGGGTAAAAAAGGAAATCAGATCTGATCATGTGTACTGGCCAAAATACGGGTCTGATGAGGCATGGATTTGCCAGGCTCTAAATGTATTTGTAAATTCAAAAGAGCCATCTCACCCTGAGGAGAGAGAATATGCTTCTTGCTGGACAGGAATTACAAAACCTCTGGGAACCAAAGTCTTCAAAATATCAGAAACCGCAGAGGAAAAGCAAACAGAAGAGAAAAAAGGCTGAGACCCTTTAGAAGTATTGCCTCCGCCGCCAGCACCAGAAGCTGCCCTCCTCCCCCTGGCTCCGGGGCTTCCCCCGCCAGCCCCCCCTCCGCCCGCACCGGGGGCCTTTCCCCCGGCAGCCCTCCCGCCCCAATGGAGCTGGGGGGGAGCCCTGCCCCCGCCCATGCCGGGGATCCCACCCTTCCCATATATCTCGGGAATCCCAGCAGCCTCAATTGCATCAAGGGAAAGGTCACACGTCCCGGCTTCAGCCCCTACCTCTCCTGCCTTGAGAAACCCGGCTTTAGCCCCGGTGCCCGCCTCCTGTGCTCCGGAATATCTGGCTTCACTGCCATACCCCACCCCCACCCTCTGCACCACAGAATATTCAGCTTCAGCGCCAGACTTTGAATCTGCCCCTCCTCCCCAGGGGAGTTCGGTGCTTTCTTCCCAAATCAACCCTCTTCTTAACGAAGGAGCACCATACCAGAATACAGGAGGTGCCATTAAGGCTCCGAGGCAGCCCAACAAGCCCTCCATTGCTAAACAAACAGAGGGAAGCCGAGAAATTCATTTCTTTCCGTTAAGAGAAGTACCTACGGGAGGAGGGGGAAGCGGCTTTGTGAGTGCTCCTCTAACCTCTACAGAGGTTAGGAATTTCAAAAAAGAAATTAAAGGATTATTAGAAGACCCCATAGGTACAGCTGAAATGTTGGACCAGTTCTTAGGTCCCAACATTTTCACTTGGGAAGAAATGCAATCAATAATGAAAATAATATTCTCCCAAGAAGAAAGAGAAATGATTAGAATTGCTGGAATAAAAATTTGGGGAAAAGAAAACCAACAAGGTCCACCCGGGGATCAGAAAATGCCCATTACACCTCCTAACTGGAACCAAAATGATGAAGCTGGGAGGGGACATATGAATGATTATTGTAATTTGATAATCAAGGGAATAAAAGAGGGGGCACTCTGAGGACAAAATGTCAGAAAGGCCTTTGAGGGGCAGCAAGGGAAGGAAGAAACCCCGACTGAGTGGCTGGAGAGGCTCCGAAAGAATATGAAACAATATTCTGGGAGAGACCCGGAGTCCCTAGCAGGGCAAGCCCTGCTAAGAGTTCACTTTGTCACTCATGCCTGGCCAGATATTAGAAAAAAATTGGAAAAAATAGAAGATTGGTATGAGAAACCATTACAAGACCTAGTAAGGGAAGCTCAAAAGATATATATGTCCGGAGGGATGAAGAAAAAGCCAAAGTGGGAGCAAAGATCATGATAGCCACTATGCGAGAGAGTACCTTCCAAAAAAAATCTAAAGCCCTCAGGTAACACTCCTAAACATTCCAGATTCAGAAATGGTGGAAAAGAGAAAAATAAAACCTCAGCACAATCAAGATTCCAAGAACAACCCAGGGATGCCTGTTTCTATTGCAAGGAAGAAGGGCATTATCAAAGAGAATGCCCCCACCTGAGGAGGGATCTGAAAAGATTTCAAGAGACACACACAGAAGAAAAATAGGGAAATCATGGGCTCTATTTTTGGGGGGATAAATACCATCTGGAGCCTTTGATAACTTTAAAAGTAGGCCCCGAAGAGGAAGTATTGGAATTTATAGTTGACACTGGGGCAGAAAAGACTTGTGTGATGAATATTCCAAAAGGGAGTAATGATATGGTAAAAGTAACAGGAGCAAAGGGGGAAGGATTTAAGGTCTCTGTCATTAAAGATGTGGTTATTGAAGGGGAAACAAAAATAGGGATAGGGGATGCTTTGTTAGCTCCTGAGGCTGGCAGCAATTTATTGGGAAGGGATTTACAAATCCAACTGGGGATTGGAGTCATACCAGAAGAAGGGAAAATGACGGCCAAAGTGTTTAAACTTAGCCAAGAAGATGAAAGCAAAATTAACAGAGAGGTTTGGGCTAGGGAAGGGAATAGGGGTGGACTAGATCTTGACCCCATAAGGGTCACAATTGAAAAAGAAGAAGGTCCCATTTGTGTACATCAGTACCCTATATCTTTAGAAGGGAGAAAAGGCTTAAAACCAGTGATAGAAGAATTAATAAAGGATGGGACACTAGAACCTTGTAAATCCCCTCATAATAGCCCTATTCTCCCAGTAAAGAAATCTGATGGAAATTATAAATTAGTGCAAGATTTAAGAGAAGTAAACAAAAGAACACGGGCCTGCTACCCTATGGTTCCTAATCCCTGCACTCTTTTAAGCAAAATTCCACCTCAACATCAGTGGTTTAGTGTGGTAGATCTTAAAAATGCCTTTTGGGCCTGCCCACTGGCAGAGGAAAGCCGAAATATTTTTGCCTTTGAATGGGAAGATCCAAACACAGGGAAAAAAGAACCAGTTGAGGTGGACTAAACTGCCACAGGGCTATTGTGAGGCCCCAAATTTATTTGGGCAAGCCTTGGGAGAAATACTACAAACCTTCCCCACTCCCCCAGGAATACAATTTATCCAATATGGAGATGACCTTCTAATATCAGGAGAAGATGAAATGAAAGTTAAAGGAGCTACCATAAAGCTTCTAAATTTTCTTGGGAAAAAGGGACTAAAGGCATCAAAAAGGAAATTACAGTTTGTGGAATCAGAAGTAAAATATCTCGGCCACCTGATAAGCAAAGGTAGCTGACAACTAAGTCCTGAAACAATTACAGGGATTTTATCCCTCCCTCCTCCCTCTTCAAAAAAGGAGGTTAGGAGACTGCTGGGGCTACTGGGATATTGCAGATTATGGATTGAAAGATATACACAAGCAGTAAAATTTTTATATGAAAAATTAACAGGGGGAGACAATATACAATGGACCAAAGATGATGATGATAATAAATTAGAAAAACTGAAGTTGAAACTAGCCTCGGTACCAGCCCTAAGCTTACCCTCACTAGAAAAACCCTTTCATTTATATGTGAATGCAGAAAATGGAGTAGCTCATGGTGTATTAGTCCAGGAATGGGGAGGGGTGAGAAGACCAATAGCTTATTTAGCTAAACTATTGGACCCAGTAAGCCGTGGCTGGCCAGTATGCATTCAAGCCATAGCAGCTACCGCTATTTTGGTGGAGGAGAGCCGTAAGCTCACCTTTGGAAGTAAACTGATTGTATACACACCCCATGCGGTCCGAAATGTGCTAAATCAAAAAGCTGAAAAATGGTTAACAGACTCCAGGCTATTAAAATATGAAGCAATTCTGATTGACAGTAATGATCTAACTATAGAAGCAAGCAAAAGCCTCAATCCGGCCCAATTCCTGTATGGAGAACCAAAAGATGACCTGGCACATGATTGCTTAGAAATTACTCAATACCAAACAAAAGTTCGAGAAGATCTAGCTGAACAAGCCCTCTTAGAAGAGGAAAGAATATATGTGGATGGTTCATCCAGATGCTTGCAAGGAAAAAGAATGTCAAGATATGCCTTAGTCGATGGGATAAATATGCAGGCCATCGAAAAAGGAAAACTACCTTCAAATTGGTCGGCGCAGTCTTGTGAATTATACGCTCTAAAGAGAGCACTGGAGCATTTAGCACACAAAAAGGGGACCGTCTATACTGATTCAAAGTACATACCTTTGGAAAGATCTGGGAAGAAAGGGGTTTACTAAATTCAAAGGGGAAAGAACTGATACATGAAGGCCTGATTTCAGAAGTGTTGGAAGCATTAAAATTGCCTGAAGAAATAGCCGTAGTGCATATCAAAGGACACCAAAAAGGGATGACCCCAGAAATAAGAGGGAATAACCTAGCAGACCAAGAAGCCAAAGATGCAGCAGAAAATGGGACTGAACCAATTCTGTTAATCCTGACCCCAGAAAGGGGAGAATTGGAAATCCCCAAATTTAGTAAAGAAGAAGAAAAAGAATTATTTAAGATAGGGGGAGAACAAGATCAATCTGGAAAACGGAAACTTCCTGATGGGAGACAGTTACTTAATAAGCCACTCACTAAGAGAATATTAGAAGATATGCATCAAAAAACTCATTGGGGTACTCAAGCTAGCTTGTGTGATCATTTTCTAAAAAATTATGGGTGTATTGGAATCTTTGGGGTAGCAAAACAAATAACTGGGAACTGTAGAACTTGCCAAAGAGTGACTAGGAAAATAATGAGAAAAACAACATTAGGAGGCCGTGAGTTAGCTCTGCGACCATTCCAAAGTATCCAAGTAGATTTCACTAAACTTCCTCAAGTACAGAGATGGAAGTTCCTATTAGTAATAGCAGACCACCTAACTTGTTGGGTAGAAGCAGTTCCTGCTACTAGAGCTACAGCTAACATAGTATGCAAAACCCTTCTGGAACAAATTATTCCCAGATATGGAATGGTTAATAAAATAAACTCAGATAGAAGAACACATTTTACATCCAAAGTCTTACAACAAATAACTCAAGCCTTGGGAATAAAATGGGAATTACATACCCCCTGGCACCCACAAAGTTCAGGCCAAGTAGAAAGAGTGAACCAGACTTTGAAAAAAACTTTAACAAAATTAATGATTGAAACTCAAATGTCATGGGTAAAATGCTTACCTTTGGCTCTGTTGAGAGGCCGAACACAGCCCAGGTCAGACCTGGGAGTGTCTCCTTATGAGATGATGTTCGCATTACCCTTCCTTACTGCTCAACATGAAACAGCCACTTATGAAGTAGGAGAAGTAAGTGTCAAAAAATATGTCACCGCAATTGCCAGAACACTTGAAAATTTGCGGCTGAAAGGAATGATCCCTCAAACCACAGCTTTGGAGTTCAAAATTCATAATATCCATTCAGGGGAATGGGTACTAGTAAAAACATGGAAAGAACAATCTTTGACTCCACAATGGGAGGGTCCTTTTCAGGTACTGCTGATGACTGAGGCCGCAATCCAGACCAAGGAACGAGGGTAGATCCATGCCAGCAGAATCAAAGGACCTGTAAAAGAACCTGAAGAGTGGACTGTAATATCCAAACCAGGTGATACCAAATTGATTCTTAAACGGAGACCAGGTGGCAATGAGCTAGAACAATCTAAATAATCCAAGGGATATGCAAAGAATCACACCTAACTGAGAAGTAAAAGCCAAATTTATATCAGTGGCCCCTGGACAAATTCTGGGACATCGTGGAGAAGAATATTCTCACTTCAAACAGGAAGGGTTGGGACTGGATCAAACAGGGAACTCTCATGTTCTGATTCTAGCCTGTGATTTGTATTAAGAAGGGGGAGAATCACAACTTCCATCAGTGCCACATCATATACCCTGTTTGAATCATTCTAACACGGGGCATGCCAACCACGTCAAATATAAGTAATTAATCTAGAGGGAAATTGGCATTTCACACCGTCGACACCCTAGTTGTAAAGGGTGTCAAGCACAAAATCGACCCCCTATCCAGACAAAATCATAAGCAACAAAAGCAATAACTTTGCTCTGCAGATGGGAATTACTAGTGCCTGTTGAATGGGAAACACCTAAGATACGATAAGATACTACAGTTAAAAAGGTGCCAAAAGAAATTTGCCTAAAAGCTACAAAGGAAGTGACAAGGAAATAGAGGGCAAGACCGGGTCGGCCACTGTACTCGCCACCGAGAAGATCCAATACACCTGCTATGGGTTGCAACCTCATAGGCAAGGGAGGTGGGAGTATAAGCCATGCCGGACCTCTGTTATTCCTTCTTTTGTCACTTCTCCTGGTCCCTTTTGGGACACCGGCAAGACCATGTTACAAATGCTATCGAAAGCTCTACATGGAAAGACACCGGGGCTTCTTTCTTATTACTCATACCCATACCAACAGTCACTGTTATGACTCATCCAAATTAGGTATTTGCATGCATAAAGGAGAAAAATATTGGATTACAGAAAATTTAGGAACAAGTGGAAACAGACTAAGAAGCAATTGTCCAAAAGGAGAAAAATAGATTTGCTCCACAGCTGCCACCAGGGGAACAGTCCAAGATTTGGTAAAAGAGCAAGTGGTAAGTAAAGATACAAAGCCAGCACAGCAACCTCGCCCTATATTCACCTCACCACGCCAGGACCTGTATGCAAAGCTCAAACAACAAAGAGGAAAAAACCCCAAGGTTAGGAAAAAACCTGTTTGTGGAACTGGGGGAGAGGATAGGTAAAGAACTTAACATAACCAACTGTTGGGTCTGTGGAGGAGCTTTAATGACAGAAGAATGGCCACGGAAAGGTAGCAGCGTAGGCCCAGTAGAACTCCTTAAATGGAACCGGACAAATATAAGAGGGGGGAACCGACCTGAGGGGTGGATTTTAAGTTCAACAGTGATAGGGGAAGAATGCCTCTGGCGAACTGGGATAAACTTTCTTAATGAAGTAGGAAACACTCCCTGTAAAAGCTATAAAGTGAGTAACAAAACTTCAAGGTGGTGGGTCCCAGAAAAACCAACTTGGTATTGAGCCCAGAAAAAAGGAAAAGACTGTGTATATGATCATGAAGTTGGACTCTTTCAGTGTAATGACACGAGGAAAAATCCTTATTTTGGAATCCCAGAAATAGCCAAATTTGGGGAGAATATAAATCAACAAGAAGGTGATTATTGGAAAGCACCAGATGGCTTCTTTTGGATATGTGGGAAAAGGGCATCCCCAAGACTCCCTTCACATTGGAAAGGGAGTTGTACACTAAGAATCATTCAACCAGGGTTTTTCCTTTTCCCAGAACCAGTGGGAGATCAATTAGGTATACCTCTCTATGAAGACTTCAAAAGAAAGAAAAGAGATTTAATTGGAGGATTCCAAAAATGGAAAGATGAGGAATGGCCCCCTGAACGAATATTAGAAACAGATGGGCCAGCTACCTAAGCACAAGATGGAAGTTGGGGATATCAGACCCCAATTTACATGCTGAATCGTATCATCAGACTCCAAGCTCTTGTAGAAATCATAACCAATGAAACAGCTGGGGCTATGGAATTAATAGTCAGCCAGCAACGCCAAACCAGAGCTGCAATACATCAAAATAGGCTGGCTTTAGACTATTTACTGGCCGAAGAAGGCGGTGTGTGCAGGAAGTTCAATACATCGGACTGTTGTTTAAAAATTGATGACAATGGGGATGCCGTTCTAGATATGGCCAACCAAATCAGAAAAATAGCCCATGTACCAGTCCAAAAATGGGAATCAATGATGTCTGCTAACTGGTGGGATGGCATATTGGGGAAAGAATGGTGGAAGAAGCTAGGTTTCTTCCTCTTATGTGCTACAGCTAGTCTAATATTTCTCCCTTGCTTGATCCCCTGCTTTATTCGGCTAATCACCAGCATAGTTCAAGGCATGCAAGTTGTGGCAATGCCTACTGACCCAAAGTTGGCTATGTCTGGAACAGCATAAAAAATTATGGTATTAAAAAGACAAAGTGATACAAAAGACCCTCTTGAAGAAGCCAAATTGATCTGTGAAAAGAACGAACAGACATTAGAAGCCAAGAAAAAAGAATTATTGCTCAAGCCAAATGATTTATAAAATAGAAAAGGGGGGATTGTTATAAACATATATTATATTAGCTTCTCGCAAAGTATAAAGTAGATATTATATAACGTTAGAAATGCTTTCTGCTGTGTGGATGTAGTTTTCTCTCTTTTTAGCAAGAATGTTAGCAAGTGTGAGCACGTAAGATAACCTCCAAACGAACAGAGGATGAGGCCCGAAAAGCTGCTAATCAACACTTTGTCTAGGGAGCAAAAGGGCCCAAAGGCTACTCCGCCCGGAGAACGGGCGGCCAGGAGAGTCCGGGAGATTTTATCACCACTCTGCCCGGAGAGACGAAGAGGCCCAAAGCTGCAATCAGCCCTGACTGTCTGGAGAATTAAGAAATCCACCCTACCATCGACTCTTGCCTAGCGGGCCCAACCCCAAGAATCAAGAGAAATAAAACCACAAGGCAGAAGACTAGGCACGCTCTAAAAAGGCGGAACCAAGGAGTGGCCATGCAGAACAGCTCCAGGAAAAGTTTTAATATGAATAAAGAACAGACAGTAAAAACGGTATAAAAAGGACTGACCTCTGGCATCAGGTGTGCTCTTGGCAGAGCGCCAAGGCAACTGGCTGTTACCCCGTTGCTTTATTTGATGTGTCTCTTATTGTCTTTATATTAAACCCCTTTAAATTCTCACAGGAGAGTGAACTTCGTTTTTCACAGAGAGAAGTTGTTCCCCCTGACAGCTAAGCTCCAACTACGGTGTCGCTTATGTCCTTCCCAGGACGGGCGGGAAAACGCCTCGGCGCAGCGCAGCGCTGGCCGGGAGCGGCCGGCACGGCACCGAGCGCGCTCCCCACTTCCCTCCCGCCCGCGCCGCTGCGGAGACCCCGGGTTCGCCGGAATCGGCCACATGCTGCACGGAGGGCAGCGCGGCAAAGGCGGCCTCCCCTCGTCGCCCGGGGAAGGCCGGCCTCGGATCCCCGCTCTCTCCACCGGCACGGGCAGTGCCAGCAGCCTCTCGCTGTGGCCGCCGCTGGCCGAAAGCCTCGCCGCGCACCGCCCGGCCGGCCCCGCCGCTCCGCGGGGTCACACGGCACCTGCCGTGGGCGGCCGCCGAGCGACAGGAAGCAGAAGCGCTCACCGCCGCGCCGCTCGCCGCCCCGCCCGGGCGCTCCTCTCCTCGCGCTACCACGATGGCGCCGGCCCGCCCCGCCTTCCCCGTCGCCTGCGGCGCAACGCGGCTGCTCCGAGCCACGCAGCACGCGTGCGGCCGGGCCCTGCCGAGCTGCCGGCGGAGCCGGGGCACAGCACGGGCGGGAGAGCTTCCGGCGAGGCTGGGCGGGCGGCGAGCGCGGCCGAGCGTGAGCGCGCCAGGCGGGCGGCGGGCGGCGGCGTGATGGAGAGCTAGATGGAGGCGGCAGCACCGCGCGGCATAAAATAGCTGATCGTCCGGCAGCCGCCCGCTCCGCAGCCCCTCGGCTGCTGTCGAGAAGGGCCCCGGCCCTGGCCGCGCCGGTGGCGAGGCGGCTCCGCAGCCCGCGGGCAGCCCTGGCGGGGCAGGGGAGCACTGCGGGCAGCCCCGGGGCCGCGCAGCCGTCTGCAACGCGCGGTGGGAGCCGCTGGGAACTATTTTACACGTCCCGGGGGGCTGGAGAGGAGCACGGAGACCACGCGGCAGGTCGCTGCCGTTAGGGAAAATTAATCCACGATGCCTGAGGTTTATATCCGAAAAGGAGACAGAGGAGTCCTGCAACATTCTTCGACTACAGGGAGAGTCCATGGGGCTTTTCCCATGGCGTCTGTCAAACGGTTGCGGGATGCAGCCCCCTTTTGATGCCAAGTTCCCGGCCACAGCACCCTCTTCCTTTTCCCCACTGGCTGAGGTATTCGGGAGATACAGACTTCCGGAACTGCCTACTCTATGCGCCCCCCTCTAATATGCACCCCCCTCTTGGCATCGAGAAGAAAGAAAAGAACCCCATTCCTAATGCTCTTAAGTCTTTGTTGCCTTGCTCTAGGTTCAGGAATTTAACACGGCCTTGATTAATCAACAGTCTCTGATGATTAGTAACAGTTCTAGAGAACTCCTAGTTTCTTCTGTTACTTCACTAGCCATAACTTCCTAGCCTTGTCTACAGGCCGATTCACACGGTCTCTTTGTAAAGACTCATCCATCTCATTCCTTTTAATCCCTCCTCTTTTTATTTGCTCTGTATTTGTCTTTACAAACCTTAATTACCATGGATTTAATTTTTTCTTCTGGAGTCTTCTTGGGTTTTGCTATTATTTGCAGTGACATCCTTTTCTGTCCTTTTGTAGTCATTTCTGGATCAGGTAGGCATGGCTGCTAGCGGCATCCCCTTGAGCACCTGCTGAAAGAGCTGCCGCCAGCATGGTGTCACACATGGTAAAAAGATGAGAGTTGCTATAGCATGTAAGAGGAGGAATCGTATTCATTTAGCCCAGAGCTGGCCAGTTAACCATGAAAACATGTCCCATCCCCATCCTTTCAACATTTGGACAGGTCCACGAGCTGACGTTATTTCCTTTGTTATTTGTTTGACCACTTTTCCGCTGTCATCTGCTTGCAAACAGCAGCTCGAGTCATTTAATTTCCCACAAACTCCTCCTTCTTCTGCCAACAGATAATCTAATACCATCCAATGTTGAAATACCGCTTTCCTCATTTAAGTGGGTTGCTCAGCAAAAAGGTCAAGCGCTGTGGCTGGCTGGTTGGTAATTATTTCCGAGACAGCTTGTAACCTAATTATCTCCTTCAAATGATAAATGGGTTCCCAGGCATCTGGGATTAATTCCTTAGGTTTCCAAGGGGCTGGTCCATCGTGTTGGGTAACTTGTTCTGTTGGCCGTTCATCATTTCCCCGTTTTGGGGTGCTCCCTCCAGCCAGGGCTGCATCAGCTGACTGCTTTTCTCTAATTAAATCATCACAGATTTTGATTCCTAAGCGATTTCCCAGAACTTGTAGTAGCAAAAAGAACAACAGTCTACTAAATATACCATATCCCTGACCAGTTTGGAGGTAACCTGAGCTAAGCATGTTGGCCACAAATCCAATACTGTCCTTTCAAAGCCCGTGTTCCATTAGCAAAGGAACCTACCCATGGTCATCAATTGGTGGCTCAAAATACAGCAGGATTCCCGGGCCTAACGGTCCTCCAACAAGAGTTGCCCCACCATAAGGGTCCCAGCATTTGCATTTCCAAGCTCCCGCACAGGGTTCCCACCTACATTTACATCTGCAAGCTGCTTGGTTGGATTTGGAGCAGAACTCACTAAAAGGCTTTGAGTTCCAATCCGGTGTGGCCATTCCCACTGATAATCACAAACAACATGTCTTCTACTTGTGGAATTTTTGTGGGGACTGCTCAAAAACAGGTGGTCAAAAAAACCCCTTGTCCCTCCCCATTGCTTTACAGGCTTCCAAATATTTTTGGTAAGTGTGATAAGAACGCCTTACGCAGCTACTGTTAGTGAGCCGAACAGGTATTTGATTGCATTTGCCTTGATATTTGGAACAATTGGAAGGAGGGCAATTGGGGGTCCAAACCCAGTTGTTCAAGCCCAGAGGGAAAGTCAATTGACAATTGCCTTTTCCTACATAGACACGCCCTATCCTATTAGGCAATAAGTGCCTGTTGGAGAAGAATGAAGTGGCCGTGAACTTCCTTCTTTGGCCCCAAATCCCATCCCACTGTGGGCCCTCACATTGACCCACCATTTAGGTTCAGCTGGGCTAGCCAACTATGGCCACTCTTCAGATCCTCCTGGCCTTCCACAGAGCCAGCAATTGCTAAGGTTAAAAACTTTTGCTACTTCTTCTCCTAAGGCTGCAAATTGATTCTCCCACTCCTGGCCTAAACTCAGCTGACCATATCAAAGTAGAATTAGTAAGGAAAATGTTTTAATAGTGTCATCTAATTAGCTAGTCTAATTTTCCCCTTGTCTTCTGCAGCACCTGTGGCAATTGAAGACACAGAAACCACTTAACGTAACAAAATGGCCACAAGTATTAGCCCCCAAGTGAGTGGAGATTCTAGAGGAGGGATGCCTTTACAGTCTATTTCAGCAGACGGTCTGAAGGTAGGACTGCGGGGCTTCTTCCGATGTCGAAGCACTGCCTACTGCTCCGGCCCACTCCTGCAGAGTGTCAGTCACGGCCTCCCGGCCTTCTCCTCCAGCTGAGATGTGCAAATCTCTGAGGCTTCAGAGACCTTGACCCGAGAGTGACGGGTTCACCTGTGTTCAGCTTACTTGACGGCTGTTTTCTGTCATCAGTGACACTTGGAATGGGCCACGCCATTTCACCAGCACTGGCGCTTCTTTCTACTCCTTAATTAGGACTCAATCTCCTGGTTGGATGTTAAAAGCAGCAAAGTCCAAAGGCCGGGCTTGCGCCAGCTGAGTTTCCTGTTGAAGGGGTTTCACAAGAAGCAGGATCCTGGCCACAGATGGTTTTAAAAATGCATCACTTGCCTCTACCCCCCCACTAGGTGGAGACTTACCAGGAGGGCAATTGCAAACAACGATTGAAAGGGAGATAACTGAATCTCTCTTCTGGGTTGGGCCCTCATTCTCACCAAAGCCAATGTCCAAAGCCCTACCCATGGCATCTTGGTTTCTATTACCAGCTTCAAAAGGTGTTTATTTCTCTCTTCATTGTTTTCTACCCGAGCCGAGCTCTGGGGGTGCCAGGGCCTATGGAGGTTCCATTGTGTTCCTAAAGAAGCCAAAACCCCTTGAAGGATCTTTCCTGCAAAATGAGTTCCCCTATCTGAATCTATTGCTTCTACAATGCTGTATCTTGGAATGATTTGTTCCAAAAATGCCTTAAGAACAGATCCTGTCATTACTGAAGTAGTTGGAAATACTTCTGGCCACCTTGCTAGCTGACATACGATTACCAGAAGATATTAAGCCTTGCCACTTGGGGCATCTCCGGAAAATCCACCTGGCATCTTTGGAAGGGCCATGCAGCCCAAGGCCTCCCTCCTCTAGCAAGTTACTTTGTAACTTGGCTGTTGGCTTTAGCACAGATCAAGCAACCTTCAACAGCTCCTTTTGCCAGTCTAAAAAGACCCCCAGCAACATACATCATGAAATAGGCTTCTGCCAATCCTCAGGAAGTGCAAGAACTCTCTTAATGGAGTTGCTTTAATATTGGTAGGGCCAAAGGTTCTGGTATCTCTTGTTTGCCATCCCTTGGAAACCAATTCTTGCCTTTTTTCTCTGCCACACGACTTTTAACTGTATGTCAAACTGCTGTGGTAGAAAAGACAGCTTCCTGGGCAGTGATGGAGTCACGGGGAGCAAAGGGGGCATCTTGGAGAGTTCTGGCAGAAGTGTGGCTTTCTGAGTTTCTTCATCCACCAAAAAGGAGACAGAGGAGTCCTGTAACATTCTTCAACTCCAGGGAGAGGCCATGGGGCTTTTGCCATGGAGTCTCTCAAATGATTGCGGGAAGCAGCCCCCTTCTGATGTTAAGTTCCTGGCAACAGCACCCTCTGAGGTACTCGGGAATTACAGACTTCCGGAACTGCCTACTCTATGCCCCCCTCTAATATGCACTCCCCTTTTGGAATGGAAAAGGAAGAAAACCAAACTATTCCTAATGCTGGGAAGTCTTTGCTGCCTTGCTCTAGGTTCAGGAATTTAGCAGGGCCTTGGCTGAGCAACAGTCTCTGTTGATTAGTAACAGTTTCTAGAACGAATACTTTCTTCTGTTACTTCCCCCCCTGTAAATTCCTAGCCTTGTCTAAGGAGAGATTCACACGGTCTCTTTGTAAAGACACATCTATCTTACTCCTTTCACGCCCACACCTTCCTTGCGGTGGAACGGCTCTCCCCGGCACAGCACCTGGCACAAAACCCCCGTATACGCACACACACACCTGCACTTACCCTGCACTCCACTGCACACACACACACACACACCTCCCGCATACTAACACCCCCTCCACATCCCCACCATGCTACTTGCAGTGGCCCCGCCCCTGCCATCCCCACCGGCTGGCAGCACCCACTCCTCGCATGCTTCCCCATGCCTTGCATTTCCTTGCTGCCCCCTCTGTAGCCTTCCCTCAACCTGCCTTTTCTCCCCTGCCTTGCACTGACTTGCTCACCCATCCCCCACCTGACTTCCTTTCACATTCGTCTAGGTCTGGCCTCACCTTTCCTTTTCCTTCTAGGACCCTCATTGCCTTGCCTCGCCTCGCAAAGCCACCACTTGCCTTGCCTTGCCCTTGAACCCCTCCCTTGCCTTGCATGACCTTGCTCACCCCTCCCCCACCTGGAATTCAACACCCCTTTTCAATGACATTTCTGGGCCTTGCCCTGCCCTTTCTGCTCCTCCGAGGAATCTCAAAGCTCTCAAGCATCTCCGGTGTTTCAGGATCCCATGAGAGGAAGACCAGGGGAGGACGCATGTTGCCACACTCATCTCTGTGGGCAGCCTTTGTCTGGGAGCAATCCTTGCATGTCTTGAACCTTGGAGGGGCAATTCACATTTTGCCCTTGAGCTCGGGGACCAGAAAGAGAGTTCTTTTGCATACAAGGGAAAGCAGGTAGCTCAAGTCTTTTAGATACAGAGGAGAGATGACCCACGCGGGATCAAGGCCACACAGAGCACTTGGTCCTGGCCACTTTTGTGTACCAGCAGTCCTTGAATGTACTTCTCACCTGCCTTGCCTGGCCTTGCCTTGGCAACACAACAGTTGCCTTGCCTTGCCCTGCTAGCCCTCTGGAGCCTTGCATTCCTTTGCACGGCCATGCCCAGCACATGACCTGCCTACTGTTTTCCTCCAGGGCCTTGGCTTGCTGAGCCCTTCCTGTTTCTGCCTGGCCTTCCCATCAGTGGCCCTTCCTTCCTACAGCCAGCCTTGCCTCTAACTTCTGGACCTTCTCTTGTCTACCACTCCATTTGCTTTCCCCTCACTGCTCTGGCCTTGCCTACCTCTCCCTTGACTTGCCCACAATTGCCTGCACTCGGTTTGCAGCGCCTTGCCTGCATGGAAGGCAAGGGAAAGAGTGGTAGGCCGGGCAAAGCAAAGCCAGCAAGTTGTAGGCAGTGCGAGGCAAGGCAGACGCAGGCAAAGGAAGCAGAGCAAGGGTACCTTAAGAAGAACTAGACAAGGCAAGGCCAAGAGACTCGGAGTGCCTTTCCTTGGGAAGGCAAGGACATAGTGCCAGTGTTGCTGGAGCAGATGTTAAGGTACTGTGGGGAGGAATAGTCCAGCAAGACATTTCTCTTCTGGCCCCTGTGCGTGTAGGGGCAATTGTTGGACATATTCAATACTGGAGGCGGATCAGTCGCTGGATGTGTTGTATTTTGGAGGAGGGGATGCCGTTTCTTTGGAGATGGGCTTGTAGTTGCTCTCTTTGGCAAGGAAGGCAGGTTTGGATGTGCACATCAGGTACTCCTAGGGATTTTAAAGGCTTTTCCCAACAGGCAGAGCTCTCTCTGGGTTCGAGCTGTTGAGCTGTCAGTGGGAATGCAAAGGCCAAGCTCTTAAGCTATTTGTCCTGGTGCCTTCAGTGTGTGAGCAGTCCCTGGTGCCGTTGCCTTTGGATCCTGACTCTGGGAGAGGGAAGGCTTAGGATGGTACCTAGAGCTGAGAAGGAGAGTGCTGAGAACAGCGTGTGTGCTGCTAGTTTGAGGGGTGCAGGTGAAGTTGTAGGCAGCAAGATCTTCCTCAGCTGGCACTGTTTTGAGCCCTGTTTTTGCCAGATGGTTTCAAGTTGGTGGGCGGAATCTGCGAGAGGGAAAAGATTTGTATGGGCCAAAGAGGTGTGGTGTAAAGAAGAGTGTGCTCTTGGAAGGGGAAGATGAGGGCAACCTTTTTGTCCTGACACCGTTGATTTGAGTGCAGGGCCGTTTGCAAGTTGCCTCTGTCTGCCCTTGGGGTGGTTTCGAGCTGGGCCAGGTGCTTGGCCTTCTTTTGCAAGTCTGCAGCGCCGTCGTGTGGTTGTTTCCATGAGCGCTGACAGTGCCCGGCAAAAAGCGCTTGGCTGGCGCGGCCCCAGTCGTGTGGAAGCAGTTGGTGGAAGAGCTCCGCTGTGCATCCTGCCTCTTGGAGACATAAAAGGATGTAACCCTGCGCGTAGCGGGGAAGCAAGACGAATCTTTTCATTGTTGGCTGAGCAGTTTCTAAGCGGCAAAAGTAAAGGCAGTTTCAGCACGGCCTCTTTCTTTCAGAACCTTTTCTGTGCCATCATGAACATGCTCAACATGCCACTCGCACCCGCTGAACTGCATCAAAGGCCCTGGAGATAGGCGCTTTCCTTCAAGCTCTCTGTAGCATCCTACCCTCCACCTCTGGCGGATCCCAAAGCCCTTCCAAACATCCAGCAGCTGCACGCAGAGAACAAGTGCTAAAACAAGGCGTTGGCCTTCCTAGTCCTTTTAAAGTCTGTGAACTAGGCGAAACATTCCAGTGAGCAGCACTTTCCTTCGCAACTATATCTAGAGCATCATCACATTCTCTCCAAGTGGGTAAGTCCACCCTTGCAGCGCAGCGTTTGCAGCCACAGTTCGGACTGAGAGATAGGCCAGGTGAGAAAGCATTTCTTGACTATCCCTCTTCTCTGGAAGACTTGATACTCGCAGCCGCGACCACGTCCACACACCTTCAGTGTGGCCAGGTTCAAGCAGCTAGAGCTCCCAGAGATGGGAGAGTCAGGAGAGAAGACGTTCCAAAAGTACCGTGTACTTACAGCAGCATTAAAACTGTACACAGCAGTCTGCAGCACTGTAGACTGCGGCTTCTCCGACAGACGAGCCATCCCATTGTTGCCTCTCGCAGCCTGCTTGCTAGCTGCTCTCCTGAAGAAAAGAACTAGAAGAAAAAGCCAATGCTGGGCTGCACCTTCCCCTTGCCTTACGTAAAGCCACCTAAACTCCCCGCTGCACTCTCTACTTCCCCTCTCCTTGGAAGCGACCACTGTGTTTGCTGCATCTCGAAGCCTAAAGTTAAGCGCCAAAGTTTCCAAGGATGGTTGGAAGAAGGATAAGTAGTAGCACAAGGAAGTAGTTGTCGTTGAACTTCCTCCTTCTCAATGCTAACGTGAATTGGGCAGGCAGGCGAGTGCTAGCCACGCTCCTTTCTCAGTTTGTACGCTGCGGACACGAGTCCGGTGCTCTGCGCCTTCGTTCGGCCTCTTTAGTACCCATGTCGCTCTTTCATTCAGCCGGAGTCGAAGCGTCGTCTACTTCTCGCCCAGAGAGCACGGTGCCGGCAGCGAAATGCCCCAGCCGACTGCTTCTGCCGACACACGCCTGGTCTATGCACTTTCCCTCGCAGCGACATACAGCAGCACTTTCGGTCTTTCTTGTCGTCCAAATGGAAAGGGAAAGATTCTCTGCTATGTCCCGCCCAGAGAACAGTTTTAGGTCAACCAGCACGCCCAGAGCTTGCCCTCGACGCGTGGAAACTTGTGTTTGCACCACATTCAAGTGGTAGCCGTCTTTCCTTGACAGGCTGCAGAACACCGTCAGACCGCCGTGCTCTCTGCACCTGCCTTCTCAGTTCTAAGTACTACCGCGCCTCTTACAGCCTTGCAGGAAGCAAAGACACGGGTAGTCATCTCGCAGAGAAGAACGTGGAAGGACGAAAGGATGATCTTCCTTTCTCCTGCTTCTTGCCTGAATTGTGGTGCTGTATTGAAAGTCTTGGCTAGCGAAAAGCTCATCCAGCAAGTGCCTCATTCCTGACGCATCTCGCTGAGCGAGAGTTTCACGAAGAGTTTAGACTCTGGAAACAGCAAGAAAATGATTGTACGTCGAGCTGAGGAAAATCCGTGCACAGCACACTGTGGATGCGTGCAGTGTTCGCGCTGAAGAGCGCCAAAACGCAAAGCCATCGCTGGGCTTCAGTTTCGTCCAGACCGCAGAAGGCAAAGAACGAAGCAACTGGGCACCGCGTTAACGTACTCAGTGGACCGAATTTCAAATGTCCAGCCAAAAGCTGCTTCATAAGCAGATTCAGCTGAGAATGCTCTGGCTGCTTCACAAAGTAAGGCGCAGCCGTTTCCATTCATCACACTACCTGACCAGAAGCAGTATCCTACACCTTCAATGCTGCAGCGTCCATGCAGCTGGAGCACACGCAGTAGGACGCGTCGAGATAGAAGGCGGTCTTCAAGTACCCCCCTCCTCCAAGCAGCCTTGAAACTGAGCACAACACACTGCGGCTCGGGAGCTTCCTTCTCAGATAGACGTGCCGTCACGTTATTCACTCTCGCAGCTCCGTTGCCCACTTGCAGCAGCTGCTACCAAAGCAAAATGCTCCAGAAGTAAAAAGCACTGCCGGGCTGCACTTTCCCTTGCCTCACGTAAAGCACCATAAACTGTCCGCTGTGCTCTGTATTTCCATTCTCCGCCGCATCTACCACTGTTATCTCTGCATCTCGAAGCATAAAGCTCGGCACAATTCCTCCCAGGGAACGCTGGAAGAGAAATAGGCAGCAGCACAAGTAGCTGCAAGTGGAACTTTCTGTTTTAAAACGCTAACGTGAATCCGGAAACAAGCGAGTGACAGCCAGGCTTCCTCTTGCAGCCTGTGCGATGCACACACCAGCTCGGTGCTCTGCCCTCATTCTTTAATGCTCTTCGTACCATGTCGCGCTTTCATTCTGCCGGAGTCGAAGCGTCGTCTACTTCTCGCCCAGAGAGCACGGTGCCGGCAGCGGAGAAAGGCTCCAGAAAAACGCTCCAGGCTGCTGATTCTTCCCAAACACACCAGGGCTATGCACTTTCCTTCGTAGCGCTAAGTAGGCATCACATTCTGTTTGCGTTGGAGCCGGAATGCAAAGGGAAAGATTCTCGGTTACGTCTCACTCAGCGCCCAGTTTTAGGTCACCAAGCTTACCCGGAGCTTACCCGCGACGCGTGGAAATTGGTATTTGCACCATATTCAAGTGGTAGCTTTCTTTCCTTTACAGCCTGCAGAGCGCCGTCAGATCGCGGTGCTCTCTGCACCTGCCTTCTCCCTTCCAAGTACCACCGCGCACCTTACAGCCTTGCAGGAAGCAAAGACGTGGAGAGATGTCTCGCAGAGAAGATCGTGCAAAGACGAAAAGATGTTCTTCTTTGCTCTTCCTCGTCGCCCAGATTGTGGTGCTCTACTGAAAGCGTGGGCTAACGAATGGCTAATCTAGCATGTGCTTCCCTTCTAATGCATTTCGCTGAGCGAGAGCTGAGGAAAATCCTTGCACTGTACACTATGGATGCGTGCAGTAGACACGCAGAAGAGCGGCACAGCTCATAACCATCGCACACTCCAGCCCAGAGCTCTGGGGCTGCGTTCTTCTCAATTTCCGGCGCTGGACAGAACTGAGACATTGAGCTTTGGCTCTCTTTAGTGTGTGTACTGCACGCATCCAGAGCGCGCTGTGCACAGATTCTCCTCAGCGCTACGTGCAAGCACAGACTTTCTGCTTCGCAGAGCCCAACTGTCCGCCGAAGCTCTCGCTCAGAGAAATGTGTCAGGAGAGAAGCACTTGCTGGATTAGCCTTACACTGGCCAACAGTTCCAAAGAAGCACCATAGTCTTCTTGCGAGAAAGGATAATAAAACACATGTATTGTCCCAGCAAAGTTCTCTGTGCTAGCCGAAGCCGAGAATCTTTCCCTTAAGATTAAGACCACAACGCAGACAGCATTTTGTGCTACTTAACGCTGAGAGGGATAGCCCAGGCGTGTTTCGGCAGAGGCAGAAGCCCGGAGCGTTTCTCTGCCGGCACCGTGCTCTCAGGCGAGAAGTAGACGACGCTTCGACTCCGGCAGAATGAAAAGCGCGACATGGTACGAAGAGCATACGAATGAGGGCGCAGAGCACCGAGCTGGTGTGCGCATCGCACAGGCTGCAAGAAGAAGCGTGGCTGCCGCTCGCTTCTTTGCGGATTCACGTTAGCAGTTGAAAACAAAAGTTCCACTTGCAGCTACTTGTGCTGCTACCTATTTCTCTTCCAGCTTTCCCTGGGAAGAATTGTGCCGAGCTTTATGCTTCGAGATGCAGAGATGACAGTGGTAGATGCAGCGGAGAATGGAAATAAAGAGTGCAGCGGACAGTTTACAGTGCTTTACGTGAGGCAAAGGAAAAGGTTTGCTCAGCAGTGCTTTTTACTTCTGGAGCATTTTGCTTTGGTAGCAGCTGCTGCAAGTGGGCAACGGAGCTGCGAGAGTGAATAACGTGACGGCACGTCTATCTGAGAAGGAAGCTCCCGAGCCGCAGTGTGTTGTGCTCAGTTTCAAGGCTGCTTGGAGGAGGGGGGTACTTGAAGAACGCCGTCTATCTGGACGCGTCCTACTGCGTGTGCTCCAGCTGCATGGACGCTGCAGCATTGAAGGTGTAAGAAACTTCTTCTGGCCTGATAGTGTGATAGAGTGCAACGGCTACGCCTTACTTTGTGAACCATCCAGAGCATTCTCAGCTGAATCTGCTTGTGAAGCAGCTCTTGGCTGGACATTTGAAATTCGGTCCACTGAGTACGTTAACGCGGTGCCCAGCTGCTTCGTTCTTCGCCTTCTGCCGTCTGGACAGGCAGAAGCCCAGCGATTGCTTTTAGCTGTGGCTCTCTTCAGCATGTGTACTGCACGCATCCGCAGTGTGCTGTGCAAGGATTTTCCTCAGCTCTCCCTCAGCGAAATGCATCAGGTGAGAAACACTTGCTGGATTAGCCTTTCGCTGGCCATGGCTTTCAGTACAGCACCACAATCTGGGCGACGAGGAGGAGCAAAGAAGAACATCTTTTCGTCTTTGCACGTTCTTCTCTGCGAGACGACTATCCGCGTCATTGCTTCCTGCAAGGCTATATTCTGCGCAGTGGTACTTGAAAGGGAGAAGGCAGGTGCAGAGAGCACCGCGATCTGACGGCGCTCTGCAGGCTGTAAAGGAAAGAGGGCTGCCACTGGAATGTGTGCAAACACAAGTTTCCACGAGTCGCGGGCAAGCTCTGGGCGTGCTTGTTGACCTAAAACTGTTCTCTGTGCCCGACATTGCTGAGAATCTTTCCCTTTCCATTTGGAGGACAAGAAAAGACCGAAAGTGCTGCTGTATGTCGCTGCGAGAAAAGTGCATAGCCCTGGTGTGTTTCGGAAGGGCAGTCGGCTGGGGCATTTCTCTTCCGGCACCGTGCTCTCCGGGCGAGAAGTAGACGACGCTTCGACTCCGGCAGAATGAAAAGCGCGACATGGTACGAAGAGCATACGAATGAGGGCGCAGAGCACCGAGCTGGTGTGCGCATCGCACAGGCTGCAAGAAGAAGCGTGGCTGCCGCTCGCGTCTTTGCGGATTCACGTTAGCAGTTGAAAACAAAAGTTCCACTTGCAGCTACTTGTGCTGCTACCTATTTCTCTTCCAGCTTTCCCTGGGAAGAATTGTGCCGAGCTTTATGCTTCGAGATGCAGAGATAACAGTGGTAGATGCAGCGGAGAATGGAAATAAAGAGTGCAGCGGACAGTTTACAGTGCTTTACGTGAGGCAAAGGAAAAGGTTTGCTCAGCAGTGCTTTTTACTTCTGGAGCATTTTGCTTTGGCAGCACCTGCTGCTAGTGGGCAACGGAGCTGCGAGAGTGAATAACGTGACGGCACGTCTATCTGAGAAGGAAGCTCCCGAGCCGCAGTGTGTTGTGCTCAGTTTCAAGGCTGCTTGGAGGAGGGGGGTACTTGAAGAACGCCGTCTATCTGGACGCGTCCTACTGCGTGTGCTCCAGCTGCATGGACGCTGCAGCATTGAAGGTGTAGGATACTGCTTCTGGCCAGGTAGTGTGATGAATGGAAACGGCTGCGCCTTACTTTGTGAACCATCCAGAGCATTCTCAGCTGAATCTGCTTATGAAGCAGCTTTTGGCTGGACATTTGAAATTCGGTCCACTGAGTACGTTAACGCGGTGCCCAGCTGCTTCGTTCTTCGCCTTCTGCCGTCTGGACAGAACTGAAGCCCAGCGATTGCTTTTAGCTGTGGCTCTCTTCAGCATGTGTACTGCACGCATCCGCAGTGTGCTGTGCAAGGATTTTCCTCAGCTCTCCCTCAGCGAAATGCATCAGGTGAGAAACACTTGCTGGATTAGCCTTTCGCTGGCCAAGGCTTTTAATACAGCACCACAATATGGGCGACGAGGAGAAAGGAAGAACATCTTTTCGTCCTGGCACGTTCTTCTGAGCGACATGACTATCCGCGTGTTTGCTTCCTGCAAAGCTGTATTGTGCGCGGCGGTATTGGAACTGAGAAGGCAGGTGCAGAGAGCACCGGGATCTGACGGCGTTCTGCAGCCTGTCAAGGAAAGACGGCTACCACTTGAATGTGGTGCAAACACAAGTTTCCACGCGTCGAGGGCAAGCTCTGGGCGTGCTGGTTGACCTAAAACTGTTCTCTGGGCGGGACATAGCAGAGAATCTTTCCCTTTCCATTTGGACGACAAGAAAGACCGAAAGTGCTGCTATATGTCGCTGCGAGGGAAAGTGCATAGACCAGGCGTGTGTCGGCAGAAGCAGTCGGCTGGGGCATTTCTCTTCCGGCACCGTGCTCTCTGGGCGAGAAGTAGACGACGCTTCGACTCCGGCTGAATGAAAGAGCGACATGGGTACTAAAGAGGCCGAACGAAGGCGCAGAGCACCGGACTCGTTACCGCAGCGTACAAACTGAGAAAGGAGCGTGGCTAGCACTCGCCTGCCTGCCCAATTCACGTTAGCACTGAGAAGGAGGAAGTTCAACGACAACTACTTACTTGTGCTACTACTTATCCCTCTTCCAACCATCCCCAAAACCACTGGCGCTTAACTTTAGGCTTCGAGATGCAGCAAACACAGTGGTTGCTTCCAAGGAGAGGGGAAGTAGAGAGTGCAGCGGGGAGTTTAGGTGGCTTTACGTAAGGCAAGGGGAAGGTGCAGCCCAGCATTGGCTTTTTCTTCTAGTTCTTTTCTTCAGGAGAGCAGCTAGCAAGCAGGCTGCGAGAGGCAACAATGGGATGGCTCGTCTGTCGGAGAAGCCGCAGTCTACAGTGCTGCAGACTGCTGTGCAGTTTTAATGCTGCTGTAAGTACACGGTACTTTTGGAACGCCGTCTCTCCTGACTCTCCCATCTCTGGGAGCTCTAGCTGCTTGAACCTGGCCACACTGAAGGTGTGTGGACGTGGTCGCGCTGCGAGTATCAAGTCTTCCAGAGAAGAGGGATAGTCAAGAAATGCTTTCTCACCTGGCCTATCTCTCAGTCCGAACTGTGGCTGCAAACGCTGCGCTGCAAGGGTGGACTTACCCACTTGGAGAGAATGTGATGATGCTCTAGATATAGTTGCGAAGGAAAGTGCTGCTCACTGGAATGTTTCGCCTAGTTCACAGACTTTAAAAGGACTAGGAAGGCCAACGCCTTGTTTTAGCACTTGTTCTCTGCGTGCAGCTGCTGGATGTTTGGAAGGGCTTTGGGATCCGCCAGAGGTGGAGGGTAGGATGCTACAGAGAGCTTGAAGGAAAGTGCCTATCTCCAGGGCCTTTGATGCAGTTCAGCGGGTGCGAGTGGCATGTTGAGCATGTTCATGATGGCACAGAAAAGGTTCTGAAAGAAAGAGGCCGTGCTGAAACTGCCTTTACTTTTGCCGCTTAGAAACTGCTCAGCCAACAATGAAAAGATTCGTCTTGCTTCCCCCCTACGCGCAGGGTTACATCCTTTTATGTCTCCAAGAGGCAGGATGCACAGCAGAGCTCTTCCACCAACTGCTTCCACACGACTGGGGCCGCGCCAGCCAAGCGCTTTTTGCCGGGCACTGTCAGCGCTCATGGAAACAACCACACGACGGCGCTGCAGACTTGCAAAAGAAGGCCAAGCACCTGGCCCAGCTCGAAACCACCCCAAGGGCAGACAGAGGCAACTTGCAAACGGCCCTGCACTCAAATCAACGGTGTCAGGACAAAAAGGTTGCCCTCATCTTCCCCTTCCAAGAGCACACTCTTCTTTACACCACACCTCTTTGGCCCAAACAAATCTTTTCCCTCTCGCAGATTCCGCCCACCAACTTGAAACCATCTGGCAAAAACAGGGCTCAAAACAGTGCCAGCTGAGGAAGATCTTGCTGCCTACAACTTCACCTGCACCCCTCAAACTAGCAGCACACACGCTGTTCTCAGCACTCTCCTTCTCAGCTCTAGGTACCATCCTAAGCCTTCCCTCTCCCAGAGTCAGGATCCAAAGGCAACGGCACCAGGGACTGCTCACACACTGAAGGCACCAGGACAAATAGCTTAAGAGCTTGGCCTTTGCATTCCCACTGACAGCTCAACAGCTCGAACCCAGAGAGAGCTCTGCCTGTTGGGAAAAGCCTTTAAAATCCCTAGGAGTACCTGATGTGCACATCCAAACCTGCCTTCCTTGCCAAAGAGAGCAACTACAAGCCCATCTCCAAAGAAACGGCATCCCCTCCTCCAAAATACAACACATCCAGCGACTGATCCGCCTCCAGTATTGAATATGTCCAACAATTGCCCCCACACGCACAGGGGCCAGAAGAGAAATGTCTTGCTGGACTATTCCTCCCCACAGTACCTTAACATCTGCTCCAGCAACACTGGCACTATGTCCTTGCCTTCCCAAGGAAAGGCACTCCGAGTCTCTTGGCCTTGCCTTGTCTAGTTCTTCTTAAGGTACCCTTGCTCTGCTTCCTTTGCCTGCGTCTGCCTTGCCTCGCACTGCCTACAACTTGCTGGCTTTGCTTTGCCCGGCCTACCACTCTTTCCCTTGCCTTCCATGCAGGCAAGGCGCTGCAAACCGAGTGCAGGCAATTGTGGGCAAGTCAAGGGAGAGGTAGGCAAGGCCAGAGCAGTGAGGGGAAAGCAAATGGACTGGTAGGCAAGAGAAGGCCCAGAAGTTAGAGGCAAGGCTGGCTGTAGGAAGGAAGGGCCACTGATGGGAAGGCCAGGCAGAAACAGGAAGGGCTCAGCAAGCCAAGGCCCTGGAGGAAAACAGTAGGCAGGTCATGTGCGGGGCAGGGCCCTGCAAAGGAATGCAAGGCTACAGAGGGCTAGCAGGGCAAGGCAAGGCAACTGTTGTGTTGCCAAGGCAAGGCCAGGCAAGGCAGGTGAGAAGTACATTCAAGGACTGCTGGTGCACAAAAGTGGCCAGGACCAAGTGCTCTGTGTGGCCTTGATCCCGCGTGGGTCATCTCTCCTCTGTACCTAAAAGACTTGAGCTACCTGCTTTCCCTTGTATGCAAAAGAACTCTCTTTCTGGTCCCCGAGCTCAAGGGCAAAATGTGAATTGCCCCTCCAAGGTTCAAGACATGCAAGGATTGCTCCCAGACAAAGGCTGCCCACAGAGATGAGTGTGGCAACATGCGTCCTCCCCTGGTCTTCCTCTCATGGGATCCTGAAACACCGGAGATGCTTGAGAGCTTTGAGATTCCTCGGAGGAGCAGAAAGGGCAGGGCAAGGCCCAGAAATGTCATTGAAAAGGGGTGTTGAATTCCAGGTGGGGGAGGGGTGAGCAAGGTCATGCAAGGCAAGGGAGGGGTTCAAGGGCAAGGCAAGGCAAGTGGTGGCTTTGCGAGGCGAGGCAAGGCAATGAGGGTCCTAGAAGGAAAAGGAAAGATGAGGCCAGACCTAGACGAATGTGAAAGGAAGTCAGGTGGGGGATGGGTGAGCAAGTCAGTGCAAGGCAGGGGAGAAAAGGCAGGTTGAGGGAAGGCTACAGAGGGGGCAGCAAGGAAATGCAAGGCATGGGGAAGCATGCGAGGAGTGGGTGCTGCCAGCCGGTGGGGATGGCAGGGGCGGGGCCACTGCAAGTAGCATGGTGGGGATGTGGAGGGGGTGTTAGTGTGCGGGAGGTGTGTGTGTGTGTGTGTGTGCAGTAGAGTGCAGGGTAAGTGCAGGTGTGTGTGTGCGTATACGGGGGTTTTGTGCCAGGTGCTGTGCCGGGGAGAGCCGTTCCACCGCAAGGAAGGTGTGGGAGTGAAAGGAGTAAGATAGATGTGTCTTTACAAAGAGACCGTGTGAATCTCTCCTTAGACAAGGCTAGGAATTTACAGGGGGGGAAGTAACAGAAGAAAGTATTCGTTCTAGAAACTGTTACTAATCAACAGAGACTGTTGCTCAGCCAAGGCCCTGCTAAATTCCCGAACCTAGAGCAAGGCAGCAAAGACTTCCCAGCATTAGGAATAGTTTGGTTTTCTTCCTTTTCCATTCCAAAAGGGGAGTGCATATTAGAGGGGGGCGTAGAGTAGGCAGTTCTGGAAGTCTGTAATTCCCGAGTACCTCAGAGGGTGCTGTTGCCAGGAACTTAACATCAGAAGGGAGCTGCATCCCGCAATCATTTGAGAGACTCCATGGCAAAAGCCCCATGGCCTCTCCCTGGAGTTGAAGAATGTTACAGGACTCCTCTGTCTCCTTTTTGGTGGATGAAGAAACTCAGAAAGCCACACTTCTGCCAGAACTCTCCAAGATGCCCCCTTTGCTCCCCGTGACTCCATCACTGCCCAGGAAGCTGTCTTTTCTACCGCAGCAGTTTGACATACAGTTAAAAGTCGCGTGGCAGAGAAAAAAGGCAAGAATTGGTTTCCAAGGGATGGCAAACAAGAGATACCAGAACCTTTGGCCCTACCAATATTAAAGCAACTCCATTAAGAGAGTTCTTGCACTTCCTGAGGATTGGCAGAAGCCTATTTCATGATGTATGTTGCTGGGGGTCTTTTTAGACTGGCAAAAGGAGCTGTTGAAGGTTGCTTGATCTGTGCTAAAGCCAACAGCCAAGTTACAAAGTAACTTGCTAGAGGAGGGAGGCCTTGGGCTGCATGGCCCTTCCAAAGATGCCAGGTGGATTTTCCGGAGATGCCCCAAGTGGCAAGGCTTAATATCTTCTGGTAATCGTATGTCAGCTAGCAAGGTGGCCAGAAGTATTTCCAACTACTTCAGTAATGACAGGATCAGTTCTTAAGGCATTTTTGGAACAAATCATTCCAAGATACAGCATTGTAGAAGCAATAGATTCAGATAGGGGAACTCATTTTGCAGGAAAGATCCTTCAAGGGGTTTTGGCTTCTTTAGGAACACAATGGAACCTCCATAGGCCCTGGCACCCCCAGAGCTCGGCTCGGGTAGAAAACAATGAAGAGAGAAATAAACACCTTTTGAAGCTGGTAATAGAAACCAAGATGCCATGGGTAGGGCTTTGGACATTGGCTTTGGTGAGAATGAGGGCCCAACCCAGAAGAGAGATTCAGTTATCTGCCTTTCAATCGTTGTTTGCAATTGCCCTGGTAAGTCTCCACCCAGTGGGGGGGGGGTAGAGGCAAGTGATGCATTTTTAAAACCATCTGTGGCCAGGATCCTGCTTCTTGTGAAACCCCTTCAACAGGAAACTCAGCTGGTGCAAGCCCGGCCTTTGGACTTTGCTGCTTTTAACATCCAACCAGGAGATTGAGTCCTAATTAAGGAGTAGAAAGAAGCGCCAGTGCTGGTGAAATGGCGTGGCCCATTCCAAGTGTCACTGACGACAGAAAACAGCCGTCAAGTAAGCTGAACACAGGTGAACCCGTCACTCTCGGGTCAAGGTCTCTGAAGCCTCAGAGATTTGCACATCTCAGCTGGAGGAGAAGGCCGGGAGGCCGTGACTGACACTCTGCAGGAGTGGGCCGGAGCAGTAGGCAGTGCTTCGACATCGGAAGAAGCCCCGCAGTCCTACCTTCAGACCGTCTGCTGAAATAGACTGTATAGGCATCCCTCCTCTAGAATCTCCACTCACTTGGGGGCTAATACTTGTGGCCATTTTGTTACGTTAAGTGGTTTCTGTGTCTTCAATTGCCACAGGTGCTGCAGAAGACAACGGGAAAATTAGACTAGCTAATTAGATGACACTATTAAAACATTTTCCTTACTAATTCTACTTTGATATGGTTAGCTGAGTTTAGGCCAGGAGGGGGAGAATCAATTTGCAGCCTTAGGAGAAGAAGTAGCAAAAGTTTTTAACCTTAGCAATTGCTGGCTCTGTGGAGGGCCAGGAGGATCTGAAGAGTGGCCATAGTTGGCTAGCCCAGCTGAACCTAAATGGTGGGTCAATGTGAGGGCCACAGTGGGATGGGATTTGGGGCCAAAGAAGGAAGTTCATGGCCACTTCATTCTTCTCCAACAGGCACTTATTGCCTAAATAGCATAGGGCGTGTCTATGTAGGAAAAGGCAATTGTCAATTGACTTTCCCTCTGGGCTTGAACAACTGGGTTTGGACCCCCAATTGCCCTCCTTCCAATTGTTCCAAATATCAAGGCAAATGCAATCAAATACCTGTTCGGCTCACTAACAGTAGCTGCGTAAGGCGTTCTTATCACACTTACCAAAAATATTTGGAAGCCTGTAAAGCAATGGGGAGGGACAAGGGGTTTTTTTGACCACCTGTTTTTGAGCAGTCCCCACAAAAATTCCACAAGTAGAAGACATGTTGTTTGTGATTATCAGTGGGAATGGCCACACCGGATTGGAACTCAAAGCCTTTTAGTGAGTTCTGCTCCAAATCCAACCAAGCAGCTTGCAGATGTAAATGTAGGTGGGAACCCTGTGCGGGAGCTTGGAAATGCAAATGCTGGGACCCTTATGGTGGGGCAACTCTTGTTGGAGGACCGTTAGGCCCGGGAATCCTGCTGTATTTTGAGCCACCAATTGATGACCATGGGTAGGTTCCTTTGCTAATGGAACACGGGCTTTGAAAGGACAGTATTGGATTTGTGGCCAACATGCTTAGCTCAGGTTACCTCCAAACTGGTCAGGGATATGGTATATTTAGTAGACTGTTGTTCTTTTTGCTACTACAAGTTCTGGGAAATCGCTTAGGAATCAAAATCTGTGATGATTTAATTAGAGAAAAGCAGTCAGCTGATGCAGCCCTGGCTGGAGGGAGCACCCCAAAACGGGGAAATGATGAACGGCCAACAGAACAAGTTACCCAACACGATGGACCAGCCCCTTGGAAACCTAAGGAATTAATCCCAGATGCCTGGGAACCCATTTATCATTTGAAGGAGATAATTAGGTTACAAGCTGTCTCGGAAATAATTACCAACCAGCCAGCCACAGCGCTTGACCTTTTTGCTGAGCAACCCACTTAAATGAGGAAAGCGGTATTTCAACATTGGATGGTATTAGATTATCTGTTGGCAGAAGAAGGAGGAGTTTGTGGGAAATTAAATGACTCGAGCTGCTGTTTGCAAGCAGATGACAGCGGAAAAGTGGTCAAACAAATAACAAAGGAAATAACGTCAGCTCGTGGACCTGTCCAAATGTTGAAAGGATGGGGATGGGACATGTTTTCATGGTTAACTGGCCAGCTCTGGGCTAAATGAATACGATTCCTCCTCTTACATGCTATAGCAACTCTCATCTTTTTACCATGTGTGACACCATGCTGGCGGCAGCTCTTTCAGCAGGTGCTCAAGGGGATGCCGCTAGCAGCCATGCCTACCTGATCCAGAAATGACTACAAAAGGACAGAAAAGGATGTCACTGCAAATAATAGCAAAACCCAAGAAGACTCCAGAAGAAAAAATTAAATCCATGGTAATTAAGGTTTGTAAAGACAAATACAGAGCAAATAAAAAGAGGAGGGATTAAAAGGAATGAGATGGATGAGTCTTTACAAAGAGACCGTGTGAATCGGCCTGTAGACAAGGCTAGGAAGTTATGGCTAGTGAAGTAACAGAAGAAACTAGGAGTTCTCTAGAACTGTTACTAATCATCAGAGACTGTTGATTAATCAAGGCCGTGTTAAATTCCTGAACCTAGAGCAAGGCAACAAAGACTTAAGAGCATTAGGAATGGGGTTCTTTTCTTTCTTCTCGATGCCAAGAGGGGGGTGCATATTAGAGGGGGGCGCATAGAGTAGGCAGTTCCGGAAGTCTGTATCTCCCGAATACCTCAGCCAGTGGGGAAAAGGAAGAGGGTGCTGTGGCCGGGAACTTGGCATCAAAAGGGGGCTGCATCCCGCAACCGTTTGACAGACGCCATGGGAAAAGCCCCATGGACTCTCCCTGTAGTCGAAGAATGTTGCAGGACTCCTCTGTCTCCTTTTCGGATATAAACCTCAGGCATCGTGGATTAATTTTCCCTAACGGCAGCGACCTGCCGCGTGGTCTCCGTGCTCCTCTCCAGCCCCCCGGGACGTGTAAAATAGTTCCCAGCGGCTCCCACCGCGCGTTGCAGACGGCTGCGCGGCCCCGGGGCTGCCCGCAGTGCTCCCCTGCCCCGCCAGGGCTGCCCGCGGGCTGCGGAGCCGCCTCGCCACCGGCGCGGCCAGGGCTGGGGCCCTTCTCGACAGCAGCCGAGGGGCTGCGGAGCGGGCGGCTGCCGGACGATCAGCTATTTTATGCCGCGCGGTGCTGCCGCCTCCATCTAGCTCTCCATCGCGCCGCCGCCCGCCGCCCGCCTGGCGCGCTCACGCTCGGCCGCGCTCGCCGCCCGCCCAGCCTCGCCGGAAGCTCTCCCGCCCGGGCTGTGCCCCGGCTCCGCCGGCAGCTCGGCAGGGCCCGGCCGCACGCGTGCTGCGTGGCTCGGAGCAGCCGCGTTGCGCCGCAGGCGACGGGGAAGGCGGGGCGGGCCGGCGCCATCGTGGTAGCGCGAGGAGAGGAGCGCCCGGGCGGGGCGGCGAGCGGCGCGGCGGTGAGCGCTTCTGCTTCCTGTCGCTCGGCGGCCGCCCACGGCAGGTGCCGTGTGACCCCGCGGAGCGGCGGGGCCGGCCGGGCGGTGCGCGGCGAGGCTTTCGGCCAGCGGCGGCCACAGCGAGAGGCTGCTGGCACTGCCCGTGCCGGTGGAGAGAGCGGGGATCCGAGGCCGGCCTTCCCCGGGCGACGAGGGGAGGCCGCCTTTGCCGCGCTGCCCTCCGTGCAGCATGTGGCCGATTCCGGCGAACCCGGGGTCTCCGCAGCGGCGCGGGCGGGAGGGAAGTGGGGAGCGCGCTCGGTGCCGTGCCGGCCGCTCCCGGCCAGCGCTGCGCTGCGCCGAGGCGTTTTCCCGCCCGTCCTGGGAAGGACATAAGCGACACCGTAGTTGGAGCTTAGCTGTCAGGGGGTACAACTTCCCTCCATTGGCGACCTCCTTTTCCCTCTGATTCAGCTACCTTGTGGTAGGTGCGATGGTGCTGAAGAAGGGTGGCGGCTTGGCACAGTTGCTGTCATAGGTGGTGCGAGAGCTCGACGCAAGGAGCTTTGAGTGGCATGTGTGAGGGTAGGAGGGTACGGCACCCATAGCTGAAGGCAAAAAAGGTCAGGGCATGTCATCAGCCGCAGTCGTGCTAAGTTGTTCATCTTTGCAAACTGCTTGCCGAGTTGTTCCTTTCTTAGGTAATGGGGTTTTGTATCAACCAGAACTGCAAATGGTCAGTATTTGCAGAGAAGGTTACTTGGACTGTTGTTGAAGTGAGTGTAGCAGTTTCTATGGCATTCTGCAAAAAAAGTGACAGGTCTCCCTGTGTTCCCCAGTTCTTAACAAAGATGAAGTTAACAAACCCCTGAAAAGAGGTTTTGCAAAACTTCAGGGATATTTTCCTACTAGTACTGTAGAGACAACCATAGTCACCTTGTCTTTCCAAAAGTGAAGGTTCCCTATTTTTGTCCAAGAGCATCAAGTGCTTTTGATCAGCGTTTGTGTGCATGCATTAGCCTCGTTCTTGCTCTTCCTTGGAGAACTTTTACAATACTCACATGATCTGTGTAGGCTGCAGACTGCAGTGGTGAACTTCAAGGCTTCCAGCAGAAGGGAGATGCTATCCACATTTTGGATTCTCCTTAGTCTGAACCTTCAACGTCCAAGGCTTCACTTTTCAAGCAGTTGGAAGAGCTCCAAATTAAGACATGAACAGGTCTTAATTGACCTTGCCACCGCCTCAGTTAGTCAAGTAATGCTGTGCATTGGATTTGACTAGTGCAACATGTGCTTAAAATATGTAGAGTAACTCCTCGATTACCCTCTCAGAAGGGTTGGAATGGAGAACAAGGAGTTCCCAAGACAAATATTTGGTGTACGAGGAGTAGAATTTAGGAGTTGATTGCAGAGCACTGCATGCACAAATGTCTAAGGAGAATCCATCTTTTGATGTCCCATCTATGCTTGTTCTCATTTGAAATCCTGCACATTCTGCAGGCTGGTTTTGTTAGGCTTGGGGCTGGGGAAGGAGTGATGGTGGGGGAGGAGTGGGTGTTGGTTTTGGGTTATTTTTTTGTTTCCAGAATAGTGTACACAGAACTTGTGCCCAAAACCAGCAGTAGGAAACAATGCAGGTATAAAAGAAGGTCACAGAAATGTCAGATAATACGAATCTGAAAGCGCTTCAGTATTTTACTCAGGAGTTTCACTCTAACAAGGTGATTTTCCTTCACAGAAATGTAGTGGCAGGCTTATGCCATGCTAGAAGTGATGACCTTTCTCTGCCCCAAATTGAGCAGCAAAAGGTTTTGGCTCTTAATTTGAACCCCTGAGCCAGCTGTGTTTCAGGCTGCAGAAGCTGCAGCTGTTGTGGCAGACGCGGGGTGCAGCCCTGCCTGCCAGTTCCGAGCTGGCCTGCGCTGGTGGCAGCCGTCAGCGCCCGGGGTCCCCTGTGCCACCCATGCCAGGGCTCTGCCTGCCTGCCTCGCAGCCCTGGTAGCCTCAGGGAAACATCGCACTACTCCATCTGCTTTAAAAACAAACAAGCAAACAAAAAGCTCCCTGTAAATATATGTAGAAGTCTTGAAACTAATTCTCAGCGCTTGCTCGGAGTTTGTTGATGGAGCAAATGGATTTTGGATAAACTGCTATTGCTAGTACTACTTAGGTTCCTAAACTTCAGAAGGGAGGCTATGGTGGTCACGTACCCCTGAGGAATGTTGGCAACAGTAAGACAGCTCAGTCATTTCAAGGTGGCCAGAAAATGGGTGTGGCAGTGGAGTGGACACTCTGTGAGTAGGTAGCCTTAAGTCATGTAACGACATGCACTTCAGTGGGAATTTTGCATCAACACCAAGAGATTGTGTCATGATGTGTTGCGTAACAACAAATTGGGCCAAAATTCTGCTGATTTTGACCAAGGTGGATGGGCCACCTTCACTTAAGCTGGCAAAGGGACATAAGTCAATGATGTTTGAAAAACAGCCATGAAACATAGCCCCTTTAGTTTGTTGCTCTGTTGCAAGTCTGCAAAGTTCTGTTGACAGGTCATTGGAAGTAGCTGTTGGAATCTAAGTGCAGTTGGACGCTTTGTCAGTCAGCATCAGCAGGAGGCTTAACGGTTTAGGTTGAGAGGTGGTGCATGGTTTTTTTTCAGAGGAATGGCCCAGTGAAGAGCAGTGTTCACTGCCATGACTACCGTTGTAGCCTTCAAGAGCAATGGTTCATTCAGAGAGAACTTCCTTGGTTCTGCTGGTTTGGTTTCGCAGCTGGAGCAAAGGTACAGCACTGGAAGCAATTCCTAGGGCAGAAGCGGGAGATATCCGAAGCTCTGGACTTCGTTGCCTAAGTGAGCGTAGTCTAATTGGAAGAGTGGTGAGCATCAGTGATATCAGATTTTTTACAAGTTCTTAATTCTGTCAAAACAAGAAAGAAGGAGAGTGATGAAGATGAAATCCTTTCCTCTTCAATCTGCCTACGCAACAACTTCAGCTGTAGTTGTAATGTGTATTCACCTATTTTGAATTGCCCAAAACCAGGCCTAGAGATGCTTCAGAGTCAGAGAAGCGGGTATTTGCTTTATTCGGCGCTGGGTGCATGGGGGATCACTCCTCCTAACACACACACACAGAGCACTCCATACAGTCCAGCATTATGTGTAAAATTTATGAACATTCATCACAATTCTTGGGATAGGAGTGGTTCTGGAAATTACTTCTCGGAAGTCATTAATATCATTAGCATACGTGCCATGCATGCGCTGTGTACGCTGATGGGCGCACTGAGGAAGGCTCCTCTTCTTCCTCGAGGGTCTTTCTGATGAAGATCAGTAGTCTTTGTCACAATGCACTTTTTACCTTTCTTTCTGGAGCATGCGCAGTTCTTCGGTGGCTGATGCAGCGATCTCTGTGCCGGTTTTCAAAAGATCCTGTTCCTCTTATCTTGACAAGATTAAGGCGAATCCTGCTGCTTAGGTTTTGTGATTAACATTTGCTGTCTCTTAGTAGTTCACTCGTGTTTACATGAGTTAACTATGGATCAACCCCCTTCTCAATTTTAGCACTGAAAGGATATTAGAGTCATTTAAAGAGATGTCTCCTATGGAGTACTATAAAACTGCCATAATGGTAAGACGTTTTCATACAGTAGTTTTAGCACAGAAGTAATATATGTACAATCTTGGATGTTTCATCCTGCTGGCTCAGGAGCCAGTATTGAGCTTTTCTCCTTTAAATCCAGTCTTAGAGCTCTGCAAGGATCACTGCAGCATGACGTTGTGACAAGGGGATGCTGATTCATGCATAAACCTTTGACGCTTTCCTTCTATCTTCAAGCAGCTTTGAAAACCAGTGATTATCTGGCATGTTGCGACTTGAGAGTCATGGTAAAGGTTTCACCAAACACTTTGTAATATCAGGCTACAGCTTTCATTCCTAAGGAAAGAGCATTGAGCAGATTGCTGGCAAAATGCTGAAAGAATGAGCCAAAACCAAAATCCTTTAATGGGAAAGATGGAAAAAATTTAGATGTGTTTATTTGAACTAAAAATAATGTGGACCAAGCCTAAATGTATTTCACACTAAATTCTTAGAACTGATTTTAAGGGAAGAAGTGAGAAAGATGAATTCCCAAGCGGAATTTTCAGCAGCATAATATTGAGCATTTATTAGTAGAACAAAGGCATATCACAGTGCAGGAGCACTTAGCAATATTGCTAGAGGCGTGGCTCCATTCATTTTACTGTGAACTTTAGTACTTCTTTAAACATAGTCCTTAAGCCCAGAAAGTCATTTACACTTCACTCAACTTTCCCCCCTCCGTCTCTGCCCCCTTGCGCCAGCACACGCCAGCACACTGCCACCTCGGTCCTCTGAGTAGCTCCAGAATTGAAGGCAGGCACCCCCCTCCGGTGCCTCCTCAGTCTCCAACCTAATTTGTAGTTGATGGGTTCTTTGGGAGGTGTGAGTTTTGATGAGATAACAGACTTCCTGGGATGCATGCGGTTTATCTTCTTTGTTTCTTGAAGATGTCTTGGTTTCCACCTCTGTAATTTCTCAACTTAAAGGACATTTATTATCATGTGTTTCTTCCTACGTTTCCCAACATGTTACCACTCATTCGAAGTTACAATTTACTCTAGTCTTGTTTTTACTTACCTATATTTTACCTTAACACTATTTCTACATAGTACATTCTCACTTCTAAATGTTAAAGTGATAGATGCGAAAGACAAAATTTATCGTTCACTCATTTATCACAGGAGGAATGTGTTAGCTGCTTGTGTTGCAGTTCACTTGTAATTGTGGTCTATTACCGCAGGCCTGGGCCCTAGGGTGTATCACTGTGTCCCGCAGCCATAGGGAGGAGGAGGAGAGAAGATCCAGCAGGCAGGAATTGTGCACCAAGATTTATTCATTTAATTATTTCACAAACTCTTTTACAGACTTTTTTCTTCATAGTCTAATTGGACAAAGGATCAGCCCCCCCCCTTGGGGTGATTGGCTAAAATCCTAAACCATCCATTGTCAAAATATTTTTCTACTAGACCATAAACCAGACTTTTCAAGGTTGCAGGTGGCTTGGTTGTTTACATACTCTGCTACCTCTTCTGTGAGAGAGAAAAGTCTCTCACAGACTTAGAAAATAGCAAGAAAATCCTCGCTAGCAGCATTTTGGTATCTACAATTCCCCCTTTTTGTTTGATAAGATAACAACTCCACTATTAATCCTAAATAGAAATTTACATCAGTTATTAATTCTAAATATGTCCTTAAGGCTTTAACGATCTGACTCCATAACAAGAAATTTAAAGTTCAGTCTCTGCTTGTGGAAGGACCATCCCAGTCTCTGCTTGTAGAAGGACCATCTGCCTGATGGTCAACATCTTGGTCATCATCAGAAGAGTCTGATGGCTGATGATCTACATTCTGGTGGCCACTTGGATGGTTGGTGTTCTGGTCATCATTTGGAGGTTGCCTGTTCTGCCTCTGGTGCCGTAGGGCAGGGCGAACACATTTTGCAGCTAGCCACCGTACCCCAGTATCTGTAGAAACGCAAGCATAGCCACGACCCCAAACCATAAGTTCCCGCAGGCCTTCCCACTGGTTAGTGAGTAAATTCCACACCCAGACTTTTGCCCAGGGCAGTTGTCTCTTGCCTGCAGAGTGCAATGAGAGAAAGTGATTCAGAAGAACAGGATTCTTTGAATTTTGTGGTACCGTAAGGTGATTAATTGTATACGAGCTTTTGCTAGTCGGCTTCAGTAACCAAATTCAAAGGTTCCTGTGAGAATCGTTGAAAAGCCATGATAACAGCCCTTAATTCAACTAACTAAGCAGAGTCTGACTCGGATTGGTGTGTTAATCAACCACTGCAAAGGCAGTGTAGGATACTGTGCACCTTTGCGCACAGTGACCCCTGCTAAAAATTTGTCCCGATCCGTATGCCCCAGGCTGCCAACACATCCCGTCCCCAAAGGTTAAGGGAAGTGGTAGTAACATAAGGCCTAATTGTAGCTGTGTGCCCCTCTGAGTCCTTCACCGTCACAGGCCGTTCGCTTCAATAGCTCTGTGTGGTTCATCCTCATCCTGTGATGGCCGATCCCACTGGGGGTAAAGGCCATGAGGGAGGCCACGCAGAGAAGGAGATGATAGTTACATCAGCACCAGTATCAATCAAACCTTGAAGCTGAGTCCAGGGCGGACGGGCGTTCGGCAGGATCAGGGTACACGTCATCTGTGGCCTTTGGTCAGAGATGTCTGCAGTCCAGAAGGCCTGCAGAAGTCCTGTAGATCCACTGCTGTTATCTTTGTGAGTTTGTTGTTCTATCCTGGGGACACAAGACTTAAAAGGCACTAATTTAGCAAGGCAGGTCTTTTCAGGAATAGTTACAGGGGGTTTTCAAATTCCCTATAAAACTGAGGACAAGGCTCCGAGGAGCGGATTCCCATCAATCCGACCTCATCCTCATCCTATCGCATTAAACCTGTTAGAAGCCAGACCTGAACAGCCCCTCTCTTCCTTTGTCTCTGAGCTAACGTGAGCCGACATCAACGGCTCCTGCCGTGTTTCCCTCTGCAAAGAAGCCAGCTAGCTAGCCCAGCAAGCTCTTTTCCTGATCCCGAAGTCGCTTCAGCGACGCGTGGAGGTAACGCAGCTGGACTGTCTCTGACCAGGGGCACGCCAGAGTCAGTGCCTCGAGCACCAAACGCTGCGTTATTGGACATTGAAGGTTCAGGCTAAGGAGAATCCAAAACGTGGACAGCATCTCCCTTCTGCTGGAAGCCTTGAAGTTCACCACTGCAGTCTGCAGCCTACACAGATCATGTGAGTATTGTAAAAGTTCTCCAAGGAAGAGCAAGAACGAGGCTAATGCATGCACACAAACGCTGATCAAAAGCACTTGATGCTCTTGGACAAAAATAGGGAACCTTCACTTTTGGAAAGACAAGGTGACTATGGTTGTCTCTACAGTACTAGTAGGAAAATATCCCTGAAGTTTTGCAAAACCTCTTTT
Organism: Aphelocoma coerulescens; assembly: GCF_041296385.1. Lineage (NCBI taxonomy): Eukaryota > Metazoa > Chordata > Aves > Passeriformes > Corvidae > Aphelocoma > Aphelocoma coerulescens. Next base: position 154,444 of record NW_027183468.1, read on the forward strand.
CAGGGGTTTGTTAACTTCATCTTTGTTAAGAACTGGGGAACACAGGGAGACCTGTCACTTTTTTTGCAGAATGCCATAGAAACTGCTACACTCACTTCAACAACAGTCCAAGTAACCTTCTCTGCAAATACTGACCATTTGCAGTTCTGGTTGATACAAGCCCCCATTACCTAAGAAAGGAACAACTCGGCAAGCAGTTTGCATAGATGAACAACTTAGCACGACTGCGGCTGATGACATGCCCTGACCTTTTTTGCCTTCAGCTATGGGTGCCGTACCCTCCTACCCTCACACATGCCACTCAAAGATCCACCTGTGACAGCAACTGTGCCAAGCCGCCACCCTTCTTCAGCACCATCGCACCTACCACAAGGTAGCTGAATCAGAGGGAAAAGGAGGTCGCCAATGGAGGTGTTATAAACATATATTATATTGGCTTCTCGCAAAGTATAAAGTAGATATTATATAATGTTAGAAATGCTTTTTGCTGTGTGGATGTAGTTTTCTCTCTTTTTAGCAAGAATGTTAACAAGTGTGAGCACGTAAGATAACCTCCAAACGAACAGAGGATGAGGCCCGAAAAGCTGCTAATCAACACTTTGTCTAGGGAGCAAAAGGGCCCAAAGGCTACTCCGCCCGGAGAACAGGCGGCCAGGAGAGTCCAAGAGCCGTTATCACCACTCTGCCCGGAGAGACGAAGAGGCCCAAAGCTGCAATCAGCCCTGTCTGTCTGGAGAATTAAGAAATCCACCCTACCATCGACTCTTGTCTAGCGGGCCCAACCCCAAGAATCAAGAGAAATAAAACCACAAGGCAGAAGACTACGCATGCTCTAAAAAGGCGGAACCAAGGAGTGGCCATGCAGAACAGCTCCAGGAAAAGTTTTAATATGAATAAAGAACAGACAGTAAAAATGGTATAAAAAAGACTCACCTCTGGCATCAGGTGTGCTCTTGGCAGAGCACCAAGGCACCCGGCCATTACCCCGTTGCTTTATTTGATGTGTCTCTTATTGTCTTTATATTAAACCCTTTAAATTCTCACAGGAGAGTGAACCTCGTTTTTCACAATTAAGGGCTCGTCCCGGAGCTACACCTCGCCTCTGAAAAGCGTGGGAGGATTCAAGAAGCAAGGGTAAGGCGCCTCCCGCCCAAGTTGGCAGGACCTTTGCTTAGCATCCTCTGGCGTGATTTGGTGGCAGCAGGGCAACACCCGGAGGACAAGAAAGACACAAAAATAAAGCAAATGAAAGAGAGCGCTCTCGACAAAAATCCCACAGACACTGGAAAAGAAACAGGACTGGGAAGTATTGTCCAAAGAAAAAGGGGGTGGTTACGGGAGATGAGCGTGTGTGAATGAGACGTGGGCTGGTTGCCCCCAGATCTGCGAAGCGAGTGTGGCAGTCTCTGAGTGCTGCCGTTCCGTCTTGTTCACGAGAACAGCGGCCAGCGAGGAGACAAAGCGAGAGATAAGCGGAGTGAAAGAATCTCCGGGGGTGACTGGGACGGGGTCCCAGAGAAGGGGTTGCAAAGTGGGAGCTACCCCCCCATATGCTGGGTTGAGGAAAACTCCAAGAGCACCCAGGGCCTAAAAGTACCCCAAGAGAGGTTGGGGTTTGGATGCTAGCAATGCTGGGTTGAGGGAAATCCAAGAGCACCCAGAATCCTAAGGATTATATCATACCCATGGGTGGATACTAACAAGTGACTTGAAAGAGGTACCTTATTATTCTGTTGTGAGTAGGAATGAGTGAGTGAACAAATATTAAAAAAGAGTGAATGTGTGAATGAAAAACTGTGTAATTCGAAGTTAACTTTGTTTTTGGGGAAGGTGGGCTCTAATAAATTTTTTGGTGTTTTTTGTACTGTGAAAGGGTGGGTAGTATTTTACAGCAGTGAAGATTGGTGTTTTAAAGGAATGAATTAGTATTTCAAAGGGGGGGATAAATTGGTATTTTGAGTAATAGAGAACTCCTGGGAAAATGGGACAACAACCTAGTAAATTAAGTTCAAATTATAAAAGGGTGCCAGAGGATATACCCCGAGACAGTCCCCTCGGGGTCAAACTCGCAAACTGGGAAACTGATCCTTCTACAAAAGGAAAAGAGAAAGTAAAAATGATTCAATTCTGCATGAAAGAGTGGGTAAAAAAGGAAATCAGATCTGATCATGTGTACTGGCCAAAATACGGGTCTGATGAGGCATGGATTTGCCAGGCTCTAAATGTATTTGTAAATTCAAAAGAGCCATCTCACCCTGAGGAGAGAGAATATGCTTCTTGCTGGACAGGAATTACAAAACCTCTGGGAACCAAAGTCTTCAAAATATCAGAAACCGCAGAGGAAAAGCAAACAGAAGAGAAAAAAGGCTGAGACCCTTTAGAAGTATTGCCTCCGCCGCCAGCACCAGAAGCTGCCCTCCTCCCCCTGGCTCCGGGGCTTCCCCCGCCAGCCCCCCCTCCGCCCGCACCGGGGGCCTTTCCCCCGGCAGCCCTCCCGCCCCAATGGAGCTGGGGGGGAGCCCTGCCCCCGCCCATGCCGGGGATCCCACCCTTCCCATATATCTCGGGAATCCCAGCAGCCTCAATTGCATCAAGGGAAAGGTCACACGTCCCGGCTTCAGCCCCTACCTCTCCTGCCTTGAGAAACCCGGCTTTAGCCCCGGTGCCCGCCTCCTGTGCTCCGGAATATCTGGCTTCACTGCCATACCCCACCCCCACCCTCTGCACCACAGAATATTCAGCTTCAGCGCCAGACTTTGAATCTGCCCCTCCTCCCCAGGGGAGTTCGGTGCTTTCTTCCCAAATCAACCCTCTTCTTAACGAAGGAGCACCATACCAGAATACAGGAGGTGCCATTAAGGCTCCGAGGCAGCCCAACAAGCCCTCCATTGCTAAACAAACAGAGGGAAGCCGAGAAATTCATTTCTTTCCGTTAAGAGAAGTACCTACGGGAGGAGGGGGAAGCGGCTTTGTGAGTGCTCCTCTAACCTCTACAGAGGTTAGGAATTTCAAAAAAGAAATTAAAGGATTATTAGAAGACCCCATAGGTACAGCTGAAATGTTGGACCAGTTCTTAGGTCCCAACATTTTCACTTGGGAAGAAATGCAATCAATAATGAAAATAATATTCTCCCAAGAAGAAAGAGAAATGATTAGAATTGCTGGAATAAAAATTTGGGGAAAAGAAAACCAACAAGGTCCACCCGGGGATCAGAAAATGCCCATTACACCTCCTAACTGGAACCAAAATGATGAAGCTGGGAGGGGACATATGAATGATTATTGTAATTTGATAATCAAGGGAATAAAAGAGGGGGCACTCTGAGGACAAAATGTCAGAAAGGCCTTTGAGGGGCAGCAAGGGAAGGAAGAAACCCCGACTGAGTGGCTGGAGAGGCTCCGAAAGAATATGAAACAATATTCTGGGAGAGACCCGGAGTCCCTAGCAGGGCAAGCCCTGCTAAGAGTTCACTTTGTCACTCATGCCTGGCCAGATATTAGAAAAAAATTGGAAAAAATAGAAGATTGGTATGAGAAACCATTACAAGACCTAGTAAGGGAAGCTCAAAAGATATATATGTCCGGAGGGATGAAGAAAAAGCCAAAGTGGGAGCAAAGATCATGATAGCCACTATGCGAGAGAGTACCTTCCAAAAAAAATCTAAAGCCCTCAGGTAACACTCCTAAACATTCCAGATTCAGAAATGGTGGAAAAGAGAAAAATAAAACCTCAGCACAATCAAGATTCCAAGAACAACCCAGGGATGCCTGTTTCTATTGCAAGGAAGAAGGGCATTATCAAAGAGAATGCCCCCACCTGAGGAGGGATCTGAAAAGATTTCAAGAGACACACACAGAAGAAAAATAGGGAAATCATGGGCTCTATTTTTGGGGGGATAAATACCATCTGGAGCCTTTGATAACTTTAAAAGTAGGCCCCGAAGAGGAAGTATTGGAATTTATAGTTGACACTGGGGCAGAAAAGACTTGTGTGATGAATATTCCAAAAGGGAGTAATGATATGGTAAAAGTAACAGGAGCAAAGGGGGAAGGATTTAAGGTCTCTGTCATTAAAGATGTGGTTATTGAAGGGGAAACAAAAATAGGGATAGGGGATGCTTTGTTAGCTCCTGAGGCTGGCAGCAATTTATTGGGAAGGGATTTACAAATCCAACTGGGGATTGGAGTCATACCAGAAGAAGGGAAAATGACGGCCAAAGTGTTTAAACTTAGCCAAGAAGATGAAAGCAAAATTAACAGAGAGGTTTGGGCTAGGGAAGGGAATAGGGGTGGACTAGATCTTGACCCCATAAGGGTCACAATTGAAAAAGAAGAAGGTCCCATTTGTGTACATCAGTACCCTATATCTTTAGAAGGGAGAAAAGGCTTAAAACCAGTGATAGAAGAATTAATAAAGGATGGGACACTAGAACCTTGTAAATCCCCTCATAATAGCCCTATTCTCCCAGTAAAGAAATCTGATGGAAATTATAAATTAGTGCAAGATTTAAGAGAAGTAAACAAAAGAACACGGGCCTGCTACCCTATGGTTCCTAATCCCTGCACTCTTTTAAGCAAAATTCCACCTCAACATCAGTGGTTTAGTGTGGTAGATCTTAAAAATGCCTTTTGGGCCTGCCCACTGGCAGAGGAAAGCCGAAATATTTTTGCCTTTGAATGGGAAGATCCAAACACAGGGAAAAAAGAACCAGTTGAGGTGGACTAAACTGCCACAGGGCTATTGTGAGGCCCCAAATTTATTTGGGCAAGCCTTGGGAGAAATACTACAAACCTTCCCCACTCCCCCAGGAATACAATTTATCCAATATGGAGATGACCTTCTAATATCAGGAGAAGATGAAATGAAAGTTAAAGGAGCTACCATAAAGCTTCTAAATTTTCTTGGGAAAAAGGGACTAAAGGCATCAAAAAGGAAATTACAGTTTGTGGAATCAGAAGTAAAATATCTCGGCCACCTGATAAGCAAAGGTAGCTGACAACTAAGTCCTGAAACAATTACAGGGATTTTATCCCTCCCTCCTCCCTCTTCAAAAAAGGAGGTTAGGAGACTGCTGGGGCTACTGGGATATTGCAGATTATGGATTGAAAGATATACACAAGCAGTAAAATTTTTATATGAAAAATTAACAGGGGGAGACAATATACAATGGACCAAAGATGATGATGATAATAAATTAGAAAAACTGAAGTTGAAACTAGCCTCGGTACCAGCCCTAAGCTTACCCTCACTAGAAAAACCCTTTCATTTATATGTGAATGCAGAAAATGGAGTAGCCCATGGTGTATTAGTCCAGGAATGGGGAGGGGTGAGAAGACCAATAGCTTATTTAGCTAAACTATTGGACCCAGTAAGCCGTGGCTGGCCAGTATGCATTCAAGCCATAGCAGCTACCGCTATTTTGGTGGAGGAGAGCCGTAAGCTCACCTTTGGAAGTAAACTGATTGTATACACACCCCATGCGGTCCGAAATGTGCTAAATCAAAAAGCTGAAAAATGGTTAACAGACTCCAGGCTATTAAAATATGAAGCAATTCTGATTGACAGTAATGATCTAACTATAGAAGCAAGCAAAAGCCTCAATCCGGCCCAATTCCTGTATGGAGAACCAAAAGATGACCTGGCACATGATTGCTTAGAAATTACTCAATACCAAACAAAAGTTCGAGAAGATCTAGCTGAACAAGCCCTCTTAGAAGAGGAAAGAATATATGTGGATGGTTCATCCAGATGCTTGCAAGGAAAAAGAATGTCAAGATATGCCTTAGTCGATGGGATAAATATGCAGGCCATCGAAAAAGGAAAACTACCTTCAAATTGGTCGGCGCAGTCTTGTGAATTATACGCTCTAAAGAGAGCACTGGAGCATTTAGCACACAAAAAGGGGACCGTCTATACTGATTCAAAGTACATACCTTTGGAAAGATCTGGGAAGAAAGGGGTTTACTAAATTCAAAGGGGAAAGAACTGATACATGAAGGCCTGATTTCAGAAGTGTTGGAAGCATTAAAATTGCCTGAAGAAATAGCCGTAGTGCATATCAAAGGACACCAAAAAGGGATGACCCCAGAAATAAGAGGGAATAACCTAGCAGACCAAGAAGCCAAAGATGCAGCAGAAAATGGGACTGAACCAATTCTGTTAATCCTGACCCCAGAAAGGGGAGAATTGGAAATCCCCAAATTTAGTAAAGAAGAAGAAAAAGAATTATTTAAGATAGGGGGAGAACAAGATCAATCTGGAAAACGGAAACTTCCTGATGGGAGACAGTTACTTAATAAGCCACTCACTAAGAGAATATTAGAAGATATGCATCAAAAAACTCATTGGGGTACTCAAGCTAGCTTGTGTGATCATTTTCTAAAAAATTATGGGTGTATTGGAATCTTTGGGGTAGCAAAACAAATAACTGGGAACTGTAGAACTTGCCAAAGAGTGACTAGGAAAATAATGAGAAAAACAACATTAGGAGGCCGTGAGTTAGCTCTGCGACCATTCCAAAGTATCCAAGTAGATTTCACTAAACTTCCTCAAGTACAGAGATGGAAGTTCCTATTAGTAATAGCAGACCACCTAACTTGTTGGGTAGAAGCAGTTCCTGCTACTAGAGCTACAGCTAACATAGTATGCAAAACCCTTCTGGAACAAATTATTCCCAGATATGGAATGGTTAATAAAATAAACTCAGATAGAAGAACACATTTTACATCCAAAGTCTTACAACAAATAACTCAAGCCTTGGGAATAAAATGGGAATTACATACCCCCTGGCACCCACAAAGTTCAGGCCAAGTAGAAAGAGTGAACCAGACTTTGAAAAAAACTTTAACAAAATTAATGATTGAAACTCAAATGTCATGGGTAAAATGCTTACCTTTGGCTCTGTTGAGAGGCCGAACACAGCCCAGGTCAGACCTGGGAGTGTCTCCTTATGAGATGATGTTCGCATTACCCTTCCTTACTGCTCAACATGAAACAGCCACTTATGAAGTAGGAGAAGTAAGTGTCAAAAAATATGTCACCGCAATTGCCAGAACACTTGAAAATTTGCGGCTGAAAGGAATGATCCCTCAAACCACAGCTTTGGAGTTCAAAATTCATAATATCCATTCAGGGGAATGGGTACTAGTAAAAACATGGAAAGAACAATCTTTGACTCCACAATGGGAGGGTCCTTTTCAGGTACTGCTGATGACTGAGGCCGCAATCCAGACCAAGGAACGAGGGTAGATCCATGCCAGCAGAATCAAAGGACCTGTAAAAGAACCTGAAGAGTGGACTGTAATATCCAAACCAGGTGATACCAAATTGATTCTTAAACGGAGACCAGGTGGCAATGAGCTAGAACAATCTAAATAATCCAAGGGATATGCAAAGAATCACACCTAACTGAGAAGTAAAAGCCAAATTTATATCAGTGGCCCCTGGACAAATTCTGGGACATCGTGGAGAAGAATATTCTCACTTCAAACAGGAAGGGTTGGGACTGGATCAAACAGGGAACTCTCATGTTCTGATTCTAGCCTGTGATTTGTATTAAGAAGGGGGAGAATCACAACTTCCATCAGTGCCACATCATATACCCTGTTTGAATCATTCTAACACGGGGCATGCCAACCACGTCAAATATAAGTAATTAATCTAGAGGGAAATTGGCATTTCACACCGTCGACACCCTAGTTGTAAAGGGTGTCAAGCACAAAATCGACCCCCTATCCAGACAAAATCATAAGCAACAAAAGCAATAACTTTGCTCTGCAGATGGGAATTACTAGTGCCTGTTGAATGGGAAACACCTAAGATACGATAAGATACTACAGTTAAAAAGGTGCCAAAAGAAATTTGCCTAAAAGCTACAAAGGAAGTGACAAGGAAATAGAGGGCAAGACCGGGTCGGCCACTGTACTCGCCACCGAGAAGATCCAATACACCTGCTATGGGTTGCAACCTCATAGGCAAGGGAGGTGGGAGTATAAGCCATGCCGGACCTCTGTTATTCCTTCTTTTGTCACTTCTCCTGGTCCCTTTTGGGACACCGGCAAGACCATGTTACAAATGCTATCGAAAGCTCTACATGGAAAGACACCGGGGCTTCTTTCTTATTACTCATACCCATACCAACAGTCACTGTTATGACTCATCCAAATTAGGTATTTGCATGCATAAAGGAGAAAAATATTGGATTACAGAAAATTTAGGAACAAGTGGAAACAGACTAAGAAGCAATTGTCCAAAAGGAGAAAAATAGATTTGCTCCACAGCTGCCACCAGGGGAACAGTCCAAGATTTGGTAAAAGAGCAAGTGGTAAGTAAAGATACAAAGCCAGCACAGCAACCTCGCCCTATATTCACCTCACCACGCCAGGACCTGTATGCAAAGCTCAAACAACAAAGAGGAAAAAACCCCAAGGTTAGGAAAAAACCTGTTTGTGGAACTGGGGGAGAGGATAGGTAAAGAACTTAACATAACCAACTGTTGGGTCTGTGGAGGAGCTTTAATGACAGAAGAATGGCCACGGAAAGGTAGCAGCGTAGGCCCAGTAGAACTCCTTAAATGGAACCGGACAAATATAAGAGGGGGGAACCGACCTGAGGGGTGGATTTTAAGTTCAACAGTGATAGGGGAAGAATGCCTCTGGCGAACTGGGATAAACTTTCTTAATGAAGTAGGAAACACTCCCTGTAAAAGCTATAAAGTGAGTAACAAAACTTCAAGGTGGTGGGTCCCAGAAAAACCAACTTGGTATTGAGCCCAGAAAAAAGGAAAAGACTGTGTATATGATCATGAAGTTGGACTCTTTCAGTGTAATGACACGAGGAAAAATCCTTATTTTGGAATCCCAGAAATAGCCAAATTTGGGGAGAATATAAATCAACAAGAAGGTGATTATTGGAAAGCACCAGATGGCTTCTTTTGGATATGTGGGAAAAGGGCATCCCCAAGACTCCCTTCACATTGGAAAGGGAGTTGTACACTAAGAATCATTCAACCAGGGTTTTTCCTTTTCCCAGAACCAGTGGGAGATCAATTAGGTATACCTCTCTATGAAGACTTCAAAAGAAAGAAAAGAGATTTAATTGGAGGATTCCAAAAATGGAAAGATGAGGAATGGCCCCCTGAACGAATATTAGAAACAGATGGGCCAGCTACCTAAGCACAAGATGGAAGTTGGGGATATCAGACCCCAATTTACATGCTGAATCGTATCATCAGACTCCAAGCTCTTGTAGAAATCATAACCAATGAAACAGCTGGGGCTATGGAATTAATAGTCAGCCAGCAACGCCAAACCAGAGCTGCAATACATCAAAATAGGCTGGCTTTAGACTATTTACTGGCCGAAGAAGGCGGTGTGTGCAGGAAGTTCAATACATCGGACTGTTGTTTAAAAATTGATGACAATGGGGATGCCGTTCTAGATATGGCCAACCAAATCAGAAAAATAGCCCATGTACCAGTCCAAAAATGGGAATCAATGATGTCTGCTAACTGGTGGGATGGCATATTGGGGAAAGAATGGTGGAAGAAGCTAGGTTTCTTCCTCTTATGTGCTACAGCTAGTCTAATATTTCTCCCTTGCTTGATCCCCTGCTTTATTCGGCTAATCACCAGCATAGTTCAAGGCATGCAAGTTGTGGCAATGCCTACTGACCCAAAGTTGGCTATGTCTGGAACAGCATAAAAAATTATGGTATTAAAAAGACAAAGTGATACAAAAGACCCTCTTGAAGAAGCCAAATTGATCTGTGAAAAGAACGAACAGACATTAGAAGCCAAGAAAAAAGAATTATTGCTCAAGCCAAATGATTTATAAAATAGAAAAGGGGGGATTGTTATAAACATATATTATATTAGCTTCTCGCAAAGTATAAAGTAGATATTATATAACGTTAGAAATGCTTTCTGCTGTGTGGATGTAGTTTTCTCTCTTTTTAGCAAGAATGTTAGCAAGTGTGAGCACGTAAGATAACCTCCAAACGAACAGAGGATGAGGCCCGAAAAGCTGCTAATCAACACTTTGTCTAGGGAGCAAAAGGGCCCAAAGGCTACTCCGCCCGGAGAACGGGCGGCCAGGAGAGTCCGGGAGATTTTATCACCACTCTGCCCGGAGAGACGAAGAGGCCCAAAGCTGCAATCAGCCCTGACTGTCTGGAGAATTAAGAAATCCACCCTACCATCGACTCTTGCCTAGCGGGCCCAACCCCAAGAATCAAGAGAAATAAAACCACAAGGCAGAAGACTAGGCACGCTCTAAAAAGGCGGAACCAAGGAGTGGCCATGCAGAACAGCTCCAGGAAAAGTTTTAATATGAATAAAGAACAGACAGTAAAAACGGTATAAAAAGGACTGACCTCTGGCATCAGGTGTGCTCTTGGCAGAGCGCCAAGGCAACTGGCTGTTACCCCGTTGCTTTATTTGATGTGTCTCTTATTGTCTTTATATTAAACCCCTTTAAATTCTCACAGGAGAGTGAACTTCGTTTTTCACAGAGAGAAGTTGTTCCCCCTGACAGCTAAGCTCCAACTACGGTGTCGCTTATGTCCTTCCCAGGACGGGCGGGAAAACGCCTCGGCGCAGCGCAGCGCTGGCCGGGAGCGGCCGGCACGGCACCGAGCGCGCTCCCCACTTCCCTCCCGCCCGCGCCGCTGCGGAGACCCCGGGTTCGCCGGAATCGGCCACATGCTGCACGGAGGGCAGCGCGGCAAAGGCGGCCTCCCCTCGTCGCCCGGGGAAGGCCGGCCTCGGATCCCCGCTCTCTCCACCGGCACGGGCAGTGCCAGCAGCCTCTCGCTGTGGCCGCCGCTGGCCGAAAGCCTCGCCGCGCACCGCCCGGCCGGCCCCGCCGCTCCGCGGGGTCACACGGCACCTGCCGTGGGCGGCCGCCGAGCGACAGGAAGCAGAAGCGCTCACCGCCGCGCCGCTCGCCGCCCCGCCCGGGCGCTCCTCTCCTCGCGCTACCACGATGGCGCCGGCCCGCCCCGCCTTCCCCGTCGCCTGCGGCGCAACGCGGCTGCTCCGAGCCACGCAGCACGCGTGCGGCCGGGCCCTGCCGAGCTGCCGGCGGAGCCGGGGCACAGCACGGGCGGGAGAGCTTCCGGCGAGGCTGGGCGGGCGGCGAGCGCGGCCGAGCGTGAGCGCGCCAGGCGGGCGGCGGGCGGCGGCGTGATGGAGAGCTAGATGGAGGCGGCAGCACCGCGCGGCATAAAATAGCTGATCGTCCGGCAGCCGCCCGCTCCGCAGCCCCTCGGCTGCTGTCGAGAAGGGCCCCGGCCCTGGCCGCGCCGGTGGCGAGGCGGCTCCGCAGCCCGCGGGCAGCCCTGGCGGGGCAGGGGAGCACTGCGGGCAGCCCCGGGGCCGCGCAGCCGTCTGCAACGCGCGGTGGGAGCCGCTGGGAACTATTTTACACGTCCCGGGGGGCTGGAGAGGAGCACGGAGACCACGCGGCAGGTCGCTGCCGTTAGGGAAAATTAATCCACGATGCCTGAGGTTTATATCCGAAAAGGAGACAGAGGAGTCCTGCAACATTCTTCGACTACAGGGAGAGTCCATGGGGCTTTTCCCATGGCGTCTGTCAAACGGTTGCGGGATGCAGCCCCCTTTTGATGCCAAGTTCCCGGCCACAGCACCCTCTTCCTTTTCCCCACTGGCTGAGGTATTCGGGAGATACAGACTTCCGGAACTGCCTACTCTATGCGCCCCCCTCTAATATGCACCCCCCTCTTGGCATCGAGAAGAAAGAAAAGAACCCCATTCCTAATGCTCTTAAGTCTTTGTTGCCTTGCTCTAGGTTCAGGAATTTAACACGGCCTTGATTAATCAACAGTCTCTGATGATTAGTAACAGTTCTAGAGAACTCCTAGTTTCTTCTGTTACTTCACTAGCCATAACTTCCTAGCCTTGTCTACAGGCCGATTCACACGGTCTCTTTGTAAAGACTCATCCATCTCATTCCTTTTAATCCCTCCTCTTTTTATTTGCTCTGTATTTGTCTTTACAAACCTTAATTACCATGGATTTAATTTTTTCTTCTGGAGTCTTCTTGGGTTTTGCTATTATTTGCAGTGACATCCTTTTCTGTCCTTTTGTAGTCATTTCTGGATCAGGTAGGCATGGCTGCTAGCGGCATCCCCTTGAGCACCTGCTGAAAGAGCTGCCGCCAGCATGGTGTCACACATGGTAAAAAGATGAGAGTTGCTATAGCATGTAAGAGGAGGAATCGTATTCATTTAGCCCAGAGCTGGCCAGTTAACCATGAAAACATGTCCCATCCCCATCCTTTCAACATTTGGACAGGTCCACGAGCTGACGTTATTTCCTTTGTTATTTGTTTGACCACTTTTCCGCTGTCATCTGCTTGCAAACAGCAGCTCGAGTCATTTAATTTCCCACAAACTCCTCCTTCTTCTGCCAACAGATAATCTAATACCATCCAATGTTGAAATACCGCTTTCCTCATTTAAGTGGGTTGCTCAGCAAAAAGGTCAAGCGCTGTGGCTGGCTGGTTGGTAATTATTTCCGAGACAGCTTGTAACCTAATTATCTCCTTCAAATGATAAATGGGTTCCCAGGCATCTGGGATTAATTCCTTAGGTTTCCAAGGGGCTGGTCCATCGTGTTGGGTAACTTGTTCTGTTGGCCGTTCATCATTTCCCCGTTTTGGGGTGCTCCCTCCAGCCAGGGCTGCATCAGCTGACTGCTTTTCTCTAATTAAATCATCACAGATTTTGATTCCTAAGCGATTTCCCAGAACTTGTAGTAGCAAAAAGAACAACAGTCTACTAAATATACCATATCCCTGACCAGTTTGGAGGTAACCTGAGCTAAGCATGTTGGCCACAAATCCAATACTGTCCTTTCAAAGCCCGTGTTCCATTAGCAAAGGAACCTACCCATGGTCATCAATTGGTGGCTCAAAATACAGCAGGATTCCCGGGCCTAACGGTCCTCCAACAAGAGTTGCCCCACCATAAGGGTCCCAGCATTTGCATTTCCAAGCTCCCGCACAGGGTTCCCACCTACATTTACATCTGCAAGCTGCTTGGTTGGATTTGGAGCAGAACTCACTAAAAGGCTTTGAGTTCCAATCCGGTGTGGCCATTCCCACTGATAATCACAAACAACATGTCTTCTACTTGTGGAATTTTTGTGGGGACTGCTCAAAAACAGGTGGTCAAAAAAACCCCTTGTCCCTCCCCATTGCTTTACAGGCTTCCAAATATTTTTGGTAAGTGTGATAAGAACGCCTTACGCAGCTACTGTTAGTGAGCCGAACAGGTATTTGATTGCATTTGCCTTGATATTTGGAACAATTGGAAGGAGGGCAATTGGGGGTCCAAACCCAGTTGTTCAAGCCCAGAGGGAAAGTCAATTGACAATTGCCTTTTCCTACATAGACACGCCCTATCCTATTAGGCAATAAGTGCCTGTTGGAGAAGAATGAAGTGGCCGTGAACTTCCTTCTTTGGCCCCAAATCCCATCCCACTGTGGGCCCTCACATTGACCCACCATTTAGGTTCAGCTGGGCTAGCCAACTATGGCCACTCTTCAGATCCTCCTGGCCTTCCACAGAGCCAGCAATTGCTAAGGTTAAAAACTTTTGCTACTTCTTCTCCTAAGGCTGCAAATTGATTCTCCCACTCCTGGCCTAAACTCAGCTGACCATATCAAAGTAGAATTAGTAAGGAAAATGTTTTAATAGTGTCATCTAATTAGCTAGTCTAATTTTCCCCTTGTCTTCTGCAGCACCTGTGGCAATTGAAGACACAGAAACCACTTAACGTAACAAAATGGCCACAAGTATTAGCCCCCAAGTGAGTGGAGATTCTAGAGGAGGGATGCCTTTACAGTCTATTTCAGCAGACGGTCTGAAGGTAGGACTGCGGGGCTTCTTCCGATGTCGAAGCACTGCCTACTGCTCCGGCCCACTCCTGCAGAGTGTCAGTCACGGCCTCCCGGCCTTCTCCTCCAGCTGAGATGTGCAAATCTCTGAGGCTTCAGAGACCTTGACCCGAGAGTGACGGGTTCACCTGTGTTCAGCTTACTTGACGGCTGTTTTCTGTCATCAGTGACACTTGGAATGGGCCACGCCATTTCACCAGCACTGGCGCTTCTTTCTACTCCTTAATTAGGACTCAATCTCCTGGTTGGATGTTAAAAGCAGCAAAGTCCAAAGGCCGGGCTTGCGCCAGCTGAGTTTCCTGTTGAAGGGGTTTCACAAGAAGCAGGATCCTGGCCACAGATGGTTTTAAAAATGCATCACTTGCCTCTACCCCCCCACTAGGTGGAGACTTACCAGGAGGGCAATTGCAAACAACGATTGAAAGGGAGATAACTGAATCTCTCTTCTGGGTTGGGCCCTCATTCTCACCAAAGCCAATGTCCAAAGCCCTACCCATGGCATCTTGGTTTCTATTACCAGCTTCAAAAGGTGTTTATTTCTCTCTTCATTGTTTTCTACCCGAGCCGAGCTCTGGGGGTGCCAGGGCCTATGGAGGTTCCATTGTGTTCCTAAAGAAGCCAAAACCCCTTGAAGGATCTTTCCTGCAAAATGAGTTCCCCTATCTGAATCTATTGCTTCTACAATGCTGTATCTTGGAATGATTTGTTCCAAAAATGCCTTAAGAACAGATCCTGTCATTACTGAAGTAGTTGGAAATACTTCTGGCCACCTTGCTAGCTGACATACGATTACCAGAAGATATTAAGCCTTGCCACTTGGGGCATCTCCGGAAAATCCACCTGGCATCTTTGGAAGGGCCATGCAGCCCAAGGCCTCCCTCCTCTAGCAAGTTACTTTGTAACTTGGCTGTTGGCTTTAGCACAGATCAAGCAACCTTCAACAGCTCCTTTTGCCAGTCTAAAAAGACCCCCAGCAACATACATCATGAAATAGGCTTCTGCCAATCCTCAGGAAGTGCAAGAACTCTCTTAATGGAGTTGCTTTAATATTGGTAGGGCCAAAGGTTCTGGTATCTCTTGTTTGCCATCCCTTGGAAACCAATTCTTGCCTTTTTTCTCTGCCACACGACTTTTAACTGTATGTCAAACTGCTGTGGTAGAAAAGACAGCTTCCTGGGCAGTGATGGAGTCACGGGGAGCAAAGGGGGCATCTTGGAGAGTTCTGGCAGAAGTGTGGCTTTCTGAGTTTCTTCATCCACCAAAAAGGAGACAGAGGAGTCCTGTAACATTCTTCAACTCCAGGGAGAGGCCATGGGGCTTTTGCCATGGAGTCTCTCAAATGATTGCGGGAAGCAGCCCCCTTCTGATGTTAAGTTCCTGGCAACAGCACCCTCTGAGGTACTCGGGAATTACAGACTTCCGGAACTGCCTACTCTATGCCCCCCTCTAATATGCACTCCCCTTTTGGAATGGAAAAGGAAGAAAACCAAACTATTCCTAATGCTGGGAAGTCTTTGCTGCCTTGCTCTAGGTTCAGGAATTTAGCAGGGCCTTGGCTGAGCAACAGTCTCTGTTGATTAGTAACAGTTTCTAGAACGAATACTTTCTTCTGTTACTTCCCCCCCTGTAAATTCCTAGCCTTGTCTAAGGAGAGATTCACACGGTCTCTTTGTAAAGACACATCTATCTTACTCCTTTCACGCCCACACCTTCCTTGCGGTGGAACGGCTCTCCCCGGCACAGCACCTGGCACAAAACCCCCGTATACGCACACACACACCTGCACTTACCCTGCACTCCACTGCACACACACACACACACACCTCCCGCATACTAACACCCCCTCCACATCCCCACCATGCTACTTGCAGTGGCCCCGCCCCTGCCATCCCCACCGGCTGGCAGCACCCACTCCTCGCATGCTTCCCCATGCCTTGCATTTCCTTGCTGCCCCCTCTGTAGCCTTCCCTCAACCTGCCTTTTCTCCCCTGCCTTGCACTGACTTGCTCACCCATCCCCCACCTGACTTCCTTTCACATTCGTCTAGGTCTGGCCTCACCTTTCCTTTTCCTTCTAGGACCCTCATTGCCTTGCCTCGCCTCGCAAAGCCACCACTTGCCTTGCCTTGCCCTTGAACCCCTCCCTTGCCTTGCATGACCTTGCTCACCCCTCCCCCACCTGGAATTCAACACCCCTTTTCAATGACATTTCTGGGCCTTGCCCTGCCCTTTCTGCTCCTCCGAGGAATCTCAAAGCTCTCAAGCATCTCCGGTGTTTCAGGATCCCATGAGAGGAAGACCAGGGGAGGACGCATGTTGCCACACTCATCTCTGTGGGCAGCCTTTGTCTGGGAGCAATCCTTGCATGTCTTGAACCTTGGAGGGGCAATTCACATTTTGCCCTTGAGCTCGGGGACCAGAAAGAGAGTTCTTTTGCATACAAGGGAAAGCAGGTAGCTCAAGTCTTTTAGATACAGAGGAGAGATGACCCACGCGGGATCAAGGCCACACAGAGCACTTGGTCCTGGCCACTTTTGTGTACCAGCAGTCCTTGAATGTACTTCTCACCTGCCTTGCCTGGCCTTGCCTTGGCAACACAACAGTTGCCTTGCCTTGCCCTGCTAGCCCTCTGGAGCCTTGCATTCCTTTGCACGGCCATGCCCAGCACATGACCTGCCTACTGTTTTCCTCCAGGGCCTTGGCTTGCTGAGCCCTTCCTGTTTCTGCCTGGCCTTCCCATCAGTGGCCCTTCCTTCCTACAGCCAGCCTTGCCTCTAACTTCTGGACCTTCTCTTGTCTACCACTCCATTTGCTTTCCCCTCACTGCTCTGGCCTTGCCTACCTCTCCCTTGACTTGCCCACAATTGCCTGCACTCGGTTTGCAGCGCCTTGCCTGCATGGAAGGCAAGGGAAAGAGTGGTAGGCCGGGCAAAGCAAAGCCAGCAAGTTGTAGGCAGTGCGAGGCAAGGCAGACGCAGGCAAAGGAAGCAGAGCAAGGGTACCTTAAGAAGAACTAGACAAGGCAAGGCCAAGAGACTCGGAGTGCCTTTCCTTGGGAAGGCAAGGACATAGTGCCAGTGTTGCTGGAGCAGATGTTAAGGTACTGTGGGGAGGAATAGTCCAGCAAGACATTTCTCTTCTGGCCCCTGTGCGTGTAGGGGCAATTGTTGGACATATTCAATACTGGAGGCGGATCAGTCGCTGGATGTGTTGTATTTTGGAGGAGGGGATGCCGTTTCTTTGGAGATGGGCTTGTAGTTGCTCTCTTTGGCAAGGAAGGCAGGTTTGGATGTGCACATCAGGTACTCCTAGGGATTTTAAAGGCTTTTCCCAACAGGCAGAGCTCTCTCTGGGTTCGAGCTGTTGAGCTGTCAGTGGGAATGCAAAGGCCAAGCTCTTAAGCTATTTGTCCTGGTGCCTTCAGTGTGTGAGCAGTCCCTGGTGCCGTTGCCTTTGGATCCTGACTCTGGGAGAGGGAAGGCTTAGGATGGTACCTAGAGCTGAGAAGGAGAGTGCTGAGAACAGCGTGTGTGCTGCTAGTTTGAGGGGTGCAGGTGAAGTTGTAGGCAGCAAGATCTTCCTCAGCTGGCACTGTTTTGAGCCCTGTTTTTGCCAGATGGTTTCAAGTTGGTGGGCGGAATCTGCGAGAGGGAAAAGATTTGTATGGGCCAAAGAGGTGTGGTGTAAAGAAGAGTGTGCTCTTGGAAGGGGAAGATGAGGGCAACCTTTTTGTCCTGACACCGTTGATTTGAGTGCAGGGCCGTTTGCAAGTTGCCTCTGTCTGCCCTTGGGGTGGTTTCGAGCTGGGCCAGGTGCTTGGCCTTCTTTTGCAAGTCTGCAGCGCCGTCGTGTGGTTGTTTCCATGAGCGCTGACAGTGCCCGGCAAAAAGCGCTTGGCTGGCGCGGCCCCAGTCGTGTGGAAGCAGTTGGTGGAAGAGCTCCGCTGTGCATCCTGCCTCTTGGAGACATAAAAGGATGTAACCCTGCGCGTAGCGGGGAAGCAAGACGAATCTTTTCATTGTTGGCTGAGCAGTTTCTAAGCGGCAAAAGTAAAGGCAGTTTCAGCACGGCCTCTTTCTTTCAGAACCTTTTCTGTGCCATCATGAACATGCTCAACATGCCACTCGCACCCGCTGAACTGCATCAAAGGCCCTGGAGATAGGCGCTTTCCTTCAAGCTCTCTGTAGCATCCTACCCTCCACCTCTGGCGGATCCCAAAGCCCTTCCAAACATCCAGCAGCTGCACGCAGAGAACAAGTGCTAAAACAAGGCGTTGGCCTTCCTAGTCCTTTTAAAGTCTGTGAACTAGGCGAAACATTCCAGTGAGCAGCACTTTCCTTCGCAACTATATCTAGAGCATCATCACATTCTCTCCAAGTGGGTAAGTCCACCCTTGCAGCGCAGCGTTTGCAGCCACAGTTCGGACTGAGAGATAGGCCAGGTGAGAAAGCATTTCTTGACTATCCCTCTTCTCTGGAAGACTTGATACTCGCAGCCGCGACCACGTCCACACACCTTCAGTGTGGCCAGGTTCAAGCAGCTAGAGCTCCCAGAGATGGGAGAGTCAGGAGAGAAGACGTTCCAAAAGTACCGTGTACTTACAGCAGCATTAAAACTGTACACAGCAGTCTGCAGCACTGTAGACTGCGGCTTCTCCGACAGACGAGCCATCCCATTGTTGCCTCTCGCAGCCTGCTTGCTAGCTGCTCTCCTGAAGAAAAGAACTAGAAGAAAAAGCCAATGCTGGGCTGCACCTTCCCCTTGCCTTACGTAAAGCCACCTAAACTCCCCGCTGCACTCTCTACTTCCCCTCTCCTTGGAAGCGACCACTGTGTTTGCTGCATCTCGAAGCCTAAAGTTAAGCGCCAAAGTTTCCAAGGATGGTTGGAAGAAGGATAAGTAGTAGCACAAGGAAGTAGTTGTCGTTGAACTTCCTCCTTCTCAATGCTAACGTGAATTGGGCAGGCAGGCGAGTGCTAGCCACGCTCCTTTCTCAGTTTGTACGCTGCGGACACGAGTCCGGTGCTCTGCGCCTTCGTTCGGCCTCTTTAGTACCCATGTCGCTCTTTCATTCAGCCGGAGTCGAAGCGTCGTCTACTTCTCGCCCAGAGAGCACGGTGCCGGCAGCGAAATGCCCCAGCCGACTGCTTCTGCCGACACACGCCTGGTCTATGCACTTTCCCTCGCAGCGACATACAGCAGCACTTTCGGTCTTTCTTGTCGTCCAAATGGAAAGGGAAAGATTCTCTGCTATGTCCCGCCCAGAGAACAGTTTTAGGTCAACCAGCACGCCCAGAGCTTGCCCTCGACGCGTGGAAACTTGTGTTTGCACCACATTCAAGTGGTAGCCGTCTTTCCTTGACAGGCTGCAGAACACCGTCAGACCGCCGTGCTCTCTGCACCTGCCTTCTCAGTTCTAAGTACTACCGCGCCTCTTACAGCCTTGCAGGAAGCAAAGACACGGGTAGTCATCTCGCAGAGAAGAACGTGGAAGGACGAAAGGATGATCTTCCTTTCTCCTGCTTCTTGCCTGAATTGTGGTGCTGTATTGAAAGTCTTGGCTAGCGAAAAGCTCATCCAGCAAGTGCCTCATTCCTGACGCATCTCGCTGAGCGAGAGTTTCACGAAGAGTTTAGACTCTGGAAACAGCAAGAAAATGATTGTACGTCGAGCTGAGGAAAATCCGTGCACAGCACACTGTGGATGCGTGCAGTGTTCGCGCTGAAGAGCGCCAAAACGCAAAGCCATCGCTGGGCTTCAGTTTCGTCCAGACCGCAGAAGGCAAAGAACGAAGCAACTGGGCACCGCGTTAACGTACTCAGTGGACCGAATTTCAAATGTCCAGCCAAAAGCTGCTTCATAAGCAGATTCAGCTGAGAATGCTCTGGCTGCTTCACAAAGTAAGGCGCAGCCGTTTCCATTCATCACACTACCTGACCAGAAGCAGTATCCTACACCTTCAATGCTGCAGCGTCCATGCAGCTGGAGCACACGCAGTAGGACGCGTCGAGATAGAAGGCGGTCTTCAAGTACCCCCCTCCTCCAAGCAGCCTTGAAACTGAGCACAACACACTGCGGCTCGGGAGCTTCCTTCTCAGATAGACGTGCCGTCACGTTATTCACTCTCGCAGCTCCGTTGCCCACTTGCAGCAGCTGCTACCAAAGCAAAATGCTCCAGAAGTAAAAAGCACTGCCGGGCTGCACTTTCCCTTGCCTCACGTAAAGCACCATAAACTGTCCGCTGTGCTCTGTATTTCCATTCTCCGCCGCATCTACCACTGTTATCTCTGCATCTCGAAGCATAAAGCTCGGCACAATTCCTCCCAGGGAACGCTGGAAGAGAAATAGGCAGCAGCACAAGTAGCTGCAAGTGGAACTTTCTGTTTTAAAACGCTAACGTGAATCCGGAAACAAGCGAGTGACAGCCAGGCTTCCTCTTGCAGCCTGTGCGATGCACACACCAGCTCGGTGCTCTGCCCTCATTCTTTAATGCTCTTCGTACCATGTCGCGCTTTCATTCTGCCGGAGTCGAAGCGTCGTCTACTTCTCGCCCAGAGAGCACGGTGCCGGCAGCGGAGAAAGGCTCCAGAAAAACGCTCCAGGCTGCTGATTCTTCCCAAACACACCAGGGCTATGCACTTTCCTTCGTAGCGCTAAGTAGGCATCACATTCTGTTTGCGTTGGAGCCGGAATGCAAAGGGAAAGATTCTCGGTTACGTCTCACTCAGCGCCCAGTTTTAGGTCACCAAGCTTACCCGGAGCTTACCCGCGACGCGTGGAAATTGGTATTTGCACCATATTCAAGTGGTAGCTTTCTTTCCTTTACAGCCTGCAGAGCGCCGTCAGATCGCGGTGCTCTCTGCACCTGCCTTCTCCCTTCCAAGTACCACCGCGCACCTTACAGCCTTGCAGGAAGCAAAGACGTGGAGAGATGTCTCGCAGAGAAGATCGTGCAAAGACGAAAAGATGTTCTTCTTTGCTCTTCCTCGTCGCCCAGATTGTGGTGCTCTACTGAAAGCGTGGGCTAACGAATGGCTAATCTAGCATGTGCTTCCCTTCTAATGCATTTCGCTGAGCGAGAGCTGAGGAAAATCCTTGCACTGTACACTATGGATGCGTGCAGTAGACACGCAGAAGAGCGGCACAGCTCATAACCATCGCACACTCCAGCCCAGAGCTCTGGGGCTGCGTTCTTCTCAATTTCCGGCGCTGGACAGAACTGAGACATTGAGCTTTGGCTCTCTTTAGTGTGTGTACTGCACGCATCCAGAGCGCGCTGTGCACAGATTCTCCTCAGCGCTACGTGCAAGCACAGACTTTCTGCTTCGCAGAGCCCAACTGTCCGCCGAAGCTCTCGCTCAGAGAAATGTGTCAGGAGAGAAGCACTTGCTGGATTAGCCTTACACTGGCCAACAGTTCCAAAGAAGCACCATAGTCTTCTTGCGAGAAAGGATAATAAAACACATGTATTGTCCCAGCAAAGTTCTCTGTGCTAGCCGAAGCCGAGAATCTTTCCCTTAAGATTAAGACCACAACGCAGACAGCATTTTGTGCTACTTAACGCTGAGAGGGATAGCCCAGGCGTGTTTCGGCAGAGGCAGAAGCCCGGAGCGTTTCTCTGCCGGCACCGTGCTCTCAGGCGAGAAGTAGACGACGCTTCGACTCCGGCAGAATGAAAAGCGCGACATGGTACGAAGAGCATACGAATGAGGGCGCAGAGCACCGAGCTGGTGTGCGCATCGCACAGGCTGCAAGAAGAAGCGTGGCTGCCGCTCGCTTCTTTGCGGATTCACGTTAGCAGTTGAAAACAAAAGTTCCACTTGCAGCTACTTGTGCTGCTACCTATTTCTCTTCCAGCTTTCCCTGGGAAGAATTGTGCCGAGCTTTATGCTTCGAGATGCAGAGATGACAGTGGTAGATGCAGCGGAGAATGGAAATAAAGAGTGCAGCGGACAGTTTACAGTGCTTTACGTGAGGCAAAGGAAAAGGTTTGCTCAGCAGTGCTTTTTACTTCTGGAGCATTTTGCTTTGGTAGCACCTGCTGCTAGTGGGCAACGGAGCTGCGAGAGTGAATAACGTGACGGCACGTCTATCTGAGAAGGAAGCTCCCGAGCCGCAGTGTGTTGTGCTCAGTTTCAAGGCTGCTTGGAGAAGGGGGTACTTGAAGACCGCCTTCTATCTCGACGCGTCCTACTGCGTGTGCTCCAGCTGCATGGACGCTGCAGCATTGAAGGTGTAGGATACTGCTTCTGGTCAGGTAGTGTGATGAATGGAAACGGCTGCGCCTTACTTTGTGAAGCAGCCAGAGCATTCTCAGCTGAATCTGCTTATGAAGCAGCTTTTGGCTGGACATTTGAAATTCGGTCCACTGAGTACGTTAACGCGGTGCCCAGCTGCTTCGTTCTTCGCCTTCCGCGGTCTGGACAGAACTGAAGCCCAGCGATGGCTTTGAGTTTTGCCGCTCTTCAGCATGTGTACTGCACGCATCCGCAGTGTGCTGTGCAAGGATTTTCCTCAGCTCTCCCTCAGCGTAATGCATCAGGTGAGAAACACTTGCTGGATTAGCCTTTCGCTGGCCATGGCTTTCAGTACAGCACCACAATCTGGGCGACGAGGAGGAGCAAAGAAGAACATCTTTTCGTCTTTGCACGTTCTTCTCTGCGAGACGACTATCCGCGTCATTGCTTCCTGCAAGGCTATATTCTGCGCAGTGGTACTTGAAAGGGAGAAGGCAGGTGCAGAGAGCACCGCGATCTGACGGCGCTCTGCAGGCTGTAAAGGAAAGAGGGCTGCCACTGGAATGTGTGCAAACACAAGTTTCCACGAGTCGCGGGCAAGCTCTGGGCGTGCTTGTTGACCTAAAACTGTTCTCTGTGCCCGACATTGCTGAGAATCTTTCCCTTTCCATTTGGACGACAAGAAAAGACCGAAAGTGCTGCTGTATGTCGCTGCGAGAAAAGTGCATAGCCCTGGTGTGTTTCGGAAGGGCAGTCGGCTGGGGCATTTCTCTTCCGGCACCGTGCTCTCCGGGCGAGAAGTAGACGACGCTTCGACTCCGGCAGAATGAAAAGCGCGACATGGTACGAAGAGCATACGAATGAGGGCGCAGAGCACCGAGCTGGTGTGCGCATCGCACAGGCTGCAAGAAGAAGCGTGGCTGCCGCTCGCTTCTTTGCGGATTCATGTTAGCAGTTGAAAACAAAAGTTCCACTTGCAGCTACTTGTGCTGCTACCTATGTCTCTTCCAGCTTTCCCTGGGAAGAATTGTGCCGAGCTTTATGCTTCGAGATGCAGAGATGACAGTGGTAGATGCAGCGGAGAATGGAAATAAAGAGTGCAGCGGACAGTTTACAGTGCTTTACGTGAGGCAAAGGAAAAGGTTTGCTCAGCAGTGCTTTTTACTTCTGGAGCATTTTGCTTTTGTAGCACCTGCTGCTAGTGGGCAACGGAGCTGCGAGAGTGAATAACGTGACGGCACGTCTATCTGAGAAGGAAGCTCCCGAGCCGCAGTGTGTTGTGCTCAGTTTCAAGGCTGCTTGGAGGAGGGGGGTACTTGAAGAACGCCGTCTATCTGGACGCGTCCTACTGCGTGTGCTCCAGCTGCATGGACTCTGCAGCATTGAAGGTGTAAGAAACTTCTTCTGGCCTGATAGTGTGATAGAGTGCAACGGCTACGCCTTACTTTGTGAACCATCCAGAGCATTCTCAGCTGAATCTGCTTATGAAGCAGCTTTTGGCTGGACATTTGAAATTCGGTCCACTGAGTACGTTAACGCGGTGCCCAGCTGCTTCGTTCTTCGCCTTCCGCGGTCTGGACAGAACTGAAGCCCAGCGATGGCTTTGAGTTTTGCCGCTCTTCAGCATGTGTACTGCACGCATCCGCAGTGTGCTGTGCAAGGATTTTCCTCAGCTCTCCCTCAGCGAAATGCATCAGGTGAGAAACACTTGCTGGATTAGCCTTTCGCTGGCCAAGGCTTTTAATACAGCACCACAATATGGGCGACGAGGAGAAAGGAAGAACATCTTTTCGTCCTGGCACGTTCTTCTGAGCGACATGACGATCCGCGTCTTTGCTTCCTGCAAAGCTGTATTGTGCGCGGCGGTATTGGAACTGAGAAGGCAGGTGCAGAGAGCACCGGGATCTGACGGCGTTCTGCAGCCTGTCAAGGAAAGACGGCTACCACTTGAATGTGGTGCAAACACAAGTTTCCACGCGTCGAGGGCAAGCTCTGGGCGTGCTGGTTGACCTAAAACTGTTCTCTGGGCGGGACATAGCAGAGAATCTTTCCCTTTCCATTTGGACGACAAGAAAGACCGAAAGTGCTGCTGTATGTCGCTGCGAGGGAAAGTGCATAGACCAGGCGTGTGTCGGCAGAAGCAGTCGGCTGGGGCATTTCGCTGCCGGCACCGTGCTCTCTGGGCGAGAAGTAGACGACGCTTCGACTCCGGCTGAATGAAAGAGTGACATGGGTACTAAAGAGGCCGAACGAAGGCGCAGAGCACCGGACTCGTGTCCGCAGCGTACAAACTGAGAAAGGAGCGTGGCTAGCACTCGCCTGCCTGCCCAATTCACGTTAGCACTGAGAAGGAGGAAGTTCAACGACAACTACTTCCTTGTGCTACTACTTATCCTTCTTCCAACCATCCTTGGAAACTTTGGCGCTTAACTTTAGGCTTCGAGATGCAGCAAACACAGTGGTCGCTTCCAAGGAGAGGGGAAGTAGAGAGTGCAGAGGGGAGTTTAGGTGGCTTTACGTAAGGCAAGGGGAAGGTGCAGCCCAGCATTGGCTTTTTCTTCTAGTTCTTTTCTTCAGGAGAGCAGCTAGCAAGCAGGCTGCGAGAGGCAACAATGGGATGGCTCGTCTGTCGGAGAAGCCGCAGTCTACAGTGCTGCAGACTGCTGTGCACAGTTTTAATGCTGCTGTAAGTACACGGTACTTTTGGAACGTCTTCTCTCCTGACTCTCCCATCTCTGGGAGCTCTAGCTGCTTGAACCTGGCCACACTGAAGGTGTGTGGACGTGGTCGCGGCTGCGAGTATCAAGTCTTCCAGAGAAGAGGGATAGTCAAGAAATGCTTTCTCACCTGGCCTATCTCTCAGTCCGAACTGTGGCTGCAAACGCTGCGCTGCAAGGGTGGACTTACCCACTTGGAGAGAATGTGATGATGCTCTAGATATAGTTGCGAAGGAAAGTGCTGCTCACTGGAATGTTTCGCCTAGTTCACAGACTTTAAAAGGACTAGGAAGGCCAACGCCTTGTTTTAGCACGTGTTCTCTGCGTGCAGCTGCTGGATGTTTGGAAGGGCTTTGGGATCCGCCAGAGGTGGAGGGTACGATGCTACAGAGAGCTTGAAGGAAAGCGCCTATCTCCAGAGCCTTTGATGCAGTTCAGCGGGTGCGAGTGGCATGTTGAGCATGTTCATGATGGCACAGAAAAGGTTCTGAAAGAAAGAGGCCGTGCTGAAACTGCCTTTACTTTTGCCGCGTAGAAACTGCTCAGCCAACAATGAAAAGATTCGTCTTGCTTCCCCGCTACGCGCAGGGTTACATCCTTTTATGTCTCCAAGAGGCAGGATGCACAGCGGAGCTCTTCCACCAACTGCTTCCACACGACTGGGGCCGCGCCAGCCAAGAGCTTTTTGCCGGGCACTGTCAGCGCTCATGGAAACAACCACACGATGGCGCTGCAGACTTGCAAAAGAAGGCCAAGCACCTGGCCCAGCTCGAAACCACCCAAGGGCAGACAGAGGCAACTTGCAAACGGCCCTGCACTCAAATCAACGGTGTCAGGACAAAAAGATTGCCCTCATCTTCCCCTTCCAAGAGCACACTCTTCTTTACACCACACTCCAAGAGCCAGACCAAACAAATGGCCCAAACAAATCTTTTCCCTCTCGCAGATTCCGCCCACCAACTTGAAACCATCTGGCAAAAACAGGGCTCAAAACAGTGCCAGCTGAGGAAGATCTTGCTGCCTACAACTTCACCTGCACCCCTCAAACTAGCAGCACACACGCTGTTCTCAGCACTCTCCTTCTCAGCTCTAGGTGCCATCCTAAGCCTTCCCTCTCCCAGAGTCAGGATCCAAAGGCAACGGCACCAGGGACTGCTCACACACTGAAGGCACCAGGACAAATAGCTTAAGAGCTTGGCCTTTGCATTCCCACTGACAGCTCAACAGCTCGAACCCAGAGAGAGCTCTGCCTGTTGGGAAAAGCCTTTAAAATCCCTAGGAGTACCTGATGTGCACATCCAAACCTGCCTTCCTTGCCAAAGAGAGCAACTACAAGCCCATCTCCAAAGAAATGGCATCCCCTCCTCCAAAATACAACACATCCAGCGACTGATCCACCTCCAGTATTGAATATGTCCAACAATTGCCCCTACACGCACAGGGGCCAGAAGAGAAATGTCTTGCTGGACTATTCCTCCCCACAGTACCTTAACATCTGCTCCAGCAACACTGGCACTATGTCCTTGCCTTCCCAAGGAAAGGCACTCCGAGTCTCTTGGCCTTGCCTTGTCTAGTTCTTCTTAAGGTACCCTTGCTCTGCTTCCTTTGCCTGCGTCTGCCTTGCCTCGCACTGCCTACAACTTGCTGGCTTTGCTTTGCCCGGCCTACCACTCTTTCCCTTGCCTTCCATGCAGGCAAGGCGCTGCAAACCGAGTGCAGGCAATTGTGGGCAAGTCAAGGGAGAGGTAGGCAAGGCCAGAGCAGTGAGGGGAAAGCAAATGGAGTGGTAGGCAAGAGAAGGTCCAGAAGTTAGAGGCAAGGCTGGCTGTAGGAAGGAAGGGCCACTGATGGGAAGGCCAGGCAGAAACAGGAAGGGCTCAGCAAGCCAAGGCCCTGGAGGAAAACAGTAGGCAGGTCATGTGCTGGGCATGGCCGTGCAAAGGAATGCAAGGCTCCAGAGGGCTAGCAGGGCAAGGCAAGGCAAGTGTTGTGTTGCCAAGGCAAGGCCAGGCAAGGCAGGTGAGAAGTACATTCAAGGACTGCTGGTACACAAAAGTGGCCAGGACCAAGTGCTCTGTGTGGCCTTGATCCCGCGTGGGTCATCTCTCCTCTGTACCTAAAAGACTTGAGCTACCTGCTTTCCCTTGTATGCAAAAGAACTCTCTTTCTGGTCCCCGAGCTCAAGGGCAAAATGTGAATTGCCCCTCCAAGGTTCAAGACATGCAAGGATTGCTCCCAGACAAAGGCTGCCCACAGAGATGAGTGTGGCAACATGCGTCCTCCCCTGGTCTTCCTCTCATGGGATCCTGAAACACCGGAGATGCTTGAGAGCTTTGAGATTCCTCGGAGGAGCAGAAAGGGCAGGGCAAGGCCCAGAAATGTCATTGAAAAGGGGTGTTGAATTCCAGGTGGGGGAGGGGTGAGCAAGGTCATGCAAGGCAAGGGAGGGGTTCAAGGGCAAGGCAAGGCAAGTGGTGGCTTTGCGAGGCGAGGCAAGGCAATGAGGGTCCTAGAAGGAAAAGGAAAGGTGAGGCCAGACCTAGACGAATGTGAAAGGAAGTCAGGTGGGGGATGGGTGAGCAAGTCAGTGCAAGGCAGGGGAGAAAAGGCAGGTTGAGGGAAGGCTACAGAGGGGGCAGCAAGGAAATGCAAGGCATGGGGAAGCATGCGAGGAGTGGGTGCTGCCAGCCGGTGGGGATGGCAGGGGCGGGGCCACTGCAAGTAGCATGGTGGGGATGTGGAGGGGGTGTTAGTGTGCGGGAGGTGTGTGTGTGTGTGTGTGTGCAGTAGAGTGCAGGGTAAGTGCAGGTGTGTGTGTGCGTATACGGGGGTTTTGTGCCAGGTGCTGTGCCGGGGAGAGCCGTTCCACCGCAAGGAAGGTGTGGGAGTGAAAGGAGTAAGATAGATGTGTCTTTACAAAGAGACCGTGTGAATCTCTCCTTAGACAAGGCTAGGAATTTACAGGGAGGGAAGTAACAGAAGAAAGTATTCGTTCTAGAAACTGTTACTAATCAACAGAGACTGTTGCTCAGCCAAGGCCCTGCTAAATTCCCGAACCTAGAGCAAGGCAGCAAAGACTTCCCAGCATTAGGAATAGTTTGGTTTTCTTCCTTTTCCATTCCAAAAGGGGAGTGCATATTAGAGGGGGGCATAGAGTAGGCAGTTCCGGAAGTCTGTAATTCCCGAGTACCTCAGAGGGTGCTGTTGCCAGGAACTTAACATCAGAAGGGGGCTGCTTCCCGCAATCATTTGAGAGACTCCATGGCAAAAGCCCCATGGCCTCTCCCTGGAGTTGAAGAATGTTACAGGACTCCTCTGTCTCCTTTTTGGTGGATGAAGAAACTCAGAAAGCCACACTTCTGCCAGAACTCTCCAAGATGCCCCCTTTGCTCCCCGTGACTCCATCACTGCCCAGGAAGCTGTCTTTTCTACCACAGCAGTTTGACATACAGTTAAAAGTCGTGTGGCAGAGAAAAAAGGCAAGAATTGGTTTCCAAGGGATGGCAAACAAGAGATACCAGAACCTTTGGCCCTACCAATATTAAAGCAACTCCATTAAGAGAGTTCTTGCACTTCCTGAGGATTGGCAGAAGCCTATCTCATGATGTATGTTGCTGGGGGTCTTTTTAGACTGGCAAAAGGAGCTGTTGAAGGTTGCTTGATCTGTGCTAAAGCCAACAGCCAAGTTACAAAGTAACTTGCTAGAGGAGGGAGGCCTTGGGCTGCATGGCCCTTCCAAAGATGCCAGGTGGATTTTCCGGAGATGCCCCAAGTGGCAAGGCTTAATATCTTCTGGTAATCGTATGTCAGCTAGCAAGGTGGCCAGAAGTATTTCCAACTACTTCAGTAATGACAGGATCTGTTCTTAAGGCATTTTTGGAACAAATCATTCCAAGATACAGCATTGTAGAAGCAATAGATTCAGATAGGGGAACTCATTTTGCAGGAAAGATCCTTCAAGGGGTTTTGGCTTCTTTAGGAACACAATGGAACCTCCATAGGCCCTGGCACCCCCAGAGCTCGGCTCGGGTAGAAAACAATGAAGAGAGAAATAAACACCTTTTGAAGCTGGTAATAGAAACCAAGATGCCATGGGTAGGGCTTTGGACATTGGCTTTGGTGAGAATGAGGGCCCAACCCAGAAGAGAGATTCAGTTATCTCCCTTTCAATCGTTGTTTGCAATTGCCCTCCTGGTAAGTCTCCACCTAGTGGGGGGGTAGAGGCAAGTGATGCATTTTTAAAACCATCTGTGGCCAGGATCCTGCTTCTTGTGAAACCCCTTCAACAGGAAGCTCAGCTGGCGCAAGCCCGGCCTTTGGACTTTGCTGCTTTTAACATCCAACCAGGAGATTGAGTCCTAGTTAAGGAGTAGAAAGAAGCGCCAGTGCTGGTGAAATGGTGTGGCCCATTCCAAGTGTCACTGACGACAGAAACAGCCGTCAAGTAAGCTGAACACAGGTGAACCCATCACTCTCGGGTCAAGGTCTCTGAAGCCTCAGAGATTTGCACATCTCAGCTGGAGGAGAAGGCCGGGAGGCCGTGACTGACACTCTGCAGGAGTGGGCCGGAGCAGTAGGCAGTGCTTCGACATCGGAAGAAGCCCCGCAGTCCTACCTTCAGACCGTCTGCTGAAATAGACTGTAAAGGCATCCCTCCTCTAGAATCTCCACTCACTTGGGGGCTAATACTTGTGGCCATTTTGTTACGTTAAGTGGTTTCTGTGTCTTCAATTGCCACAGGTGCTGCAGAAGACAAGGGGAAAATTAGACTAGCTAATTAGATGACACTATTAAAACATTTTCCTTACTAATTCTACTTTGATATGGTCAGCTGAGTTTAGGCCAGGAGTGGGAGAATCAATTTGCAGCCTTAGGAGAAGAAGTAGCAAAAGTTTTTAACCTTAGCAATTGCTGGCTCTGTGGAGGGCCAGGAGGATCTGAAGAGTGGCCATAGTTGGCTAGCCCAGCTGAACCTAAATGGTGGGTCAATGTGAGGGCCACAGTGGGATGGGATTTGGGGCCAAAGAAGGAAGTTCATGGCCACTTCATTCTTCTCCAACAGGCACTTATTGCCTAAATAGGATAGGGCGTGTCTATGTAGGAAAAGGCAATTGTCAATTGACTTTCCCTCTGGGCTTGAACAACTGGGTTTGGACCCCCAATTGCCCTCCTTCCAATTGTTCCAAATATCAAGGCAAATGCAATCAAATACCTGTTCGGCTCACTAACAGTAGCTGCGTAAGGCGTTCTTATCACACTTACCAAAAATATTTGGAAGCCTGTAAAGCAATGGGGAGGGACAAGGGGTTTTTTTGACCACCTGTTTTTGAGCAGTCCCCACAAAAATTCCACAAGTAGAAGACATGTTGTTTGTGATTATCAGTGGGAATGGCCACACCGGATTGGAACTCAAAGCCTTTTAGTGAGTTCTGCTCCAAATCCAACCAAGCAGCTTGCAGATGTAAATGTAGGTGGGAACCCTGTGCGGGAGCTTGGAAATGCAAATGCTGGGACCCTTATGGTGGGGCAACTCTTGTTGGAGGACCGTTAGGCCCGGGAATCCTGCTGTATTTTGAGCCACCAATTGATGACCATGGGTAGGTTCCTTTGCTAATGGAACACGGGCTTTGAAAGGACAGTATTGGATTTGTGGCCAACATGCTTAGCTCAGGTTACCTCCAAACTGGTCAGGGATATGGTATATTTAGTAGACTGTTGTTCTTTTTGCTACTACAAGTTCTGGGAAATCGCTTAGGAATCAAAATCTGTGATGATTTAATTAGAGAAAAGCAGTCAGCTGATGCAGCCCTGGCTGGAGGGAGCACCCCAAAACGGGGAAATGATGAACGGCCAACAGAACAAGTTACCCAACACGATGGACCAGCCCCTTGGAAACCTAAGGAATTAATCCCAGATGCCTGGGAACCCATTTATCATTTGAAGGAGATAATTAGGTTACAAGCTGTCTCAGAAATAATTACCAACCAGCCAGCCACAGCGCTTGACCTTTTTGCTGAGCAACCCACTTAAATGAGGAAAGCGGTAATTCAACATTGGATGGTATTAGATTATCTGTTAGCAGAAGAAGGAGGAGTTTGTGGGAAATTAAATGACTCGAGCTGCTGTTTGCAAGCAGATGACAGCGGAAAAGTGGTCAAACAAATAACAAAGGAAATAACGTCAGCTCGTGGACCTGTCCAAATGTTGAAAGGATGGGGATGGGACATGTTTTCATGGTTAACTGGCCAGCTCTGGGCTAAATGAATACGATTCCTCCTCTTATATGCTATAGCAACTCTCATCTTTTTACCATGTGTGACACCATGCTGGCTGCAGTTCTTTCAGCAGGTGCTCAAGGGGATGCCGCTAGCAGCCATGCCTACCTGATCCAGAAATGACTACAAAAGGACAGAAAAGGATGTCACTGCAAATAATAGCAAAACCCAAGAAGACTCCAGAAGAAAAAATTAAATCCATGGTAATTAAGGTTTGTAAAGGCAAATACAGAGCAAATAAAAAGAGGAGGGATTAAAAGGAATGAGATGGATGAGTCTTTACAAAGAGACCGTGTGAATCGGCCTGTAGACAAGGCTAGGAAGTTATGGCTAGTGAAGTAACAGAAGAAACTAGGAGTTCTCTAGAACTGTTACTAATCATCAGAGACTGTTGATTAATCAAGGCCGTGTTAAATTCCTGAACCTAGAGCAAGGCAACAAAGACTTAAGAGCATTAGGAATGGGGTTCTTTTCTTTCTTCTCGATGCCAAGAGGGGGGTGCATATTAGAGGGGGGCGCATAGAGTAGGCAGTTCCGGAAGTCTGTATCTCCCGAATACCTCAGCCAGTGGGGAAAAGGAAGAGGGTGCTGTGGCCGGGAACTTGGCATCAAAAGGGGGCTGCATCCCGCAACCGTTTGACAGACGCCATGGGAAAAGCCCCATGGACTCTCCCTGTAGTCGAAGAATGTTGCAGGACTCCTCTGTCTCCTTTTCGGATATAAACCTCAGGCATCGTGGATTAATTTTCCCTAACGGCAGCGACCTGCCGCGTGGTCTCCGTGCTCCTCTCCAGCCCCCCGGGACGTGTAAAATAGTTCCCAGAGGCTCCCACCGCGCGTTGCAGACGGCTGCGCGGCCCCGGGGCTGCCCGCAGTGCTCCCCTGCCCCGCCAGGGCTGCCCGCGGGCTGCGGAGCCGCCTCGCCACCGGCGCGGCCAGGGCTGGGGCCCTTCTCGACAGCAGCCGAGGGGCTGCGGAGCGGGCGGCTGCCGGACGATCAGCTATTTTATGCCGCGCGGTGCTGCCGCCTCCATCTAGCTCTCCATCGCGCCGCCGCCCGCCGCCCGCCTGGCGCGCTCACGCTCGGCCGCGCTCGCCGCCCGCCCAGCCTCGCCGGAAGCTCTCCCGCCCGGGCTGTGCCCCGGCTCCGCCGGCAGCTCGGCAGGGCCCGGCCGCACGCGTGCTGCGTGGCTCGGAGCAGCCGCGTTGCGCCGCAGGCGACGGGGAAGGCGGGGCGGGCCGGCGCCATCGTGGTAGCGCGAGGAGAGGAGCGCCCGGGCGGGGCGGCGAGCGGCGCGGCGGTGAGCGCTTCTGCTTCCTGTCGCTCGGCGGCCGCCCACGGCAGGTGCCGTGTGACCCCGCGGAGCGGCGGGGCCGGCCGGGCGGTGCGCGGCGAGGCTTTCGGCCAGCGGCGGCCACAGCGAGAGGCTGCTGGCACTGCCCGTGCCGGTGGAGAGAGCGGGGATCCGAGGCCGGCCTTCCCCGGGCGACGAGGGGAGGCCGCCTTTGCCGCGCTGCCCTCCGTGCAGCATGTGGCCGATTCCGGCGAACCCGGGGTCTCCGCAGCGGCGCGGGCGGGAGGGAAGTGGGGAGCGCGCTCGGTGCCGTGCCGGCCGCTCCCGGCCAGCGCTGCGCTGCGCCGAGGCGTTTTCCCGCCCGTCCTGGGAAGGACATAAGCGACACCGTAGTTGGAGCTTAGCTGTCAGGGGGTACAACTTCCCTCCATTGGCGACCTCCTTTTCCCTCTGATTCAGCTACCTTGTGGTAGGTGCGATGGTGCTGAAGAAGGGTGGCGGCTTGGCACAGTTGCTGTCATAGGTGGTGCGAGAGCTCCACGCAAGGAGCTTTGAGTGGCATGTGTGAGGGTAGGTACGGCACCCATAGCTGAAGGCAAAAAAGGTCAGGGCATGTCATCAGCCGCAGTCGTGCTAAGTTGTTCATCTTTGCAAACTGCTTGCCGAGTTGTTCCTTTCTTAGGTAATGGGGTTTTGTATCAACCAGAACTGCAAATGGTCAGTATTTGCAGACAAGGTTACTTGGACTGTTGTTGAAGTGAGTGTAGCAGTTTCTATGGCATTCTGCAAAAAAAGTGACAGGTCTCCCTGTGTTCCCCAGTTCTTAACAAAGATGAAGTTAACAAACCCCTGAAAAGAGGTTTTGCAAAACTTCAGGGATATTTTCCTACTAGTACTGTAGAGACAACCATAGTCACCTTGTCTTTCCAAAAGTGAAGGTTCCCTATTTTTGTCCAAGAGCATCAAGTGCTTTTGATCAGCGTTTGTGTGCATGCATTAGCCTCGTTCTTGCTCTTCCTTGGAGAACTTTTACAATACTCACATGATCTGTGTAGGCTGCAGACTGCAGTGGTGAACTTCAAGGCTTCCAGCAGAAGGGAGATGCTGTCCACGTTTTGGATTCTCCTTAGTCTGAACCTTCAACGTCCAAGGCTTCACTTTTCAAGCAGTTGGAAGAGCTCCAAATTAAGACATGAACAGGTCTTAATTGACCTTGCCACCGCCTCAGTTAGTCAAGTAATGCTGTGCATTGGATTTGACTAGTGCAACATGTGCTTAAAATATGTAGAGTAACTCCTCGATTACCCTCTCAGAAGGGTTGGAATGGAGAACAAGGAGTTCCCAAGACAAATATTTGGTGTACGAGGAGTAGAATTTAGGAGTTGATTGCAGAGCACTGCATGCACAAATGTCTAAGGAGAATCCATCTTTTGATGTCCCATCTATGCTTGTTCTCATTTGAAATCCTGCACATTCTGCAGGCTGGTTTTGTTAGGCTTGGGGCTGGGGAAGGAGTGATGGTGGGGGAGGAGTGGGTGTTGGTTTTGGGTTATTTTTTTGTTTCCAGAATAGTGTACACAGAACTTGTGCCCAAAACCAGCAGTAGGAAACAATGCAGGTATAAAAGAAGGTCACAGAAATGTCAGATAATACGAATCTGAAAGCGCTTCAGTATTTTACTCAGGAGTTTCACTCTAACAAGGTGATTTTCCTTCACAGAAATGTAGTGGCAGGCTTATGCCATGCTAGAAGTGATGACCTTTCTCTGCCCCAAATTGAGCAGCAAAAGGTTTTGGCTCTTAATTTGAACCCCTGAGCCAGCTGTGTTTCAGGCTGCAGAAGCTGCAGCTGTTGTGGCAGACGCGGGGTGCAGCCCTGCCTGCCAGTTCCGAGCTGGCCTGCGCTGGTGGCAGCCGTCAGCGCCCGGGGTCCCCTGTGCCACCCATGCCAGGGCTCTGCCTGCCTGCCTCGCAGCCCTGGTAGCCTCAGGGAAACATCGCACTACTCCATCTGCTTTAAAAACAAACAAGCAAACAAAAAGCTCCCTGTAAATATATGTAGAAGTCTTGAAACTAATTCTCAGCGCTTGCTCGGAGTTTGTTGATGGAGCAAATGGATTTTGGATAAACTGCTATTGCTAGTACTACTTAGGTTCCTAAACTTCAGAAGGGAGGCTATGGTGGTCACGTACCCCTGAGGAATGTTGGGAACAGTAAGACAGCTCAGTCATTTCAAGGTGGCCAGAAAATGGGTGTGGCAGTGGAGTGGACACTCTGTGAGTAGGTAGCCTTAAGTCATGTAACGACATGCACTTCAGTGGGAATTTTGCATCAACACCAAGAGATTGTGTCATGATGTGTTGCGTAACAACAAATTGGGCCAAAATTCTGCTGATTTTGACCAAGGTGGATGGGCCACCTTCACTTAAGCTGGCAAAGGGACATAAGTCAATGATGTTTGAAAAACAGCCATGAAACATAGCCCCTTTAGTTTGTTGCTCTGTTGCAAGTCTGCAAAGCTCTGTTGACAGGTCATTGGAAGTAGCTGTTGGAATCTAAGTGCAGTTGGACGCTTTGTCAGTCAGCATCAGCAGGAGGCTTAACGGTTTAGGTTGAGAGGTGGTGCATGGTTTTTTTTCAGAGGAATGGCCCAGTGAAGAGCAGTGTTCACTGCCATGACTACCGTTGTAGCCTTCAAGAGCAATGGTTCATTCAGAGAGAACTTCCTTGGTTCTGCTGGTTTGGTTTCGCAGCTGGAGCAAAGGTACAGCACTGGAAGCAATTCCTAGGGCAGAAGCGGGAGATATCCGAAGCTCTGGACTTCGTTGCCTAAGTGAGCGTAGTCTAATTGGAAGAGTGGTGAGCATCAGTGATATCAGATTTTTTACAAGTTCTTAATTCTGTCAAAACAAGAAAGAAGGAGAGTGATGAAGATGAAATCCTTTCCTCTTCAATCTGCCTACGCAACAACTTCAGCTGTAGTTGTAATGTGTATTCACCTATTTTGAATTGCCCAAAACCAGGCCTAGAGATGCTTCAGAGTCAGAGAAGCGGGTATTTGCTTTATTCGGCGCTGGGTGCATGGGGGATCACTCCTCCTAACACACACACACAGAGCACTCCATACAGTCCAGCATTATGTGTAAAAGTTATGAACATTCATCACAATTCTTGGGATAGGAGTGGTTCTAGAAATTACTTCTCGGAAGTCATTAATATCATTAGCATACGTGCCATGCATGCGCTGTGTACGCTGATGGGCGCACTGAGGAAGGCTCCTCTTCTTCCTCGAGGGTCTTTCTGATGAAGATCAGTAGTCTTTGTCACAATGCACTTTTTACCTTTCTTTCTGGAGCATGCGCAGTTCTTCGGTGGCTGATGCAGCGATCTCTGTGCCGGTTTTCAAAAGATCCTGTTCCTCTTATCTTGACAAGATTAAGGCGAATCCTGCTGCTTAGGTTTTGTGATTAACATTTGCTGTCTCTTAGTAGTTCACTCGTGTTTACATGAGTTAACTATGGATCAACCCCCTTCTCAATTTTAGCACTGAAAGGATATTAGAGTCATTTAAAGAGATGTCTCCTATGGAGTACTATAAAACTGCCATAATGGTAAGACGTTTTCATACAGTAGTTTTAGCACAGAAGTAATATATGTACAATCTTGGATGTTTCATCCTGCTGGCTCAGGAGCCAGTATTGAGCTTTTCTCCTTTAAATCCAGTCTTAGAGCTCTGCAAGGATCACTGCAGCATGACGTTGTGACAAGGGGATGCTGATTCATGCATAAACCTTTGACGCTTTCCTTCTATCTTCAAGCAGCTTTGAAAACCAGTGATTATCTGGCATGTTGCGACTTGAGAGTCATGGTAAAGGTTTCACCAAACACTTTGTAATATCAGGCTACAGCTTTCATTCCTAAGGAAAGAGCATTGAGCAGATTGCTGGCAAAATGCTGAAAGAATGAGCCAAAACCAAAATCCTTTAATGGGAAAGATGGAAAAAATTTAGATGTGTTTATTTGAACTAAAAATAATGTGGACCAAGCCTAAATGTATTTCACACTAAATTCTTAGAACTGATTTTAAGGGAAGAAGTGAGAAAGATGAATTCCCAAGCGGAATTTTCAGCAGCATAATATTGAGCATTTATTAGTAGAACAAAGGCATATCACAGTGCAGGAGCACTTAGCAATATTGCTAGAGGCGTGGCTCCATTCATTTTACTGTGAACTTTAGTACTTCTTTAAACATAGTCCTTAAGCCCAGAAAGTCATTTACACTTCACTCAACTTTCCCCCCTCCGTCTCTGCCCCCTTGCGCCAGCACACGCCAGCACACTGCCACCTCGGTCCTCTGAGTAGCTCCAGAATTGAAGGCAGGCACCCCCCTCCGGTGCCTCCTCAGTCTCCAACCTAATTTGTAGTTGATGGGTTCTTTGGGAGGTGTGAGTTTTGATGAGATAACAGACTTCCTGGGATGCATGCGGTTTATCTTCTTTGTTTCTTGAAGATGTCTTGGTTTCCACCTCTGTAATTTCTCAACTTAAAGGACATTTATTATCATGTGTTTCTTCCTACGTTTCCCAACATGTTACCACTCATTCGAAGTTACAATTTACTCTAGTCTTGTTTTTACTTACCTATATTTTACCTTAACACTATTTCTACATAGTACATTCTCACTTCTAAATGTTAAAGTGATAGATGCGAAAGACAAAATTTATCGTTCACTCATTTATCACAGGAGGAATGTGTTAGCTGCTTGTGTTGCAGTTCACTTGTAATTGTGGTCTATTACCGCAGGCCTGGGCCCTAGGGTGTATCACTGTGTCCCGCAGCCATAGGGAGGAGGAGGAGAGAAGATCCAGCAGGCAGGAATTGTGCACCAAGATTTATTCATTTAATTATTTCACAAACTCTTTTACAGACTTTTTTCTTCATAGTCTAATTGGACAAAGGATCAGCCCCCCCCCTTGGGGTGATTGGCTAAAATCCTAAACCATCCATTGTCAAAATATTTTTCTACTAGACCATAAACCAGACTTTTCAAGGTTGCAGGTGGCTTGGTTGTTTACATACTCTGCTACCTCTTCTGTGAGAGAGAAAAGTCTCTCACAGACTTAGAAAATAGCAAGAAAATCCTCGCTAGCAGCATTTTGGTATCTACAATTCCCCCTTTTTGTTTGATAAGATAACAACTCCACTATTAATCCTAAATAGAAATTTACATCAGTTATTAATTCTAAATATGTCCTTAAGGCTTTAACGATCTGACTCCATAACAAGAAATTTAAAGTTCAGTCTCTGCTTGTGGAAGGACCATCCCAGTCTCTGCTTGTAGAAGGACCATCTGCCTGATGGTCAGCATCTTGGTCATCATCAGAAGAGTCTGATGGCTGATGATCTACATTCTGGTGGCCACTTGGATGGTTGGTGTTCTGGTCATCATTTGGAGGTTGCCTGTTCTGCCTCTGGTGCCGTAGGGCAGGGCGAACACATTTTGCAGCTAGCCACCGTACCCCAGTATCTGTAGAAACGCAAGCATAGCCACGACCCCAAACCATAAGTTCCCGCAGGCCTTCCCACTGGTTAGTGAGTAAATTCCACACCCAGACTTTTGCCCAGGGCAGTTGTCTCTTGCCTGCAGATTGCAATGAGAGAAAGTGATTCAGAAGAACAGGATTCTTTGAATTTTGTGGTACTGTAAGGTGATTAATTGTATACGAGCTTTTGCTAGTCGGCTTCAGTAACCAAATTCAAAGGTTCCTGTGAGAATCGTTGAAAAGCCATGATAACAGCCCTTAATTCAACTAACTAAGCAGAGTCTGACTCGGATTGGTGTGTTAATCAACCACTGCAAAGGCAGTGTAGGATACTGTGCACCTTTGCGCACAGTGACCCCTGCTAAAAATTTGTCCCGATCCGTATGCCCCAGGCTGCCAACACATCCCGTCCCCAAAGGTTAAGGGAAGTGGTAGTAACATAAGGCCTAATTGTAGCTGTGTGCCCCTCTGAGTCCTTCACCGTCACAGGCCGTTCGCTTCAATAGCTCTGTGTGGTTCATCCTCATCCTGTGATGGCCGATCCCACTGGGGGTAAAGGCCATGAGGGAGGCCACGCAGAGAAGGAGATGATAGTTACATCAGCACCAGTATCAATCAAACCTTGAAGCTGAGTCCAGGGCGGACGGGCGTTCGGCAGGATCAGGGTACACGTCATCTGTGGCCTTTGGTCAGAGATGTCTGCAGTCCAGAAGGCCTGCAGAAGTCCTGTAGATCCACTGCTGTTATCTTTGTGAGTTTGTTGTTCTATCCTGGGGACACAAGACTTAAAAGGCACTAATTTAGCAAGGCAGGTCTTTTCAGGAATAGTTACAGGGGGTTTTCAAATTCCCTATAAAACTGAGGACAAGGCTCCGAGGAGCGGATTCCCATCAATCCGACCTCATCCTCATCCTATCGCATTAAACCTGTTAGAAGCCAGACCTGAACAGCCCCTCTCTTCCTTTGTCTCTGAGCTAACGTGAGCCGACATCAACGGCTCCTGCCGTGTTTCCCTCTGCAAAGAAGCCAGCTAGCTAGCCCAGCAAGCTCTTTTCCTGATCCCGAA
The DNA here is from genome assembly GCF_041296385.1 of Aphelocoma coerulescens. Lineage (NCBI taxonomy): Eukaryota > Metazoa > Chordata > Aves > Passeriformes > Corvidae > Aphelocoma > Aphelocoma coerulescens. The sequence continues at coordinate 193,495 of NW_027183468.1, forward strand.
GTCGCTTCAGCGACGCGTGGAGGTAACGCAGCTGGACTGTCTCTGACCAGGGGCACGCCAGAGTCAGTGCCTCGAGCACCAAACGCTGCGTTATTGGACATTGAAGGTTCAGGCTAAGGAGAATCCAAAACGTGGACAGCATCTCCCTTCTGCTGGAAGCCTTGAAGTTCACCACTGCAGTCTGCAGCCTACACAGATCATGTGAGTATTGTAAAAGTTCTCCAAGGAAGAGCAAGAACGAGGCTAATGCATGCACACAAACGCTGATCAAAAGCACTTGATGCTCTTGGACAAAAATAGGGAACCTTCACTTTTGGAAAGACAAGGTGACTATGGTTGTCTCTACAGTACTAGTAGGAAAATATCCCTGAAGTTTTGCAAAACCTCTTTTCAGGGGTTTGTTAACTTCATCTTTGTTAAGAACTGGGGAACACAGGGAGACCTGTCACTTTTTTTGCAGAATGCCATAGAAACTGCTACACTCACTTCAACAACAGTCCAAGTAACCTTCTCTGCAAATACTGACCATTTGCAGTTCTGGTTGATACAAGCCCCCATTACCTAAGAAAGGAACAACTCGGCAAGCAGTTTGCATAGATGAACAACTTAGCACGACTGCGGCTGATGACATGCCCTGACCTTTTTTGCCTTCAGCTATGGGTGCCGTACCCTCCTACCCTCACATATGCCACTCAAAGATCCACCTGTGACAGCAACTGTGCCAAGCCGCCACCCTTCTTCAGCATCATCGCACCTACCACAAGGTAGCTGAATCAGAGGGAAAAGGAGGTCGCCAATGGAGGTGTTATAAACATGTATTATATTGGCTTCTCGCAAAGTATAAAGTAGATATTATATAATGTTAGAAATGCTTTTTGCTGTGTGGATGTAGTTTTCTCTCTTTTTAGCAAGAATGTTAACAAGTGTGAGCACGTAAGATAACCTCCAAACGAACAGAGGATGAGGCCCGAAAAGCTGCTAATCAACACTTTGTCTAGGGAGCAAAAGGGCCCAAAGGCTACTCCGCCCGGAGAACAGGCGGCCAGGAGAGTCCAAGAGCCGTTATCACCACTCTGCCCGGAGAGACGAAGAGGCCCAAAGCTGCAATCAGCCCTGTCTGTCTGGAGAATTAAGAAATCCACCCTACCATCGACTCTTGCCTAGCGGGCCCAACCCCAAGAATCAAGAGAAATAAAACCACAAGGCAGAAGACTACGCATGCTCTAAAAAGGCGGAACCAAGGAGTGGCCATGCAGAACAGCTCCAGGAAAAGTTTTAATATGAATAAAGAACAGACAGTAAAAATGGTATAAAAAAGACTCACCTCTGGCATCAGGTGTGCTCTTGGCAGAGCACCAAGGCACCCGGCCATTACCCCGTTGCTTTATTTGATGTGTCTCTTATTGTCTTTATATTAAACCCTTTAAATTCTCACAGGAGAGTGAACCTCGTTTTTCACAATTAAGGGCTCGTCCCGGAGCTACACCTCGCCTCTGAAAAGCGTGGGAGGATTCAAGAAGCAAGGGTAAGGCGCCTCCCGCCCAAGTTGGCAGGACCTTTGCTTAGCATCCTCTGGCGTGATTTGGTGGCAGCAGGGCAACACCCGGAGGACAAGAAAGACACAAAAATAAAGCAAATGAAAGAGAGCGCTCTCGACAAAAATCCCACAGACACTGGAAAAGAAACAGGACTGGGAAGTATTGTCCAAAGAAAAAGGGGGTGGTTACGGGAGATGAGCGTGTGTGAATGAGACGTGGGCTGGTTGCCCCCAGATCTGCGAAGCGAGTGTGGCAGTCTCTGAGTGCTGCCGTTCCGTCTTGTTCACGAGAACAGCGGCCAGCGAGGAGACAAAGCGAGAGATAAGCGGAGTGAAAGAATCTCCGGGGGTGACTGGGACGGGGTCCCAGAGAAGGGGTTGCAAAGTGGGAGCTACCCCCCCATATGCTGGGTTGAGGAAAACCCCAAGAGCACCCAGGGCCTAAAAGTACCCCAAGAGAGGTTGGGGTTTGGATGCTAGCAATGCTGGGTTGAGGGAAATCCAAGAGCACCCAGAATCCTGAGGATTATATCATACCCATGGGTGGATACTAACAAGTGACTTGAAAGAGGTACCTTATTATTCTGTTGTGAGTAGGAATGAGTGAGTGAACAAATATTAAAAAAGAGTGAATGTGTGAATGAAAAACTGTGTAATTCGAAGTTAACTTTGTTTTTGGGGAAGGTGGGCTCTAATAAATTTTTTGGTGTTTTTTGTACTGTGAAAGGGTGGGTAGTATTTTACAGCAGTGAAGATTGGTGTTTTAAAGGAATGAATTAGTATTTCAAAGGGGGGGATAAATTGGTATTTTGAGTAATAGAGAACTCCTGGAAAAATGGGACAACAACCTAGTAAATTAAGTTCAAATTATAAAAGGGTGCCAGAGGATATACCCCGAGACAGTCCCCTCGGGGTCAAACTCGCAAACTGGGAAACTGATCCTTCTACAAAAGGAAAAGAGAAAGTAAAAATGATTCAATTCTGCATGAAAGAGTGGGTAAAAAAGGAAATCAGATCTGATCATGTGTACTGGCCAAAATACGGGTCTGATGAGGCATGGATTTGCCAGGCTCTAAATGTATTTGTAAATTCAAAAGAGCCATCTCACCCTGAGGAGAGAGAATATGCTTCTTGCTGGACAGGAATTACAAAACCTCTGGGAACCAAAGTCTTCAAAATATCAGAAACCGCAGAGGAAAAGCAAACAGAAGAGAAAAAAGGCTGAGACCCTTTAGAAGTATTGCCTCCGCCGCCAGCACCAGAAGCTGCCCTCCTCCCCCTGGCTCCGGGGCTTCCCCCGCCAGCCCCCCCTCCGCCCGCACCGGGGGCCTTTCCCCCGGCAGCCCTCCCGCCCCAATGGAGCTGGGGGGGAGCCCTGCCCCCGCCCATGCCGGGGATCCCACCCTTCCCATATATCTCGGGAATCCCAGCACCCTCAGTTGCATCAAGGGAAAGGTCACACGTCCCGGCTTCAGCCCCTACCTCTCCTGCCTTGAGAAACCCGGCTTTAGCCCCGGTGCCCGCCTCCTGTGCTCCGGAATATCTGGCTTCACTGCCATACCCCACCCCCACCCTCTGCACCACAGAATATTCAGCTTCAGCGCCAGAATTTGAATCTGCCCCTCCTCCCCAGGGGAGTTCGGTGCTTTCTTCCCAAATCAACCCTCTTCTTAACGAAGGAGCACCATACCAGAATACAGGAGGTGCCATTAAGGCTCCGAGGCAGCCCAACAAGCCCTCCATTGCTAAACAAACAGAGGGAAGCCGAGAAATTCATTTCTTTCCGTTAAGAGAAGTACCTACGGGAGGAGGGGGAAGCGGCTTTGTGAGTGCTCCTCTAACCTCTACAGAGGTTAGGAATTTCAAAAAAGAAATTAAAGGATTATTAGAAGACCCCATAGGTACAGCTGAAATGTTGGACCAGTTCTTAGGTCCCAACATTTTCACTTGGGAAGAAATGCAATCAATAATGAAAATAATATTCTCCCAAGAAGAAAGAGAAATGATTAGAATTGCTGGAATAAAAATTTGGGGAAAAGAAAACCAACAAGGTCCACCCGGGGATCAGAAAATGCCCATTACACCTCCTAACTGGAACCAAAATGATGAAGCTGGGAGGGGACATATGAATGATTATTGTAATTTGATAATCAAGGGAATAAAAGAGGGGGCACTCTGAGGACAAAATGTCAGAAAGGCCTTTGAGGGGCAGCAAGGGAAGGAAGAAACCCCGACTGAGTGGCTGGAGAGGCTCCGAAAGAATATGAAACAATATTCTGGGAGAGACCCGGAGTCCCTAGCAGGGCAAGCCCTGCTAAGAGTTCACTTTGTCACTCATGCCTGGCCGGATATTAGAAAAAAATTGGAAAAAATAGAAGATTGGTATGAGAAACCTTTACAAGACCTAGTAAGGGAAGCTCAAAAGATATATATGTCCGGAGGGATGAAGAAAAAGCCAAAGTGGGAGCAAAGATCATGATAGCCACTATGCGAGAGAGTACCTTCCAAAAAAAATCTAAAGCCCTCAGGTAACACTCCTAAACATTCCAGATTTAGAAATGGTGGAAAAGAGAAAAATAAAACCTCAGCACAATCAAGATTCCAAGAACAACCCAGGGATGCCTGTTTCTATTGCAAGGAAGAAGGGCATTATCAAAGAGAATGCCCCCACCTGAGGAGGGATCTGAAAAGATTTCAAGAGACACACACAGAAGAAAAATAGGGAAATCATGGGCTCTATTTTTGGGGGGATAAATACCATCTGGAGCCTTTGATAACTTTAAAAGTAGGCCCCGAAGAGGAAGTATTGGAATTTATAGTTGACACTGGGGCAGAAAAGACTTGTGTGATGAATATTCCAAAAGGGTGGGATGTAAGTAATGATATGGTAAAAGTAACAGGAGCAAAGGGGGAAGGATTTAAAGTCCCTGTCATTAAAGATGTGGTTATTGAAGGGGAAACAAAAATAGGGATAGGGGATGCTTTGTTAGCTCCTGAGGCTGGCAGCAATTTATTGGGAAGGGATTTACAAATCCAACTGGGGATTGGAGTCATACCAGAAGAAGGGAAAATGACGGCCAAAGTGTTTAAACTTAGCCAAGAAGATGAAAGCAAAATTAACAGAGAGGTTTGGGCTAGGGAAGGGAATAGGGGTGGACTAGATCTTGACCCCATAAGGGTCACAATTGAAAAAGAAGAAGGTCCCATTTGTGTACATCAGTACCCTATATCTTTAGAAGGGAGAAAAGGCTTAAAACCAGTGATAGAAGAATTAATAAAGGATGGGACACTAGAACCTTGTAAATCCCCTCATAATAGCCCTATTCTCCCAGTAAAGAAATCTGATGGAAATTATAAATTAGTGCAAGATTTAAGAGAAGTAAACAAAAGAACACGGGCCTGCTACCCTATGGTTCCTAATCCCTGCACTCTTTTAAGCAAAATTCCACCTCAACATCAGTGGTTTAGTGTGGTAGATCTTAAAAATGCCTTTTGGGCCTGCCCACTGGCAGAGGAAAGCCGAAATATTTTTGCCTTTGAATGGGAAGATCCAAACACAGGGAAAAAGAACCAGTTGAGGTGGACTAAACTGCCACAGGGCTATTGTGAGGCCCCAAATTTATTTGGGCAAGCCTTGGGAGAAATACTACAAACCTTCCCCACTCCCCCAGGAATACAATTTATCCAATATGGAGATGACCTTCTAATATCAGGAGAAGATGAAATGAAAGTTAAAGGAGCTACCATAAAGCTTCTAAATTTTCTTGGGAAAAAGGGACTAAAGGCATCAAAAAGGAAATTACAGTTTGTGGAATCAGAAGTAAAATATCTCGGCCACCTGATAAGCAAAGGTAGCTGACAACTAAGTCCTGAAACAATTACAGGGATTTTATCCCTCCCTCCTCCCTCTTCAAAAAAGGAGGTTAGGAGACTGCTGGGGCTACTGGGATATTGCAGATTATGGATTGAAAGATATACACAAGCAGTAAAATTTTTATATGAAAAATTAACAGGGGGAGACAATATACAATGGACCAAAGATGATGATGATAATAAATTAGAAAAACTGAAGTTGAAACTAGCCTCGGTACCAGCCCTAAGCTTACCCTCACTAGAAAAACCCTTTCATTTATATGTGAATGCAGAAAATGGAGTAGCTCATGGTGTATTAGTCCAGGAATGGGGAGGGGTGAGAAGACCAATAGCTTATTTAGCTAAACTATTGGACCCAGTAAGCCGTGGCTGGCCAGTATGCATTCAAGCCATAGCAGCTACCGCTATTTTGGTGGAGGAGAGCCGTAAGCTCACCTTTGGAAGTAAACTGATTGTATACACACCCCATGCGGTCCGAAATGTGCTAAATCAAAAAGCTGAAAAATGGTTAACAGACTCCAGGCTATTAAAATATGAAGCAATTCTGATTGACAGTAATGATCTAACTATAGAAGCAAGCAAAAGCCTCAATCCGGCCCAATTCCTGTATGGAGAACCAAAAGATGACCTGGCACATGATTGCTTAGAAATTACTCAATACCAAACAAAAGTTCGAGAAGATCTAGCTGAACAAGCCCTCTTAGAAGAGGAAAGAATATATGTGGATGGTTCATCCAGATGCTTGCAAGGAAAAAGAATGTCAAGATATGCCTTAGTCGATGGGATAAATATGCAGGCCATCGAAAAAGGAAAACTACCTTCAAATTGGTCGGCGCAGTCTTGTGAATTATACGCTCTAAAGAGAGCACTGGAGCATTTAGCACACAAAAAGGGGACCGTCTATACTGATTCAAAGTACATACCTTTGGAAAGATCTGGGAAGAAAGGGGTTTACTAAATTCAAAGGGGAAAGAACTGATACATGAAGGCCTGATTTCAGAAGTGTTGGAAGCATTAAAATTGCCTGAAGAAATAGCCGTAGTGCATATCAAAGGACACCAAGAAGGGATGACCCCGGAAATAAGAGGGAATAACCTAGCAGACCAAGAAGCCAAAGATGCAGCAGAAAATGGGACTGAACCAATTCTGTTAATCCTGACCCCAGAAAGGGGAGAATTGGAAATCCCCAAATTTAGTAAAGAAGAAGAAAAAGAATTATTTAAGATAGGGGGAGAACAAGATCAATCTGGAAAACGGAAACTTCCTGATGGGAGACAGTTACTTAATAAGCCACTCACTAAGAGAATATTAGAAGATATGCATCAAAAAACTCATTGGGGTACTCAAGCTAGCTTGTGTGATCATTTTCTAAAAAATTATGGGTGTATTGGAATCTTTGGGGTAGCAAAACAAATAACTGGGAACTGTAGAACTTGCCAAAGAGTGACTAGGAAAATAATGAGAAAAACAACATTAGGAGGCCGTGAGTTAGCTCTGCGACCATTCCAAAGTATCCAAGTAGATTTCACTAAACTTCCTCAAGTACAGAGATGGAAGTTCCTATTAGTAATAGCAGACCACCTAACTTGTTGGGTAGAAGCAGTTCCTGCTACTAGAGCTACAGCTAACATAGTATGCAAAACCCTTCTGGAACAAATTATTCCCAGATATGGAATGGTTAATAAAATAAACTCAGGTAGAAGAACACATTTTACATCCAAAGTCTTACAACAAATAACTCAAGCCTTGGGAATAAAATGGGAATTACATACCCCCTGGCACCCACAAAGTTCAGGCCAAGTAGAAAGAGTGAACCAGACTTTGAAAAAAACTTTAACAAAATTAATGATTGAAACTCAAATGTCATGGGTAAAATGCTTACCTTTGGCTCTGTTGAGAGGCCGAACACAGCCCAGGTCAGACCTGGGAGTGTCTCCTTATGAGATGATGTTCGCATTACCCTTCCTTACTGCTCAACATGAAACAGCCACTTATGAAGTAGGAGAAGTAAGTGTCAAAAAATATGTCACCGCAATTGCCAGAACACTTGAAAATTTGCGGCTGAAAGGAATGATCCCTCAAACCACAGCTTTGGAGTTCAAAATTCATAATATCCATTCAGGGGAATGGGTACTAGTAAAAACATGGAAAGAACAATCTTTGACTCCACAATGGGAGGGTCCTTTTCAGGTACTGCTGATGACTGAGGCCGCAATCCAGACCAAGGAACGAGGGTAGATCCATGCCAGCAGAATCAAAGGACCTGTAAAAGAACCTGAAGAGTGGACTGTAATATCCAAACCAGGTGATACCAAATTGATTCTTAAACGGAGACCAGGTGGCAATGAGCTAGAACAATCTAAATAATCCAAGGGATATGCAAAGAATCACACCTAACTGAGAAGTAAAAGCCAAATTTATATCAGTGGCCCCTGGACAAATTCTGGGACATCGTGGAGAAGAATATTCTCACTTCAAACAGGAAGGGTTGGGACTGGATCAAACAGGGAACTCTCATGTTCTGATTCTAGCCTGTGATTTGTATTAAGAAGGGGGAGAATCACAACTTCCATCAGTGCCACATCATATACCCTGTTTGAATCATTCTAACACGGGGCATGCCAACCACGTCAAATATAAGTAATTAATCTAGAGGGAAATTGGCATTTCACACCGTCGACACCCTAGTTGTAAAGGGTGTCAAGCACAAAATCAACCCCCTATCCAGACAAAATCATAAGCAACAAAAGCAATAACTTTGCTCTGCAGATGGGAATTACTAGTGCCTGTTGAATGGGAAACACCTAAGATACGATAAGATACTACAGTTAAAAAGGTGCCAAAAGAAATTTGCCTAAAAGCTACAAAGGAAGTGACAAGGAAATAGAGGGCAAGACCGGGTCGGCCACTGTACTCGCCACCGAGAAGATCCAATACACCTGCTATGGGTTGCAACCTCATAGGCAAGGGAGGTGGGAGTATAAGCCATGCCGGACCTCTGTTATTCCTTCTTTTGTCACTTCTCCTGGTCCCTTTTGGGACACCGGCAAGACCATGTTACAAATGCTATCGAAAGCTCTACATGGAAAGACACCGGGGCTTCTTTCTTATTACTCATACCCATACCAACAGTCACTGTTATGACTCATCCAAATTAGGTATTTGCATGCATAAAGGAGAAAAATATTGGATTACAGAAAATTTAGGAACAAGTGGAAACAGACTAAGAAGCAATTGTCCAAAAGGAGAAAAATAGATTTGCTCCACAGCTGCCACCAGGGGAACAGTCCAAGATTTGGTAAAAGAGCAAGTGGTAAGTAAAGATACAAAGCCAGCACAGCAACCTCGCCCTATATTCACCTCACCACGCCAGGACCTGTATGCAAAGCTCAAACAACAAAGAGGAAAAAACCCCAAGGTTAGGAAAAAACCTGTTTGTGGAATTGGGGGAGAGGATAGGTAAAGAACTTAACATAACCAACTGTTGGGTCTGTGGAGGAGCTTTAATGACAGAAGAATGGCCACGGAAAGGTAGCAGCGTAGGCCCGGTAGAACTCCTTAAATGGAACCGGACAAATATAAGAGGGGGGAACCGACCTGAGGGGTGGATTTTAAGTTCAACAGTGATAGGGGAAGAATGCCTCTGGCGAACTGGGATAAACTTTCTTAATGAAGTAGGAAACACTCCCTGTAAAAGCTATAAAGTGAGTAACAAAACTTCAAGGTGGTGGGTCCCAGAAAAACCAACTTGGTATTGAGCCCAGAAAAAAGGAAAAGACTGTGTATATGATCATGAAGTTGGACTCTTTCAGTGTAATGACACGAGGAAAAATCCTTATTTTGGAATCCCAGAAATAGCCAAATTTGGGGAGAATATAAATCAACAAGAAGGTGATTATTGGAAAGCACCAGATGGCTTCTTTTGGATATGTGGGAAAAGGGCATCCCCAAGACTCCCTTCACATTGGAAAGGGAGTTGTACACTAAGAATCATTCAACCAGGGTTTTTCCTTTTCCCAGAACCAGTGGGAGATCAATTAGGTATACCTCTCTATGAAGACTTCAAAAGAAAGAAAAGAGATTTAATTGGAGGATTCCAAAAATGGAAAGATGAGGAATGGCCCCCTGAACGAATATTAGAAACAGATGGGCCAGCTACCTAAGCACAAGATGGAAGTTGGGGATATCAGACCCCAATTTACATGCTGAATCGTATCATCAGACTCCAAGCTCTTGTAGAAATCATAACCAATGAAACAGCTGGGGCTATGGAATTAATAGTCAGCCAGCAACGCCAAACCAGAGCTGCAATACATCAAAATAGGCTGGCTTTAGACTATTTACTGGCCGAAGAAGGCGGTGTGTGCAGGAAGTTCAATACATCGGACTGTTGTTTAAAAATTGATGACAATGGGGATGCCGTTCTAGATATGGCCAACCAAATCAGAAAAATAGCCCATGTACCAGTCCAAAAATGGGAATCAATGATGTCTGCTAACTGGTGGGATGGCATATTGGGGAAAGAATGGTGGAAGAAGCTAGGTTTCTTCCTCTTATGTGCTACAGCTAGTCTAATATTTCTCCCTTGCTTGATCCCCTGCTTTATTCGGCTAATCACCAGCATAGTTCAAGGCATGCAAGTTGTGGCAATGCCTACTGACCCAAAGTTGGCTATGTCTGGAACAGCACAAAAAATTATGGTATTAAAAAGACAAAGTGATATAAAAGACCCTCTTGAAGAAGCCAAATTGATCTGTGAAAAGAACGAACAGACATTAGAAGCCAAGAAAAAAGAATTATTGCTCAAGCCAAATGATTTATAAAATAGAAAAGGGGGGATTGTTATAAACATATATTATATTAGCTTCTCGCAAAGTATAAAGTAGATATTATATAACGTTAGAAATGCTTTCTGCTGTGTGGATGTAGTTTTCTCTCTTTTTAGCAAGAATGTTAGCAAGTGTGAGCACGTAAGATAACCTCCAAACGAACAGAGGATGAGGCCCGAAAAGCTGCTAATCAACACTTTGTCTAGGGAGCAAAAGGGCCCAAAGGCTACTCCGCCCGGAGAACGGGCGGCCAGGAGAGTCCGGGAGATTTTATCACCACTCTGCCCGGAGAGACGAAGAGGCCCAAAGCTGCAATCAGCCCTGACTGTCTGGAGAATTAAGAAATCCACCCTACCATCGACTCTTGCCTAGCGGGCCCAACCCCAAGAATCAAGAGAAATAAAACCACAAGGCAGAAGACTAGGCACGCTCTAAAAAGGCGGAACCAAGGAGTGGCCATGCAGAACAGCTCCAGGAAAAGTTTTAATATGAATAAAGAACAGACAGTAAAAACGGTATAAAAAGGACTGACCTCTGGCATCAGGTGTGCTCTTGGCAGAGCGCCAAGGCAACTGGCTGTTACCCCGTTGCTTTATTTGATGTGTCTCTTATTGTCTTTATATTAAACCCCTTTAAATTCTCACAGGAGAGTGAACTTCGTTTTTCACAGAGAGAAGTTGTTCCCCCTGACAGCTAAGCTCCAACTACGGTGTCGCTTATGTCCTTCCCAGGACGGGCGGGAAAACGCCTCGGCGCAGCGCAGCGCTGGCCGGGAGCGGCCGGCACGGCACCGAGCGCGCTCCCCACTCCCTCCCGCCCGCGCCGCTGCGGAGACCCCGGGTTCGCCGGAATCGGCCACATGCTGCACGGAGGGCAGCGCGGCAAAGGCGGCCTCCCCTCGTCGCCCGGGGAAGGCCGGCCTCGGATCCCCGCTCTCTCCACCGGCACGGGCAGTGCCAGCAGCCTCTCGCTGTGGTCGCCGCTGGCCGAAAGCCTCGCCGCGCACCGCCCGGCCGGCCCCGCCGCTCCGCGGGGTCACACGGCACCTGCCGTGGGCGGCCGCCGAGCGACAGGAAGCAGAAGCGCTCACCGCCGCGCCGCTCGCCGCCCCGCCCGGGCGCTCCTCTCCTCGCGCTACCACGATGGCGCCGGCCCGCCCCGCCTTCCCCGTCGCCTGCGGCGCAACGCGGCTGCTCCGAGCCACGCAGCACGCGTGCGGCCGGGCCCTGCCGAGCTGCCGGCGGAGCCGGGGCACAGCCCGGGCGGGAGAGCTTCCGGCGAGGCTGGGCGGGCGGCGAGCGCGGCCGAGCGTGAGCGCGCCAGGCGGGCGGCGGGCGGCGGCGTGATGGAGAGCTAGATGGAGGCGGCAGCACCGCGCGGCATAAAATAGCTGATCGTCCGGCAGCCGCCCGCTCCGCAGCCCCTCGGCTGCTGTCGAGAAGGGCCCCGGCCCTGGCCGCGCCGGTGGCGAGGCGGCTCCGCAGCCCGCGGGCAGCCCTGGCGGGGCAGGGGAGCACTGCGGGCAGCCCCGGGGCCGCGCAGCCGTCTGCAACGCGCGGTGGGAGCCGCTGGGAACTATTTTACACGTCCCGGGGGGCTGGAGAGGAGCACGGAGACCACGCGGCAGGTCGCTGCCGTTAGGGAAAATTAATCCACGATGCCTGAGGTTTATATCCGAAAAGGAGACAGAGGAGTCCTGCAACATTCTTCGACTACAGGGAGAGTCCATGGGGCTTTTCCCATGGCGTCTGTCAAACGGTTGCGGGATGCAGCCCCCTTTTGATGCCAAGTTCCCGGCCACAGCACCCTCTTCCTTTTCCCCACTGGCTGAGGTATTCGGGAGATACAGACTTCCGGAACTGCCTACTCTATGCGCCCCCCTCTAATATGCACCCCCCTCTTGGCATCGAGAAGAAAGAAAAGAACCCCATTCCTAATGCTCTTAAGTCTTTGTTGCCTTGCTCTAGGTTCAGGAATTTAACACGGCCTTGATTAATCAACAGTCTCTGATGATTAGTAACAGTTCTAGAGAACTCCTAGTTTCTTCTGTTACTTCACTAGCCATAACTTCCTAGCCTTGTCTACAGGCCGATTCACACGGTCTCTTTGTAAAGACTCATCCATCTCATTCCTTTTAATCCCTCCTCTTTTTATTTGCTCTGTATTTGTCTTTACAAACCTTAATTACCATGGATTTAATTTTTTCTTCTGGAGTCTTCTTGGGTTTTGCTATTATTTGCAGTGACATTCTTTTCTGTCCTTTTGTAGTCATTTCTGGATCAGGTAGGCATGGCTGCTAGCGGCATCCCCTTGAGCACCTGCTGAAAGAGCTGCAGCCAGCATGGTGTCACGCATGGTAAAAAGATGAGAATTGCGATAGCATGTAAGAGGAGGAATCGTATTCATTTAGCCCATAGCTGGCCAGTTAACTATGAAAATATGTCCCATTCCCATCCTTTCAACATTTGGACAGGTCCACGAGCTGACGTTATTTCCTTTGTTATTTGTTTGACCACTTTTCCGCTGTCATCTGCTTGCAAACAGCAGCTCGAGTCATTTAATTTCCCACAAACTCCTCCTTCTTCTGCCAACAGATAATCTAATACCATCCAATGTTGAAATACCGCTTTCCTCATTTAAGTGGGTTGCTCAGCAAAAAGGTCAAGCGCTGTGGCTGGCTGGTTGGTAATTATTTCCGAGACAGCTTGTAACCTAATTATCTCCTTCAAATGATAAATGGGTTCCCAGGCATCTGGGATTAATTCCTTAGGTTTCCAAGGGGCTGGTCCATCGTGTTGGGTAACTTGTTCTGTTGGCCGTTCATCATTTCCCCGTTTTGGGGTGCTCCCTCCAGCCAGGGCTGCATCAGCTGACTGCTTTTCTCTAATTAAATCATCACAGATTTTGATTCCTAAGCGATTTCCCAGAACTTGTAGTAGCAAAAAGAACAACAGTCTACTAAATATACCATATCCCTGACCAGTTTGGAGGTAACCTGAGCTAAGCATGTTGGCCACAAATCCAATACTGTCCTTTCAAAGCCCGTGTTCCATTAGCAAAGGAACCTACCCATGGTCATCAATTGGTGGCTCAAAATACAGCAGGATTCCCGGGCCTAACGGTCCTCCAACAAGAGTTGCCCCACCATAAGGGTCCCAGCATTTGCATTTCCAAGCTCCCGCACAGGGTTCCCACCTACATTTACATCTGCAAGCTGCTTGGTTGGATTTGGAGCAGAACTCACTAAAAGGCTTTGAGTTCCAATCCGGTGTGGCCATTCCCACTGATAATCACAAACAACATGTCTTCTACTTGTGGAATTTTTGTGGGGACTGCTCAAAAACAGGTGGTCAAAAAAACCCCTTGTCCCTCCCCATTGCTTTACAGGCTTCCAAATATTTTTGGTAAGTGTGATAAGAACGCCTTACGCAGCTACTGTTAGTGAGCCGAACAGGTATTTGATTGCATTTGCCTTGATATTTGGAACAATTGGAAGGAGGGCAATTGGGGGTCCAAACCCAGTTGTTCAAGCCCAGAGGGAAAGTCAATTGACAATTGCCTTTTCCTACATAGACACGCCCTATCCTATTAGGCAATAAGTGCCTGTTGGAGAAGAATGAAGTGGCCGTGAACTTCCTTCTTTGGCCCCAAATCCCATCCCACTGTGGGCCCTCACATTGACCCACCATTTAGGTTCAGCTGGGCTAGCCAACTATGGCCACTCTTCAGATCCTCCTGGCCTTCCACAGAGCCAGCAATTGCTAAGGTTAAAAACTTTTGCTACTTCTTCTCCTAAGGCTGCAAATTGATTCTCCCACTCCTGGCCTAAACTCAGCTGACCATATCAAAGTAGAATTAGTAAGGAAAATGTTTTAATAGTGTCATCTAATTAGCTAGTCTAATTTTCCCGTTGTCTTCTGCAGCACCTGTGGCAATTGAAGACACAGAAACCACTTAACGTAACAAAATGGCCACAAGTATTAGCCCCCAAGTGAGTGGAGATTCTAGAGGAGGGATGCCTTTACAGTCTATTTCAGCAGACGGTCTGAAGGTAGGACTGCGGGGCTTCTTCCGATGTCGAAGCACTGCCTACTGCTCCGGCCCACTCCTGCAGAGTGTCAGTCACGGCCTCCCGGCCTTCTCCTCCAGCTGAGATGTGCAAATCTCTGAGGCTTCAGAGACCTTGACCCGAGAGTGATGGGTTCACCTGTGTTCAGCTTACTTGACGGCTGTTTTCTGTGGTCAGTGACACTTGGAATGGGCCACGCCATTTCACCAGCACTGGCGCTTCTTTCTACTCCTTAATTAGGACTCAATCTCCTGGTTGGATGTTAAAAGCAGCAAAGTCCAAAGGCCGGGCTTGCGCCAGCTGAGTTTCCTGTTGAAGGGGTTTCACAAGAAGCAGGATCCTGGCCACAGATGATTTTAAAAATGCATCACTTGCCTCTACCCCCCCCCACTGGGTGGAGACTTACCAGGAGGGCAATTGCAAACAACGATTGAAAGGGAGATAACTGAATCTCTCTTCTGGGTTGGGCCCTCATTCTCACCAAAGCCAATGTCCAAAGCCCTACCCATGGCATCTTGGTTTCTATTACCAGCTTCAAAAGGTGTTTATTTCTCTCTTCATTGTTTTCTACCCGAGCCGAGCTCTGGGGGTGCCAGGGCCTATGGAGGTTCCATTGTGTTCCTAAAGAAGCCAAAACCCCTTGAAGGATCTTTCCTGCAAAATGAGTTCCCCTATCTGAATCTATTGCTTCTACAATGCTGTATCTTGGAATGATTTGTTCCAAAAATGCCTTAAGAACTGATCCTGTCATTACTGAAGTAGTTGGAAATACTTCTGGCCACCTTGCTAGCTGACATACGATTACCAGAAGATATTAAGCCTTGCCACTTGGGGCATCTCCGGAAAATCCACCTGGCATCTTTGGAAGGGCCATGCAGCCCAAGGCCTCCCTCCTCTAGCAAGTTACTTTGTAACTTGGCTGTTGGCTTTAGCACAGATCAAGCAACCTTCAACAGCTCCTTTTGCCAGTCTAAAAAGACCCCCAGCAACATACATCATGAAATAGGCTTCTGCCAATCCTCAGGAAGTGCAAGAACTCTCTTAATGGAGTTGCTTTAATATTGGTAGGGCCAAAGGTTCTGGTATCTCTTGTTTGCCATCCCTTGGAAACCAATTCTTGCCTTTTTTCTCTGCCACACGACTTTTAACTGTATGTCAAACTGCTGTGGTAGAAAAGACAGCTTCCTGGGCAGTGATGGAGTCACGGGGAGCAAAGGGGGCATCTTGGAGAGTTCTGGCAGAAGTGTGGCTTTCTGAGTTTCTTCATCCACCAAAAAGGAGACAGAGGAGTCCTGTAACATTCTTCAACTCCAGGGAGAGGCCATGGGGCTTTTGCCATGGAGTCTCTCAAATGATTGCGGGAAGCAGCCCCCTTCTGATGTTAAGTTCCTGGCAACAGCACCCTCTGAGGTACTCGGGAATTACAGACTTCCGGAACTGCCTACTCTACGCCCCCCTCTAATATGCACTCCCCTTTTGGAATGGAAAAGGAAGAAAACCAAACTATTCCTAATGCTGGGAAGTCTTTGCTGCCTTGCTCTAGGTTCAGGAATTTAGCAGGGCCTTGGCTGAGCAACAGTCTCTGTTGATTAGTAACAGTTTCTAGAACGAATACTTTCTTCTGTTACTTCCCCCCCTGTAAATTCCTAGCCTTGTCTAAGGAGAGATTCACACGGTCTCTTTGTAAAGACACATCTATCTTACTCCTTTCATGCCCACACCTTCCTTGCGGTGGAACGGCTCTCCCCGGCACAGCACCTGGCACAAAACCCCCGTATACGCACACACACACCTGCACTTACCCTGCACTCCACTGCACACACACACACACACACCTCCCGCATACTAACACCCCCTCCACATCCCCACCATGCTACTTGCAGTGGCCCCGCCCCTGCCATCCCCACCGGCTGGCAGCACCCACTCCTCGCATGCTTCCCCATGCCTTGCATTTCCTTGCTGCCCCCTCTGTAGCCTTCCCTCAACCTGCCTTTTCTCCCCTGCCTTGCACTGACTTGCTCACCCATCCCCCACCTGACTTCCTTTCACATTCGTCTAGGTCTGGCCTCACCTTTCCTTTTCCTTCTAGGACCCTCATTGCCTTGCCTCGCCTCGCAAAGCCACCACTTGCCTTGCCTTGCCCTTGAACCCCTCCCTTGCCTTGCATGACCTTGCTCACCCCTCCCCCACCTGGAATTCAACACCCCTTTTCAATGACATTTCTGGGCCTTGCCCTGCCCTTTCTGCTCCTCCGAGGAATCTCAAAGCTCTCAAGCATCTCCGGTGTTTCAGGATCCCATGAGAGGAAGACCAGGGGAGGACGCATGTTGCCACACTCATCTCTGTGGGCAGCCTTTGTCTGGGAGCAATCCTTGCATGTCTTGAACCTTGGAGGGGCAATTCACATTTTGCCCTTGAGCTCGGGGACCAGAAAGAGAGTTCTTTTGCATACAAGGGAAAGCAGGTAGCTCAAGTCTTTTAGGTACAGAGGAGAGATGACCCACGCGGGATCAAGGCCACACAGAGCACTTGGTCCTGGCCACTTTTGTGTACCAGCAGTCCTTGAATGTACTTCTCACCTGCCTTGCCTGGCCTTGCCTTGGCAACACAACAGTTGCCTTGCCTTGCCCTGCTAGCCCTCTGGAGCCTTGCATTCCTTTGCACGGCCATGCCCAGCACATGACCTGCCTACTGTTTTCCTCCAGGGCCTTGGCTTGCTGAGCCCTTCCTGTTTCTGCCTGGCCTTCCCATCAGTGGCCCTTCCTTCCTACAGCCAGCCTTGCCTCTAACTTCTGGACCTTCTCTTGTCTACCACTCCATTTGCTTTCCCCTCACTGCTCTGGCCTTGCCTACCTCTCCCTTGACTTGCCCACAATTGCCTGCACTCGGTTTGCAGCGCCTTGCCTGCATGGAAGGCAAGGGAAAGAGTGGTAGGCCGGGCAAAGCAAAGCCAGCAAGTTGTAGGCAGTGCGAGGCAAGGCAGACGTAGGCAAAGGAAGCAGAGCAAGGGTACCTTAAGAAGAACTAGACAAGGCAAGGCCAAGAGACTCGGAGTGCCTTTCCTTGGGAAGGCAAGGACATAGTGCCAGTGTTGCTGGAGCAGATGTTAAGGTACTGTGGGGAGGAATAGTCCAGCAAGACATTTCTCTTCTGGCCCCTGTGCGTGTGGGGGCAATTGTTGGACATATTCAATACTGGAGGCGGATCAGTCGCTGGATGTGTTGTATTTTGGAGGAGGGGATGCCGTTTCTTTGGAGATGGGCTTGTAGTTGCTCTCTTTGGCAAGGAAGGCAGGTTTGGATGTGCACATCAGGTACTCCTAGGGATTTTAAAGGCTTTTCCCAACAGGCAGAGCTCTCTCTGGGTTCGAGCTGTTGAGCTGTCAGTGGGAATGCAAAGGCCAAGCTCTTAAGCTATTTGTCCTGGTGCCTTCAGTGTGTGAGCAGTCCCTGGTGCCGTTGCCTTTGGATCCTGACTCTGGGAGAGGGAAGGCTTAGGATGGTACCTAGAGCTGAGAAGGAGAGTGCTGAGAACAGCGTGTGTGCTGCTAGTTTGAGGGGTGCAGGTGAAGTTGTAGGCAGCAAGATCTTCCTCAGCTGGCACTGTTTTGAGCCCTGTTTTTGCCAGATGGTTTCAAGTTGGTGGGCGGAATCTGCGAGAGGGAAAAGATTTGTATGGGCCAAAGAGGTGTGGTGTAAAGAAGAGTGTGCTCTTGGAAGGGGAAGATGAGGGCAACCTTTTTGTCCTGACACCGTTGATTTGAGTGCAGGGCCGTTTGCAAGTTGCCTCTGTCTGCCCTTGGGGTGGTTTCGAGCTGGGCCAGGTGCTTGGCCTTCTTTTGCAAGTCTGCAGCGCCGTCGTGTGGTTGTTTCCATGAGCGCTGACAGTGCCCGGCAAAAAGCGCTTGGCTGGCGCGGCCCCAGTCGTGTGGAAGCAGTTGGTGGAAGAGCTCCGCTGTGCATCCTGCCTCTTGGAGACATAAAAGGATGTAACCCTGCGCGTAGCGGGGAAGCAAGACGAATCTTTTCATTGTTGGCTGAGCAGTTTCTAAGCGGCAAAAGTAAAGGCAGTTTCAGCACGGCCTCTTTCTTTCAGAACCTTTTCTGTGCCATCATGAACATGCTCAACATGCCACTCGCACCCGCTGAACTGCATCAAAGGCCCTGGAGATAGGCGCTTTCCTTCAAGCTCTCTGTAGCATCGTACCCTCCACCTCTGGCGGATCCCAAAGCCCTTCCAAACATCCAGCAGCTGCACGCAGAGAACACGTGCTAAAACAAGGCGTTGGCCTTCCTAGTCCTTTTAAAGTCTGTGAACTAGGCGAAACATTCCAGTGAGCAGCACTTTCCTTCGCAACTATATCTAGAGCATCATCACATTCTCTCCAAGTGGGTAAGTCCACCCTTGCAGCGCAGCGTTTGCAGCCACAGTTCGGACTGAGAGATAGGCCAGGTGAGAAAGCATTTCTTGACTATCCCTCTTCTCTGGAAGACTTGATACTCGCAGCGCAACCACGTCCACACACCTTCAGTGTGGCCAGGTTCAAGCAGCTAGAGCTCCCAGAGATGGGAGAGTCAGGAGAGAAGACGTTCCAAAAGTACCGTGTACTTACAGCAGCATTAAAACTGTGCACAGCAGTCTGCAGCACTGTAGACTGTGGTTTCTCCGACAGACGAGCCATCCCATTGTTGCCTCTCGCAGCCTGCTTGCTAGCTGCTCTCCTGAAGAAAAGAACTAGAAGAAAAAGCCAATGCTGGGCTGCACCTTCCCCTTGCCTTACGTAAAGCCACCTAAACTCCCCGCTGCACTCTCTACTTCCCCTCTCCTTGGAAGCGACCACTGTGTTTGCTGCATCTCGAAGCCTAAAGTTAAGCGCCAAAGTTTCCAAGGATGGTTGGAAGAAGGATAAGTAGTAGCACAAGGAAGTAGTTGTCGTTGAACTTCCTCCTTCTCAATGCTAACGTGAATTGGGCAGGCAGGCGAGTGCTAGCCACGCTCCTTTCTCAGTTTGTACGCTGCGGACACGAGTCCGGTGCTCTGCGCCTTCGTTCGGCCTCTTTAGTACCCATGTCGCTCTTTCATTCAGCCGGAGTCGAAGCGTCGTCTACTTCTCGCCCAGAGAGCACGGTGCCGGCAGCGAAATGCCCCAGCCGACTGCTTCTGCCGACACACGCCTGGTCTATGCACTTTCCCTCGCAGCGACATACAGCAGCACTTTCGGTCTTTCTTGTCGTCCAAATGGAAAGGGAAAGATTCTCTGCTATGTCCCGCCCAGAGAACAGTTTTAGGTCAACCAGCACGCCCAGAGCTTGCCCTCGACGCGTGGAAACTTGTGTTTGCACCACATTCAAGTGGTTGCCGTCTTTCCTTTACAGCCTGCAGAGCACCGTCAGACCGCCGTGCTCTCTGCACCTGCCTTCTCAGTTCTAAGTACTACCGCGCCTCTTACAGCCTTGCAGGAAGCAAAGACACGGGTAGTCATCTCGCAGAGAAGAACGTGGAAGGACGAAAGGATGATCTTCCTTTCTCCTGCTTCTTGCCTGAATTGTGGTGCTGTATTGAAAGTCTTGGCTAGCGAAAAGCTCATCCAGCAAGTGCCTCATTCCTGCCGCATCTCGCTGAGCGAGAGTTTCACGAAGAGTTTAGACTCTGGAAACAGCAAGAAAATGATTGTACGTCGAGCTGAGGAAAATCCGTGCACAGCACACTGTGGATGCGTGCAGTGTTCGCGCTGAAGAGCGCCAAAACGCAAAGCCATCGCTGGGCTTCAGTTTTGTCCAGACCGCAGAAGGCAAAGAACGAAGCAACTGGGCACCGCGTTAACGTACTCAGTGGACCGAATTTCAAATGTCCAGCCAAAAGCTGCTTCATAAGCAGATTCAGCTGAGAATGCTCTGGCTGCTTCACA
Organism: Aphelocoma coerulescens; assembly: GCF_041296385.1. NCBI lineage: Eukaryota > Metazoa > Chordata > Aves > Passeriformes > Corvidae > Aphelocoma > Aphelocoma coerulescens. Next base: position 213,711 of record NW_027183468.1, read on the forward strand.
AAGTAAGGCGCAGCCGTTTCCATTCATCACACTACCTGGCCAGAAGCAGTATCCTACACCTTCAATGCTGCAGCGTCCATGCAGCTGGAGCACACGCAGTAGGACGCGTCGAGATAGAAGGCGGTCTTCAAGTACCCCCCTCCTCCAAGCAGCCTTGAAACTGAGCACAACACACTGCGGCTCGGGAGCTTCCTTCTCAGATAGACGTGCCGTCACGTTATTCACTCTCGCAGCTCCGTTGCCCACTAGCAGCAGGTGCTACCAAAGCAAAATGCTCCAGAAGTAAAAAGCACGGTGCCGGCTGCACTTTCCCTTGCCTCACGTAAAGCACCATAAACTGTCCGCTGTGCTCTGTATTTCCATTCTCCGCCGCATCTACCACTGTTATCTCTGCATCTCGAAGCATAAAGCTCGGCACAATTCCTCCCAGGGAACGCTGGAAGAGAAATAGGCAGCAGCACAAGTAGCTGCAAGTGGAACTTTCTGTTTTAAAACGCTAACGTGAATCCGGAAACAAGCGAGTGACAGCCAGGCTTCCTCTTGCAGCCTGTGCGATGCACACACCAGCTCGGTGCTCTGCCCTCATTCTTTAATGCTCTTCGTACCATGTCGCGCTTTCATTCTGCCGGAGTCGAAGCGTCGTCTACTTCTCGCCCAGAGAGCACGGTGCCGGCAGCGGAGAAAGGCTCCAGAAAAACGCTCCAGGCTGCTGATTCTTCCCAAACACACCAGGGCTATGCACTTTCCTTCGTAGCGCTAAGTAGGCATCACATTCTGTTTGCGTTGGAGCCGGAATGCAAAGGGAAAGATTCTCGGTTACGTCTCACTCAGCGCCCAGTTTTAGGTCACCAAGCTTACCCGGAGCTTACCCGCGACGCGTGGAAATTGGTATTTGCACCATATTCAAGTGGTAGCTTTCTTTCCTTTACAGCCTGCAGAGCGCCGTCAGATCGCGGTGCTCTCTGCACCTGCCTTCTCCCTTCCAAGTACCACCGCGCACCTTACAGCCTTGCAGGAAGCAAAGACGTGGAGAGATGTCTCGCAGAGAAGATCGTGCAAAGACGAAAAGATGTTCTTCTTTGCTTTTCCTCGTCGCCCAGATTGTGGTGCTCTACTGAAAGCGTGGGCTAACGAATGGCTAATCTAGCATGTGCTTCCCTTCTAATGCATTTCGCTGAGCGAGAGCTGAGGAAAATCCTTGCACTGTACACTATGGATGCGTGCAGTAGACACGCAGAAGAGCGGCACAGCTCATAACCATCGCACACTCCAGCCCAGAGCTCTGGGGCTGCGTTCTTCTCAATTTCCGGCGCTGGACAGAACTGAGACATTGAGCTTTGGCTCTCTTTAGTGTGTGTACTGCACGCATCCAGAGCGCGCTGTGCACAGATTCTCCTCAGCGCTACGTGCAAGCACAGACTTTCTGCTTCGCAGAGCCCAACTGTCCGCCGAAGCTCTCGCTCAGAGAAATGTGTCAGGAGAGAAGCACTTGCTGGATTAGCCTTACACTGGCCAACAGTTCCAAAGAAGCACCATAGTCTTCTTGCGAGAAAGGATAATAAAACACATGTATTGTCCCAGCAAAGTTCTCTGTGCTAGCCGAAGCCGAGAATCTTTCCCTTAAGATTAAGACCACAACGCAGACAGCATTTTGTGCTACTTAAGGCTGAGAGGGATAGCCCAGGCGTGTTTCGGCAGAGGCAGAAGCCCGGAGCGTTTCTCTGCCGGCACCGTGCTCTCAGGCGAGAAGTAGACGACGCTTCGACTCCGGCAGAATGAAAAGCGCGACATGGTACGAAGAGCATACGAATGAGGGCGGAGAGCACCGAGCTGGTGTGCGCATCGCACAGGCTGCAAGAAGAAGCGTGGCTGCCGCTCGCTTCTTTGCGGATTCACGTTAGCAGTTGAAAACAAAAGTTCCACTTGCAGCTACTTGTGCTGCTACCTATTTCTCTTCCAGCTTTCCCTGCGAAGAATTGTGCTGCGAGAGTGAATAACGTGACGGCACGTCTATCTGAGAAGGAAGCTCCCGAGCCGCAGTGTGTTGTGCTCAGTTTCAAGGCTGCTTGGAGAAGGGGGTACTTGAAGACCGCCTTCTATCTCGACGCGTCCTACTGCGTGTGCTCCAGCTGCATGGACGCTGCAGCATTGAAGGTGTAGGATACTGCTTCTGGCCAGGTAGTGTGATGAATGGAAACGGCTGCGCCTTACTTTGTGAAGCAGCCAGAGCATTCTCAGCTGAATCTGCTTATGAAGCAGCTTTTGGCTGGACATTTGAAATTCGGTCCACTGAGTACGTTAACGCGGTGCCCAGCTGCTTCGTTCTTCGCCTTCTGCCGTCTGGACAGAACTGAAGCCCAGCGATGGCTTTGAGTTTTGCCGCTCTTCAGCATGTGTACTGCACGCATCCGCAGTGTGCTGTGCAAGGATTTTCCTCAGCTCTCCCTCAGCGAAATGCATCAGGTGAGAAACACTTGCTGGATTAGCCTTTCGCTGGCCATGGCTTTCAGTACAGCACCACAATCTGGGCGACGAGGAGGAGCAAAGAAGAACATCTTTTCGTCTTTGCACGTTCTTCTCTGCGAGACGACTATCCGCGTCATTGCTTCCTGCAAGGCTATATTCTGCGCAGTGGTACTTGAAAGGGAGAAGGCAGGTGCAGAGAGCACCGCGATCTGACGGCGCTCTGCAGGCTGTAAAGGAAAGAGGGCTGCCACTGGAATGTGTGCAAACACAAGTTTCCACGAGTCGCGGGCAAGCTCTGGGCGTGCTTGTTGACCTAAAACTGTTCTCTGTGCCCGACATTGCTGAGAATCTTTCCCTTTACATTTGGACGACAAGAAAAGACCGAAAGTGCTGCTGTATGTCGCTGCGAGAAAAGTGCATAGCCCTGGTGTGTTTCGGAAGGGCAGTCGGCTGGGGCATTTCTCTTCCGGCACCGTGCTCTCCGGGCGAGAAGTAGACGACGCTTCGACTCCGGCAGAATGAAAAGCGCGACATGGTACGAAGAGCATACGAATGAGGGCGCAGAGCACCGAGCTGGTGTGCGCATCGCACAGGCTGCAAGAAGAAGCGTGGCTGCCGCTCGCTTCTTTGCGGATTCACGTTAGCAGTTGAAAACAAAAGTTCCACTTGCAGCTACTTGTGCTGCTACCTATTTCTCTTCCAGCTTTCCCTGGGAAGAATTGTGCCGAGCTTTATGCTTCGAGATGCAGAGATGACAGTGGTAGATGCAGCGGAGAATGGAAATAAAGAGTGCAGCGGACAGTTTACAGTGCTTTACGTGAGGCAAAGGAAAAGGTTTGCTCAGCAGTGCTTTTTACTTCTGGAGCATTTTGCTTTGGTAGCACCTGCTGCTAGTGGGCAACGGAGCTGCGAGAGTGAATAACGTGACGGCACGTCTATCTGAGAAGGAAGCTCCCGAGCCGCAGTGTGTTGTGCTCAGTTTCAAGGCTGCTTGGAGGAGGGGGGTACTTGAAGAACGCCGTCTATCTGGACGCGTCCTACTGCGTGTGCTCCAGCTGCATGGACTCTGCAGCATTGAAGGTGTAAGAAACTTCTTCTGGCCTGATAGTGTGATAGAGTGCAACGGCTACGCCTTACTTTGTGAACCATCCAGAGCATTCTCAGCTGAATCTGCTTGTGAAGCAGCTCTTGGCTGGACATTTGAAATTCGGTCCACTGAGTACGTTAACGCGGTGCCCAGCTGCTTCGTTCTTCGCCTTCTGCCGTCTGGACAGAACTGAAGCCCAGCGATTGCTTTTAGCTGTGGCTCTCTTCAGCATGTGTACTGCACGCATCCGCAGTGTGCTGTGCAAGGATTTTCCTCAGCTCTCCCTCAGCGAAATGCATCAGGTGAGAAACACTTGCTGGATTAGCCTTTCGCTGGCCAAGGCTTTTAATACAGCACCACAATATGGGCGACGAGGAGAAAGGAAGAACATCTTTTCGTCCTGGCACGTTCTTCTGAGCGACATGACTATCCGCGTGTTTGCTTCCTGCAAAGCTGTATTGTGCGCGGCGGTATTGGAACTGAGAAGGCAGGTGCAGAGAGCACCGGGATCTGACGGCGTTCTGCAGCCTGTCAAGGAAAGACGGCTACCACTTGAATGTGGTGCAAACACAAGTTTCCACGCGTCGAGGGCAAGCTCTGGGCGTGCTGGTTGACCTAAAACTGTTCTCTGGGCGGGACATAGCAGAGAATCTTTCCCTTTCCATTTGGACGACAAGAAAGACCGAAAGTGCTGCTGTATGTCGCTGCGAGGGAAAGTGCATAGACCAGGCGTGTGTCGGCAGAAGCAGTCGGCTGGGGCATTTCGCTGCCGGCACCGTGCTCTCTGGGCGAGAAGTAGACGACGCTTCGACTCCGGCTGAATGAAAGAGCGACATGGGTACTAAAGAGGCCGAACGAAGGCGCAGAGCACCGGACTCGTGTCCGCAGCGTACAAACTGAGAAAGGAGCGTGGCTAGCACTCGCCTGCCTGCCCAATTCACGTTAGCACTGAGAAGGAGGAAGTTCAACGACAACTACTTACTTGTGCTACTACTTATCCCTCTTCCAACCATCCCCAAAACCACTGGCGCTTAACTTTAGGCTTCGAGATGCAGCAAACACAGTGGTTGCTTCCAAGGAGAGGGGAAGTAGAGAGTGCAGCGGGGAGTTTAGGTGGCTTTACGTAAGGCAAGGGGAAGGTGCAGCCCAGCATTGGCTTTTTCTTCTAGTTCTTTTCTTCAGGAAAGCAGCTAGCAAGCAGGCTGCGAGAGGCAACAATGGGATGGCTCGTCTGTCGGAGAAGCCGCAGTCTACAGTGCTGCAGACTGCTGTGCAGTTTTAATGCTGCTGTAAGTACACGGTACTTTTGGAACGTCTTCTCTCCTGACTCTCCCATCTCTGGGAGCTCTAGCTGCTTGAACCTGGCCACACTGAAGGTGTGTGGACGTGGTCGCGCTGCGAGTATCAAGTCTTCCAGAGAAGAGGGATAGTCAAGAAATGCTTTCTCACCTGGCCTATCTCTCAGTCCGAACTGTGGCTGCAAACGCTGCGCTGCAAGGGTGGACTTACCCACTTGGAGAGAATGTGATGATGCTCTAGATATAGTTGCGAAGGAAAGTGCTGCTCACTGGAATGTTTCGCCTAGTTCACAGACTTTAAAAGGACTAGGAAGGCCAACGCCTTGTTCTAGCACTTGTTCTCTGCGTGCAGCTGCTGGATGTTTGGAAGGGCTTTGGGATCCGCCAGAGGTGGAGGGTACGATGCTACAGAGAGCTTGAAGGAAAGTGCCTATCTCCAGGGCCTTTGATGCAGTTTAGCGGGTGCGAGTGGCATGTTGAGCATGTTCATGATGGCACAGAAAAGGTTCTGAAAGAAAGAGGCCGTGCTGAAACTGCCTTTACTTTTGCCGCTTAGAAACTGCTCAGCCAACAATGAAAAGATTCGTCTTGCTTCCCCGCTACGCGCAGGGTTACATCCTTTTATGTCTCCAAGAGGCAGGATGCACAGCGGAGCTCTTCCACCAACTGCTTCCACACGACTGGGGCCGCGCCAGCCAAGCGCTTTTTGCCGGGCACTGTCAGCGCTCATGGAAACAACCACACGACGGCGCTGCAGACTTGCAAAAGAAGGCCAAGCACCTGGCCCAGCTCGAAACCACCCCAAGGGCAGACAGAGGCAACTTGCAAACGGCCCTGCACTCAAATCAACGGTGTCAGGACAAAAAGGTTGCCCTCATCTTCCCCTTCCAAGAGCACACTCTTCTTTACACCACACCTCTTTTCCCTCTCGCAGATTCCGCCCACCAACTTGAAACCATCTGGCAAAAACAGGGCTCAAAACAGTGCCAGCTGAGGAAGATCTTGCTGCCTACAACTTCACCTGCACCCCTCAAACTAGCAGCACACACGCTGTTCTCAGCACTCTCCTTCTCAGCTCTAGGTACCATCCTAAGCCTTCCCTCTCCCAGAGTCAGGATCCAAAGGCAACGGCACCAGGGACTGCTCACACACTGAAGGCACCAGGACAAATAGCTTAAGAGCTTGGCCTTTGCATTCCCACTGACAGCTCAACAGCTCGAACCCAGAGAGAGCTCTGCCTGTTGGGAAAAGCCTTTAAAATCCCTAGGAGTACCTGATGTGCACATCCAAACCTGCCTTCCTTGCCAAAGAGAGCAACTACAAGCCCATCTCCAAAGAAACGGCATCCCCTCCTCCAAAATACAACACATCCAGCGACTGATCCGCCTCCAGTATTGAATATGTCCAACAATTGCCCCCACACGCACAGGGGCCAGAAGAGAAATGTCTTGCTGGACTATTCCTCCCCACAGTACCTTAACATCTGCTCCAGCAACACTGGCACTATGTCCTTGCCTTCCCAAGGAAAGGCACTCCGAGTCTCTTGGCCTTGCCTTGTCTAGTTCTTCTTAAGGTACCCTTGCTCTGCTTCCTTTGCCTACGTCTGCCTTGCCTCGCACTGCCTACAACTTGCTGGCTTTGCTTTGCCCGGCCTACCACTCTTTCCCTTGCCTTCCATGCAGGCAAGGCGCTGCAAACCGAGTGCAGGCAATTGTGGCCAAGTCAAGGGAGAGGTAGGCAAGGCCAGAGCAGTGAGGGGAAAGCAAATGGACTGGTAGGCAAGAGAAGGTCCAGAAGTTAGAGGCAAGGCTGGCTGTAGGAAGGAAGGGCCACTGATGGGAAGGCCAGGCAGAAACAGGAAGGGCTCAGCAAGCCAAGGCCCTGGAGGAAAACAGTAGGCAGGTCATGTGCGGGGCAGGGCCCTGCAAAGGAATGCAAGGCTCCAGAGGGCTAGCAGGGCAAGGCAAGGCAACTGTTGTGTTGCCAAGGCAAGGCCAGGCAAGGCAGGTGAGAAGTACATTCAAGGACTGCTGGTGCACAAAAGTGGCCAGGACCAAGTGCTCTGTGTGGCCTTGATCCCGCGTGGGTCATCTCTCCTCTGTACCTAAAAGAATTGAGCTACCTGCTTTCCCTTGTATGCAAAAGAACTCTCTTTCTGGTCCCCGAGCTCAAGGGCAAAATGTGAATTGCCCCTCCAAGGTTCAAGACATGCAAGGATTGCTCCCAGACAAAGGCTGCCCACAGAGATGAGTGTGGCAACATGCGTCCTCCCCTGGTCTTCCTCTCATGGGATCCTGAAACACCGGAGATGCTTGAGAGCTTTGAGATTCCTCGGAGGAGCAGAAAGGGCAGGGCAAGGCCCAGAAATGTCATTGAAAAGGGGTGTTGAATTCCAGGTGGGGGAGGGGTGAGCAAGGTCATGCAAGGCAAGGGAGGGGTTCAAGGGCAAGGCAAGGCAAGTGGTGGCTTTGCGAGGCGAGGCAAGGCAATGAGGGTCCTAGAAGGAAAAGGAAAGGTGAGGCCAGACCTAGACGAATGTGAAAGGAAGTCAGGTGGGGGATGGGTGAGCAAGTCAGTGCAAGGCAGGGGAGAAAAGGCAGGTTGAGGGAAGGCTACAGAGGGGGCAGCAAGGAAATGCAAGGCATGGGGAAGCATGCGAGGAGTGGGTGCTGCCAGCCGGTGGGGATGGCAGGGGCGGGGCCACTGCAAGTAGCATGGTGGGGATGTGGAGGGGGTGTTAGTGTGCGGGAGGTGTGTGTGTGTGTGTGTGTGCAGTGGAGTGCAGGGTAAGTGCAGGTGTGTGTGTGCGTATACGGGGGTTTTGTGCCAGGTGCTGTGCCGGGGAGAGCCGTTCCACCGCAAGGAAGGTGTGGGCGTGAAAGGAGTAAGATAGATGTGTCTTTACAAAGAGACCGTGTGAATCTCTCCTTAGACAAGGCTAGGAATTTACAGGGGGGGAAGTAACAGAAGAAAGTATTCGTTCTAGAAACTGTTACTAATCAACAGAGACTGTTGCTCAGCCAAGGCCCTGCTAAATTCCTGAACCTAGAGCAAGGCAGCAAAGACTTCCCAGCATTAGGAATAGTTTGGTTTTCTTCCTTTTCCATTCCAAAAGGGGAGTGCATATTAGAGGGGGGCATAGAGTAGGCAGTTCCGGAAGTCTGTAATTCCCGAGTACCTCAGAGGGTGCTGTTGCCAGGAACTTAACATCAGAAGGGGGCTGCTTCCCGCAATCATTTGAGAGACTCCATGGCAAAAGCCCCATGGCCTCTCCCTGGAGTTGAAGAATGTTACAGGACTCCTCTGTCTCCTTTTTGGTGGATGAAGAAACTCAGAAAGCCACACTTCTGCCAGAACTCTCCAAGATGCCCCCTTTGCTCCCCGTGACTCCATCACTGCCCAGGAAGCTGTCTTTTCTACCACAGCAGTTTGACATACAGTTAAAAGTCGTGTGGCAGAGAAAAAAGGCAAGAATTGGTTTCCAAGGGATGGCAAACAAGAGATACCAGAACCTTTGGCCCTACCAATATTAAAGCAACTCCATTAAGAGAGTTCTTGCACTTCCTGAGGATTGGCAGAAGCCTATCTCATGATGTATGTTGCTGGGGGTCTTTTTAGACTGGCAAAAGGAGCTGTTGAAGGTTGCTTGATCTGTGCTAAAGCCAACAGCCAAGTTACAAAGTAACTTGCTAGAGGAGGGAGGCCTTGGGCTGCATGGCCCTTCCAAAGATGCCAGGTGGATTTTCCGGAGATGCCCCAAGTGGCAAGGCTTAATATCTTCTGGTAATCGTATGTCAGCTAGCAAGGTGGCCAGAAGTATTTCCAACTACTTCAGTAATGACAGGATCAGTTCTTAAGGCATTTTTGGAACAAATCATTCCAAGATACAGCATTGTAGAAGCAATAGATTCAGATAGGGGAACTCATTTTGCAGGAAAGATCCTTCAAGGGGTTTTGGCTTCTTTAGGAACACAATGGAACCTCCATAGGCCCTGGCACCCCCAGAGCTCGGCTCGGGTAGAAAACAATGAAGAGAGAAATAAACACCTTTTGAAGCTGGTAATAGAAACCAAGATGCCATGGGTAGGGCTTTGGACATTGGCTTTGGTGAGAATGAGGGCCCAACCCAGAAGAGAGATTCAGTTATCTGCCTTTCAATCGTTGTTCGCAATTGCCCTGGTAAGTCTCCACCCAGTGGGGGGGGGTAGAGGCAAGTGATGCATTTTTAAAACCATCTGTGGCCAGGATCCTGCTTCTTGTGAAACCCCTTCAACAGGAAGCTCAGCTGGCGCAAGCCCGGCCTTTGGACTTTGCTGCTTTTAACATCCAACCAGGAGATTGAGTCCTAATTAAGGAGTAGAAAGAAGCGCCAGTGCTGGTGAAATGGCGTGGCCCATTCCAAGTGTCACTGACGACAGAAAACAGCCGTCAAGTAAGCTGAACACAGGTGAACCCGTCACTCTCGGGTCAAGGTCTCTGAAGCCTCGGAGATTTGCACATCTCAGCTGGAGAAGAAGGCCGGGAGGCCGTGACTGACACTCTGCAGGAGTGGGCCGGAGCAGTAGGCAGTGCTTCGACATCGGAAGAAGCCCCGCAGTCCTACCTTCAGACCGTCTGCTGAAATAGACTGTATAGGCATCCCTCCTCTAGAATCTCCACTCACTTGGGGGCTAATACTTGTGGCCATTTTGTTACGTTAAGTGGTTTCTGTGTCTTCAATTGCCACAGGTGCTGCAGAAGACAACGGGAAAATTAGACTAGCTAATTAGATGACACTATTAAAACATTTTCCTTACTAATTCTACTTTGATATGGTTAGCTGAGTTTAGGCCAGGAGTGGGAGAATCAATTTGCAGCCTTAGGAGAAGAAGTAGCAAAAGTTTTTAACCTTAGCAATTGCTGGCTCTGTGGAGGGCCAGGAGGATCTGAAGAGTGGCCATAGTTGGCTAGCCCAGCTGAACCTAAATGGTGGGTCAATGTGAGGGCCACAGTGGGATGGGATTTGGGGCCAAAGAAGGAAGTTCATGGCCACTTCATTCTTCTCCAACAGGCACTTATTGCCTAAATAGGATAGGGCGTGTCTATGTAGGAAAAGGCAATTGTCAATTGACTTTCCCTCTGGGCTTGAACAACTGGGTTTGGACCCCCAATTGCCCTCCTTCCAATTGTTCCAAATATCAAGGCAAATGCAATCAAATACCTGTTCGGCTCACTAACAGTAGCTGCGTAAGGCGTTCTTATCACACTTACCAAAAATATTTGGAAGCCTGTAAAGCAATGGGGAGGGACAAGGGGTTTTTTTGACCACCTGTTTTTGAGCAGTCCCCACAAAAATTCCACAAGTAGAAGACATGTTGTTTGTGATTATCAGTGGGAATGGCCACACCGGATTGGAACTCAAAGCCTTTTAGTGAGTTCTGCTCCAAATCCAACCAAGCAGCTTGCAGATGTAAATGTAGGTGGGAACCCTGTGCGGGAGCTTGGAAATGCAAATGCTGGGACCCTTATGGTGGGGCAACTCTTGTTGGAGGACCGTTAGGCCCGGGAATCCTGCTGTATTTTGAGCCACCAATTGATGACCATGGGTAGGTTCCTTTGCTAATGGAACACGGGCTTTGAAAGGACAGTATTGGATTTGTGGCCAACATGCTTAGCTCAGGTTACCTCCAAACTGGTCAGGGATATGGTATATTTAGTAGACTGTTGTTCTTTTTGCTACTACAAGTTCTGGGAAATCGCTTAGGAATCAAAATCTGTGATGATTTAATTAGAGAAAAGCAGTCAGCTGATGCAGCCCTGGCTGGAGGGAGCACCCCAAAACGGGGAAATGATGAACGGCCAACAGAACAAGTTACCCAACACGATGGACCAGCCCCTTGGAAACCTAAGGAATTAATCCCAGATGCCTGGGAACCCATTTATCATTTGAAGGAGATAATTAGGTTACAAGCTGTCTCGGAAATAATTACCAACCAGCCAGCCACAGCGCTTGACCTTTTTGCTGAGCAACCCACTTAAATGAGGAAAGCGGTATTTCAACATTGGATGGTATTAGATTATCTGTTGGCAGAAGAAGGAGGAGTTTGTGGGAAATTAAATGACTCGAGCTGCTGTTTGCAAGCAGATGACAGCGGAAAAGTGGTCAAACAAATAACAAAGGAAATAACGTCAGCTCGTGGACCTGTCCAAATGTTGAAAGGATGGGGATGGGACATGTTTTCATGGTTAACTGGCCAGCTCTGGGCTAAATGAATACGATTCCTCCTCTTACATGCTATAGCAACTCTCATCTTTTTACCATGTGTGACACCATGCTGGCGGCAGCTCTTTCAGCAGGTGCTCAAGGGGATGCCGCTAGCAGCCATGCCTACCTGATCCAGAAATGACTACAAAAGGACAGAAAAGGATGTCACTGCAAATAATAGCAAAACCCAAGAAGACTCCAGAAGAAAAAATTAAATCCATGGTAATTAAGGTTTGTAAAGGCAAATACAGAGCAAATAAAAAGAGGAGGGATTAAAAGGAATGAGATGGATGAGTCTTTACAAAGAGACCGTGTGAATCGGCCTGTAGACAAGGCTAGGAAGTTATGGCTAGTGAAGTAACAGAAGAAACTAGGAGTTCTCTAGAACTGTTACTAATCATCAGAGACTGTTGATTAATCAAGGCCGTGTTAAATTCCTGAACCTAGAGCAAGGCAACAAAGACTTAAGAGCATTAGGAATGGGGTTCTTTTCTTTCTTCTCGATGCCAAGAGGGGGGTGCATATTAGAGGGGGGCGCATAGAGTAGGCAGTTCCGGAAGTCTGTATCTCCCGAATACCTCAGCCAGTGGGGAAAAGGAAGAGGGTGCTGTGGCCGGGAACTTGGCATCAAAAGGGGGCTGCATCCCGCAACCGTTTGACAGACGCCATGGGAAAAGCCCCATGGACTCTCCCTGTAGTCGAAGAATGTTGCAGGACTCCTCTGTCTCCTTTTCGGATATAAACCTCAGGCATCGTGGATTAATTTTCCCTAACGGCAGCGACCTGCCGCGTGGTCTCCGTGCTCCTCTCCAGCCCCCCGGGACGTGTAAAATAGTTCCCAGCGGCTCCCACCGCGCGTTGCAGACGGCTGCGCGGCCCCGGGGCTGCCCGCAGTGCTCCCCTGCCCCGCCAGGGCTGCCCGCGGGCTGCGGAGCCGCCTCGCCACCGGCGCGGCCAGGGCTGGGGCCCTTCTCGACAGCAGCCGAGGGGCTGCGGAGCGGGCGGCTGCCGGACGATCAGCTATTTTATGCCGCGCGGTGCTGCCGCCTCCATCTAGCTCTCCATCGCGCCGCCGCCCGCCGCCCGCCTGGCGCGCTCACGCTCGGCCGCGCTCGCCGCCCGCCCAGCCTCGCCGGAAGCTCTCCCGCCCGGGCTGTGCCCCGGCTCCGCCGGCAGCTCGGCAGGGCCCGGCCGCACGCGTGCTGCGTGGCTCGGAGCAGCCGCGTTGCGCCGCAGGCGACGGGGAAGGCGGGGCGGGCCGGCGCCATCGTGGTAGCGCGAGGAGAGGAGCGCCCGGGCGGGGCGGCGAGCGGCGCTGCGGTGAGCGCTTCTGCTTCCTGTCGCTCGGCGGCCGCCCACGGCAGGTGCCGTGTGACCCCGCGGAGCGGCGGGGCCGGCCGGGCGGTGCCCGGCGAGGCTTTCGGCCAGCGGCGGCCACAGCGAGAGGCTGCTGGCACTGCCCGTGCCGGTGGAGAGAGCGGGGATCCGAGGCCGGCCTTCCCCGGGCGACGAGGGGAGGCCGCCTTTGCCGCGCTGCCCTCCGTGCAGCATGTGGCCGATTCCGGCGAACCCGGGGTCTCCGCAGCGGCGCGGGCGGGAGGGAAGTGGGGAGCGCGCTCGGTGCCGTGCCGGCCGCTCCCGGCCAGCGCTGCGCTGCGCCGAGGCGTTTTCCCGCCCGTCCTGGGAAGGACATAAGCGACACCGTAGTTGGAGCTTAGCTGTCAGGGGGTACAACTTCCCTCCATTGGCGACCTCCTTTTCCCTCTGATTCAGCTACCTTGTGGTAGGTGCGATGGTGCTGAAGAAGGGTGGCGGCTTGGCACAGTTGCTGTCATAGGTGGTGCGAGAGCTCCACGCAAGGAGCTTTGAGTGGCATGTGTGAGGGTAGGAGGGTACGGCACCCATAGCTGAAGGCAAAAAAGGTCAGGGCATGTCATCAGCCGCAGTCGTGCTAAGTTGTTCATCTTTGCAAACTGCTTGCCGAGTTGTTCCTTTCTTAGGTAATGGGGTTTTGTATCAACCAGAACTGCAAATGGTCAGTATTTGCAGAGAAGGTTACTTGGACTGTTGTTGAAGTGAGTGTAGCAGTTTCTATGGCATTCTGCAAAAAAAGTGACAGGTCTCCCTGTGTTCCCCAGTTCTTAACAAAGATGAAGTTAACAAACCCCTGAAAAGAGGTTTTGCAAAACTTCAGGGATATTTTCCTACTAGTACTGTAGAGACAACCATAGTCACCTTGTCTTTCCAAAAGTGAAGGTTCCCTATTTTTGTCCAAGAGCATCAAGTGCTTTTGATCAGCGTTTGTGTGCATGCATTAGCCTCGTTCTTGCTCTTCCTTGGAGAACTTTTACAATACTCACATGATCTGTGTAGGCTGCAGACTGCAGTGGTGAACTTCAAGGCTTCCAGCAGAAGGGAGATGCTGTCCACGTTTTGGATTCTCCTTAGTCTGAACCTTCAACGTCCAAGGCTTCACTTTTCAAGCAGTTGGAAGAGCTCCAAATTAAGACATGAACAGGTCTTAATTGACCTTGCCACCGCCTCAGTTAGTCAAGTAATGCTGTGCATTGGATTTGACTAGTGCAACATGTGCTTAAAATATGTAGAGTAACTCCTCGATTACCCTCTCAGAAGGGTTGGAATGGAGAACAAGGAGTTCCCAAGACAAATATTTGGTGTACGAGGAGTAGAATTTAGGAGTTGATTGCAGAGCACTGCATGCACAAATGTCTAAGGAGAATCCATCTTTTGATGTCCCATCTATGCTTGTTCTCATTTGAAATCCTGCACATTCTGCAGGCTGGTTTTGTTAGGCTTGGGGCTGGGGAAGGAGTGATGGTGGGGGAGGAGTGGGTGTTGGTTTTGGGTTATTTTTTTGTTTCCAGAATAGTGTACACAGAACTTGTGCCCAAAACCAGCAGTAGGAAACAATGCAGGTATAAAAGAAGGTCACAGAAATGTCAGATAATACGAATCTGAAAGCGCTTCAGTATTTTACTCAGGAGTTTCACTCTAACAAGGTGATTTTCCTTCACAGAAATGTAGTGGCAGGCTTATGCCATGCTAGAAGTGATGACCTTTCTCTGCCCCAAATTGAGCAGCAAAAGGTTTTGGCTCTTAATTTGAACCCCTGAGCCAGCTGTGTTTCAGGCTGCAGAAGCTGCAGCTGTTGTGGCAGACGCGGGGTGCAGCCCTGCCTGCCAGTTCCGAGCTGGCCTGCGCTGGTGGCAGCCGTCAGCGCCCGGGGTCCCCTGTGCCACCCATGCCAGGGCTCTGCCTGCCTGCCTCGCAGCCCTGGTAGCCTCAGGGAAACATCGCACTACTCCATCTGCTTTAAAAACAAACAAGCAAACAAAAAGCTCCCTGTAAATATATGTAGAAGTCTTGAAACTAATTCTCAGCGCTTGCTCGGAGTTTGTTGATGGAGCAAATGGATTTTGGATAAACTGCTATTGCTAGTACTACTTAGGTTCCTAAACTTCAGAAGGGAGGCTATGGTGGTCACGTACCCCTGAGGAATGTTGGGAACAGTAAGACAGCTCAGTCATTTCAAGGTGGCCAGAAAATGGGTGTGGCAGTGGAGTGGACACTCTGTGAGTAGGTAGCCTTAAGTCATGTAACGACATGCACTTCAGTGGGAATTTTGCATCAACACCAAGAGATTGTGTCATGATGTGTTGCGTAACAACAAATTGGGCCAAAATTCTGCTGATTTTGACCAAGGTGGATGGGCCACCTTCACTTAAGCTGGCAAAGGGACATAAGTCAATGATGTTTGAAAAACAGCCATGAAACATAGCCCCTTTAGTTTGTTGGTCTGTTGCAAGTCTGCAAAGCTCTGTTGACAGGTCATTGGAAGTAGCTGTTGGAATCTAAGTGCAGTTGGACGCTTTGTCAGTCAGCATCAGCAGGAGGCTTAACGGTTTAGGTTGAGAGGTGGTGCATGGTTTTTTTTCAGAGGAATGGCCCAGTGAAGAGCAGTGTTCACTGCCATGACTACCGTTGTAGCCTTCAAGAGCAATGGTTCATTCAGAGAGAACTTCCTTGGTTCTGCTGGTTTGGTTTCGCAGCTGGAGCAAAGGTACAGCACTGGAAGCAATTCCTAGGGCAGAAGCGGGAGATATCCGAAGCTCTGGACTTCGTTGCCTAAGTGAGCGTAGTCTAATTGGAAGAGTGGTGAGCATCAGTGATATCAGATTTTTTACAAGTTCTTAATTCTGTCAAAACAAGAAAGAAGGAGAGTGATGAAGATGAAATCCTTTCCTCTTCAATCTGCCTACGCAACAACTTCAGCTGTAGTTGTAATGTGTATTCACCTATTTTGAATTGCCCAAAACCAGGCCTAGAGATGCTTCAGAGTCAGAGAAGCGGGTATTTGCTTTATTCGGCGCTGGGTGCATGGGGGATCACTCCTCCTAACACACACACACAGAGCACTCCATACAGTCCAGCATTATGTGTAAAAGTTATGAACATTCATCACAATTCTTGGGATAGGAGTGGTTCTAGAAATTACTTCTCGGAAGTCATTAATATCATTAGCATACGTGCCATGCATGCGCTGTGTACGCTGATGGGCGCACTGAGGAAGGCTCCTCTTCTTCCTCGAGGGTCTTTCTGATGAAGATCAGTAGTCTTTGTCACAATGCACTTTTTACCTTTCTTTCTGGAGCATGCGCAGTTCTTCGGTGGCTGATGCAGCGATCTCTGTGCCGGTTTTCAAAAGATCCTGTTCCTCTTATCTTGACAAGATTAAGGCGAATCCTGCTGCTTAGGTTTTGTGATTAACATTTGCTGTCTCTTAGTAGTTCACTCGTGTTTACATGAGTTAACTATGGATCAACCCCCTTCTCAATTTTAGCACTGAAAGGATATTAGAGTCATTTAAAGAGATGTCTCCTATGGAGTACTATAAAACTGCCATAATGGTAAGACGTTTTCATACAGTAGTTTTAGCACAGAAGTAATATATGTACAATCTTGGATGTTTCATCCTGCTGGCTCAGGAGCCAGTATTGAGCTTTTCTCCTTTAAATCCAGTCTTAGAGCTCTGCAAGGATCACTGCAGCATGACGTTGTGACAAGGGGATGCTGATTCATGCATAAACCTTTGACGCTTTCCTTCTATCTTCAAGCAGCTTTGAAAACCAGTGATTATCTGGCATGTTGCGACTTGAGAGTCATGGTAAAGGTTTCACCAAACACTTTGTAATATCAGGCTACAGCTTTCATTCCTAAGGAAAGAGCATTGAGCAGATTGCTGGCAAAATGCTGAAAGAATGAGCCAAAACCAAAATCCTTTAATGGGAAAGATGGAAAAAATTTAGATGTGTTTATTTGAACTAAAAATAATGTGGACCAAGCCTAAATGTATTTCACACTAAATTCTTAGAACTGATTTTAAGGGAAGAAGTGAGAAAGATGAATTCCCAAGCGGAATTTTCAGCAGCATAATATTGAGCATTTATTAGTAGAACAAAGGCATATCACAGTGCAGGAGCACTTAGCAATATTGCTAGAGGCGTGGCTCCATTCATTTTACTGTGAACTTTAGTACTTCTTTAAACATAGTCCTTAAGCCCAGAAAGTCATTTACACTTCACTCAACTTTCCCCCCTCCGTCTCTGCCCCCTTGCGCCAGCACACGCCAGCACACTGCCACCTCGGTCCTCTGAGTAGCTCCAGAATTGAAGGCAGGCACCCCCCTCCGGTGCCTCCTCAGTCTCCAACCTAATTTGTAGTTGATGGGTTCTTTGGGAGGTGTGAGTTTTGATGAGATAACAGACTTCCTGGGATGCATGCGGTTTATCTTCTTTGTTTCTTGAAGATGTCTTGGTTTCCACCTCTGTAATTTCTCAACTTAAAGGACATTTATTATCATGTGTTTCTTCCTACGTTTCCCAACATGTTACCACTCATTCGAAGTTACAATTTACTCTAGTCTTGTTTTTACTTACCTATATTTTACCTTAACACTATTTCTACATAGTACATTCTCACTTCTAAATGTTAAAGTGATAGATGCGAAAGACAAAATTTATCGTTCACTCATTTATCACAGGAGGAATGTGTTAGCTGCTTGTGTTGCAGTTCACTTGTAATTGTGGTCTATTACCGCAGGCCTGGGCCCTAGGGTGTATCACTGTGTCCCGCAGCCATAGGGAGGAGGAGGAGAGAAGATCCAGCAGGCAGGAATTGTGCACCAAGATTTATTCATTTAATTATTTCACAAACTCTTTTACAGACTTTTTTCTTCATAGTCTAATTGGACAAAGGATCAGCCCCCCCCCCCCTTGGGGTGATTGGCTAAAATCCTAAACCATCCATTGTCAAAATATTTTTCTACTAGACCATAAACCAGACTTTTCAAGGTTGCAGGTGGCTTGGTTGTTTACATACTCTGCTACCTCTTCTGTGAGAGAGAAAAGTCTCTCACAGACTTAGAAAATAGCAAGAAAATCCTCGCTAGCAGCATTTTGGTATCTACAATTCCCCCTTTTTGTTTGATAAGATAACAACTCCACTATTAATCCTAAATAGAAATTTACATCAGTTATTAATTCTAAATATGTCCTTAAGGCTTTAACGATCTGACTCCATAACAAGAAATTTAAAGTTCAGTCTCTGCTTGTGGAAGGACCATCCCAGTCTCTGCTTGTAGAAGGACCATCTGCCTGATGGTCAACATCTTGGTCATCATCAGAAGAGTCTGATGGCTGATGATCTACATTCTGGTGGCCACTTGGATGGTTGGTGTTCTGGTCATCATTTGGAGGTTGCCTGTTCTGCCTCTGGTGCCGTAGGGCAGGGCGAACACATTTTGCAGCTAGCCACCGTACCCCAGTATCTGTAGAAACGCAAGCATAGCCACGACCCCAAACCATAAGTTCCCGCAGGCCTTCCCACTGGTTAGTGAGTAAATTCCACACCCAGACTTTTGCCCAGGGCAGTTGTCTCTTGCCTGCAGATTGCAATGAGAGAAAGTGATTCAGAAGAACAGGATTCTTTGAATTTTGTGGTACCGTAAGGTGATTAATTGTATACGAGCTTTTGCTAGTCGGCTTCAGTAACCAAATTCAAAGGTTCCTGTGAGAATCGTTGAAAAGCCATGATAACAGCCCTTAATTCAACTAACTAAGCAGAGTCTGACTCGGATTGGTGTGTTAATCAACCACTGCAAAGGCAGTGTAGGATACTGTGCACCTTTGCGCACAGTGACCCCTGCTAAAAATTTGTCCCGATCCGTATGCCCCAGGCTGCCAACACATCCCGTCCCCAAAGGTTAAGGGAAGTGGTAGTAACATAAGGCCTAATTGTAGCTGTGTGCCCCTCTGAGTCCTTCACCGTCACAGGCCGTTCGCTTCAATAGCTCTGTGTGGTTCATCCTCATCCTGTGATGGCCGATCCCACTGGGGGTAAAGGCCATGAGGGAGGCCACGCAGAGAAGGAGATGATAGTTACATCAGCACCAGTATCAATCAAACCTTGAAGCTGAGTCCAGGGCGGACGGGCGTTCGGCAGGATCAGGGTACACGTCATCTGTGGCCTTTGGTCAGAGATGTCTGCAGTCCAGAAGGCCTGCAGAAGTCCTGTAGATCCACTGCTGTTATCTTTGTGAGTTTGTTGTTCTATCCTGGGGACACAAGACTTAAAAGGCACTAATTTAGCAAGGCAGGTCTTTTCAGGAATAGTTACAGGGGGTTTTCAAATTCCCTATAAAACTGAGGACAAGGCTCCGAGGAGCGGATTCCCATCAATCCGACCTCATCCTCATCCTATCGCATTAAACCTGTTAGAAGCCAGACCTGAACAGCCCCTCTCTTCCTTTGTCTCTGAGCTAACGTGAGCCGACATCAACGGCTCCTGCCGTGTTTCCCTCTGCAAAGAAGCCAGCTAGCTAGCCCAGCAAGCTCTTTTCCTGATCCCGAAGTCGCTTCAGCGACGCGTGGAGGTAACGCAGCTGGACTGTCTCTGACCAGGGGCACGCCAGAGTCAGTGCCTCGAGCACCAAACGCTGCGTTATTGGACATTGAAGGTTCAGGCTAAGGAGAATCCAAAACGTGGACAGCATCTCCCTTCTGCTGGAAGCCTTGAAGTTCACCACTGCAGTCTGCAGCCTACACAGATCATGTGAGTATTGTAAAAGTTCTCCAAGGAAGAGCAAGAACGAGGCTAATGCATGCACACAAACGCTGATCAAAAGCACTTGATGCTCTTGGACAAAAATAGGGAACCTTCACTTTTGGAAAGACAAGGTGACTATGGTTGTCTCTACAGTACTAGTAGGAAAATATCCCTGAAGTTTTGCAAAACCTCTTTTCAGGGGTTTGTTAACTTCATCTTTGTTAAGAACTGGGGAACACAGGGAGACCTGTCACTTTTTTTGCAGAATGCCATAGAAACTGCTACACTCACTTCAACAACAGTCCAAGTAACCTTCTCTGCAAATACTGACCATTTGCAGTTCTGGTTGATACAAGCCCCCATTACCTAAGAAAGGAACAACTCGGCAAGCAGTTTGCATAGATGAACAACTTAGCACGACTGCGGCTGATGACATGCCCTGACCTTTTTTGCCTTCAGCTATGGGTGCCGTACCCTCCTACCCTCACACATGCCACTCAAAGATCCACCTGTGACAGCAACTGTGCCAAGCCGCCACCCTTCTTCAGCATCATCGCACCTACCACAAGGTAGCTGAATCAGAGGGAAAAGGAGGTCGCCAATGGAGGTGTTATAAACATGTATTATATTGGCTTCTCGCAAAGTATAAAGTAGATATTATATAATGTTAGAAATGCTTTTTGCTGTGTGGATGTAGTTTTCTCTCTTTTTAGCAAGAATGTTAACAAGTGTGAGCACGTAAGATAACCTCCAAACGAACAGAGGATGAGGCCCGAAAAGCTGCTAATCAACACTTTGTCTAGGGAGCAAAAGGGCCCAAATGCTACTCCGCCCGGAGAACAGGCGGCCAGGAGAGTCCAAGAGCCGTTATCACCACTCTGCCCGGAGAGACGAAGAGGCCCAAAGCTGCAATCAGCCCTGTCTGTCTGGAGAATTAAGAAATCCACCCTACCATCGACTCTTGCCTAGCGGGCCCAACCCCAAGAATCAAGAGAAATAAAACCACAAGGCAGAAGACTACGCATGCTCTAAAAAGGCGGAACCAAGGAGTGGCCATGCAGAACAGCTCCAGGAAAAGTTTTAATATGAATAAAGAACAGACAGTAAAAATGGTATAAAAAAGACTCACCTCTGGCATCAGGTGTGCTCTTGGCAGAGCACCAAGGCACCCGGCCATTACCCCGTTGCTTTATTTGATGTGTCTCTTATTGTCTTTATATTAAACCCTTTAAATTCTCACAGGAGAGTGAACCTCGTTTTTCACAATTAAGGGCTCGTCCCGGAGCTACACCTCGCCTCTGAAAAGCGTGGGAGGATTCAAGAAGCAAGGGTAAGGCGCCTCCCGCCCAAGTTGGCAGGACCTTTGCTTAGCATCCTCTGGCGTGATTTGGTGGCAGCAGGGCAACACCCGGAGGACAAGAAAGACACAAAAATAAAGCAAATGAAAGAGAGCGCTCTCGACAAAAATCCCACAGACACTGGAAAAGAAACAGGACTGGGAAGTATTGTCCAAAGAAAAAGGGGGTGGTTACGGGAGATGAGCGTGTGTGAATGAGACGTGGGCTGGTTGCCCCCAGATCTGCGAAGCGAGTGTGGCAGTCTCTGAGTGCTGCCGTTCCGTCTTGTTCACGAGAACAGCGGCCAGCGAGGAGACAAAGCGAGAGATAAGCGGAGTGAAAGAATCTCCGGGGGTGACTGGGACGGGGTCCCAGAGAAGGGGTTGCAAAGTGGGAGCTACCCCCCCATATGCTGGGTTGAGGAAAACCCCAAGAGCACCCAGGGCCTAAAAGTACCCCAAGAGAGGTTGGGGTTTGGATGCTAGCAATGCTGGGTTGAGGGAAATCCAAGAGCACCCAGAATCCTGAGGATTATATCATACCCATGGGTGGATACTAACAAGTGACTTGAAAGAGGTACCTTATTATTCTGTTGTGAGTAGGAATGAGTGAGTGAACAAATATTAAAAAAGAGTGAATGTGTGAATGAAAAACTGTGTAATTCGAAGTTAACTTTGTTTTTGGGGAAGGTGGGCTCTAATAAATTTTTTGGTGTTTTTTGTACTGTGAAAGGGTGGGTAGTATTTTACAGCAGTGAAGATTGGTGTTTTAAAGGAATGAATTAGTATTTCAAAGGGGGGGATAAATTGGTATTTTGAGTAATAGAGAACTCCTGGAAAAATGGGACAACAACCTAGTAAATTAAGTTCAAATTATAAAAGGGTGCCAGAGGATATACCCCGAGACAGTCCCCTCGGGGTCAAGCTCGCAAACTGGGAAACTGATCCTTCTACAAAAGGAAAAGAGAAAGTAAAAATGATTCAATTCTGCATGAAAGAGTGGGTAAAAAAGGAAATCAGATCTGATCATGTGTACTGGCCAAAATACGGGTCTGATGAGGCATGGATTTGCCAGGCTCTAAATGTATTTGTAAATTCAAAAGAGCCATCTCACCCTGAGGAGAGAGAATATGCTTCTTGCTGGACAGGAATTACAAAACCTCTGGGAACCAAAGTCTTCAAAATATCAGAAACCGCAGAGGAAAAGCAAACAGAAGAGAAAAAAGGCTGAGACCCTTTAGAAGTATTGCCTCCGCCGCCAGCACCAGAAGCTGCCCTCCTCCCCCTGGCTCCGGGGCTTCCCCCGCCAGCCCCTCCTCCGCCCGCACCGGGGGCCTTTCCCCCGGCAGCCCTCCCGCCCCAATGGAGCTGGGGGGAGCCCTGCCCCCGCCCATGCCGGGGATCCCACCCTTCCCATATATCTCGGGAATCCCAGCAGCCTCAATTGCATCAAGGGAAAGGTCACACGTCCCGGCTTCAGCCCCTACCTCTCCTGCCTTGAGAAACCCGGCTTTAGCCCCGGTGCCCGCCTCCTGTGCTCCGGAATATCTGGCTTCACTGCCATACCCCACCCCCACCCTCTGCACCACAGAATATTCAGCTTCAGCGCCAGACTTTGAATCTGCCCCTCCTCCCCAGGGGAGTTCGGTGCTTTCTTCCCAAATCAACCTCTTCTTAACGAAGGAGCACCATACCAGAATACAGGAGGTGCCATTAAGGCTCCGAGGCAGCCCAACAAGCCCTCCATTGCTAAACAAACAGAGGGAAGCCGAGAAATTCATTTCTTTCCGTTAAGAGAAGTACCTACGGGAGGAGGGGGAAGCGGCTTTGTGAGTGCTCCTCTAACCTCTACAGAGGTTAGGAATTTCAAAAAAGAAATTAAAGGATTATTAGAAGACCCCATAGGTACAGCTGAAATGTTGGACCAGTTCTTAGGTCCCAACATTTTCACTTGGGAAGAAATGCAATCAATAATGAAAATAATATTCTCCCAAGAAGAAAGAGAAATGATTAGAATTGCTGGAATAAAAATTTGGGGAAAAGAAAACCAACAAGGTCCACCCGGGGATCAGAAAATGCCCATTACACCTCCTAACTGGAACCAAAATGTTGAAGCTGGGAGGGGACATATGAATGATTATTGTAATTTGATAATCAAGGGAATAAAAGAGGGGGCACTCTGAGGACAAAATGTCAGAAAGGCCTTTGAGGGGCAGCAAGGGAAGGAAGAAACCCCGACTGAGTGGCTGGAGAGGCTCCGAAAGAATATGAAACAATATTCTGGGAGAGACCCGGAGTCCCTAGCAGGGCAAGCCCTGCTAAGAGTTCACTTTGTCACTCATGCCTGGCCAGATATTAGAAAAAAATTGGAAAAAATAGAAGATTGGTATGAGAAACCTTTACAAGACCTAGTAAGGGAAGCTCAAAAGATATATATGTCCGGAGGGATGAAGAAAAAGCCAAAGTGGGAGCAAAGATCATGATAGCCACTATGCGAGAGAGTACCTTCCAAAAAAAATCTAAAGCCCTCAGGTAACACTCCTAAACATTCCAGATTCAGAAATGGTGGAAAAGAGAAAAATAAAACCTCAGCACAATCAAGATTCCAAGAACAACCCAGGGATGCCTGTTTCTATTGCAAGGAAGAAGGGCATTATCAAAGAGAATGCCCCCACCTGAGGAGGGATCTGAAAAGATTTCAAGAGACACGCACAGAAGGAAAATAGGGAAATCATGGGCTCTATTTTTGGGGGGATAGATACCATCTGGAGCCTTTGATAACTTTAAAAGTAGGCCCCGAAGAGGAAGTATTGGAATTTATAGTTGACACTGGGGCAGAAAAGACTTGTGTGATGAATATTCCAAAAGGGAGTAATGATATGGTAAAAGTAACAGGAGCAAAGGGGGAAGGATTTAAGGTCTCTGTCATTAAAGATGTGGTTATTGAAGGGGAAACAAAAATAGGGATAGGGGATGCTTTGTTAGCTCCTGAGGCTGGCAGCAATTTATTGGGAAGGGATTTACAAATCCAACTGGGGATTGGAGTCATACCAGAAGAAGGGAAAATGACGGCCAAAGTGTTTAAACTTAGCCAAGAAGATGAAAGCAAAATTAACAGAGAGGTTTGGGCTAGGGAAGGGAATAGGGGTGGACTAGATCTTGACCCCATAAGGGTCACAATTGAAAAAGAAGAAGGTCCCATTTGTGTACATCAGTACCCTATATCTTTAGAAGGGAGAAAAGGCTTAAAACCAGTGATAGAAGAATTAATAAAGGATGGGACACTAGAACCTTGTAAATCCCCTCATAATAGCCCTATTCTCCCAGTAAAGAAATCTGATGGAAATTATAAATTAGTGCAAGATTTAAGAGAAGTAAACAAAAGAACACGGGCCTGCTACCCTATGGTTCCTAATCCCTGCACTCTTTTAAGCAAAATTCCACCTCAACATCAGTGGTTTAGTGTGGTAGATCTTAAAAATGCCTTTTGGGCCTGCCCACTGGCAGAGGAAAGCCGAAATATTTTTGCCTTTGAATGGGAAGATCCAAACACAGGGAAAAAGAACCAGTTGAGGTGGACTAAACTGCCACAGGGCTATTGTGAGGCCCCAAATTTATTTGGGCAAGCCTTGGGAGAAATACTACAAACCTTCCCCACTCCCCCAGGAATACAATTTATCCAATATGGAGATGACCTTCTAATATCAGGAGAAGATGAAATGAAAGTTAAAGGAGCTACCATAAAGCTTCTAAATTTTCTTGGGAAAAAGGGACTAAAGGCATCAAAAAGGAAATTACAGTTTGTGGAATCAGAAGTAAAATATCTCGGCCACCTGATAAGCAAAGGTAGCTGACAACTAAGTCCTGAAACAATTACAGGGATTTTATCCCTCCCTCCTCCCTCTTCAAAAAAGGAGGTTAGGAGACTGCTGGGGCTACTGGGATATTGCAGATTATGGATTGAAAGATATACACAAGCAGTAAAATTTTTATATGAAAAATTAACAGGGGGAGACAATATACAATGGACCAAAGATGATGATGATAATAAATTAGAAAAACTGAAGTTGAAACTAGCCTCGGTACCAGCCCTAAGCTTACCCTCACTAGAAAAACCCTTTCATTTATATGTGAATGCAGAAAATGGAGTAGCCCATGGTGTATTAGTCCAGGAATGGGGAGGGGTGAGAAGACCAATAGCTTATTTAGCTAAACTATTGGACCCAGTAAGCCGTGGCTGGCCAGTATGCATTCAAGCCATAGCAGCTACCGCTATTTTGGTGGAGGAGAGCCGTAAGCTCACCTTTGGAAGTAAACTGATTGTATACACACCCCATGCGGTCCGAAATGTGCTAAATCAAAAAGCTGAAAAATGGTTAACAGACTCCAGGCTATTAAAATATGAAGCAATTCTGATTGACAGTAATGATCTAACTATAGAAGCAAGCAAAAGCCTCAATCCGGCCCAATTCCTGTATGGAGAACCAAAAGATGACCTGGCACATGATTGCTTAGAAATTACTCAATACCAAACAAAAGTTCGAGAAGATCTAGCTGAACAAGCCCTCTTAGAAGAGGAAAGAATATATGTGGATGGTTCATCCAGATGCTTGCAAGGAAAAAGAATGTCAAGATATGCCTTAGTCGATGGGATAAATATGCAGGCCATCGAAAAAGGAAAACTACCTTCAAATTGGTCGGCGCAGTCTTGTGAATTATACGCTCTAAAGAGAGCACTGGAGCATTTAGCACACAAAAAGGGGACCGTCTATACTGATTCAAAGTACATACCTTTGGAAAGATCTGGGAAGAAAGGGGTTTACTAAATTCAAAGGGGAAAGAACTGATACATGAAGGCCTGATTTCAGAAGTGTTGGAAGCATTAAAATTGCCTGAAGAAATAGCCGTAGTGCATATCAAAGGACACCAAAAAGGGATGACCCCAGAAATAAGAGGGAATAACCTAGCAGACCAAGAAGCCAAAGATGCAGCAGAAAATGGGACTGAACCAATTCTGTTAATCCTGACCCCAGAAAGGGGAGAATTGGAAATCCCCAAATTTAGTAAAGAAGAAGAAAAAGAATTATTTAAGATAGGGGGAGAACAAGATCAATCTGGAAAACGGAAACTTCCTGATGGGAGACAGTTACTTAATAAGCCACTCACTAAGAGAATATTAGAAGATATGCATCAAAAAACTCATTGGGGTACTCAAGCTAGCTTGTGTGATCATTTTCTAAAAAATTATGGGTGTATTGGAATCTTTGGGGTAGCAAAACAAATAACTGGGAACTGTAGAACTTGCCAAAGAGTGACTAGGAAAATAATGAGAAAAACAACATTAGGAGGCCGTGAGTTAGCTCTGCGACCATTCCAAAGTATCCAAGTAGATTTCACTAAACTTCCTCAAGTACAGAGATGGAAGTTCCTATTAGTAATAGCAGACCACCTAACTTGTTGGGTAGAAGCAGTTCCTGCTACTAGAGCTACAGCTAACATAGTATGCAAAACCCTTCTGGAACAAATTATTCCCAGATATGGAATGGTTAATAAAATAAACTCAGATAGAAGAACACATTTTACATCCAAAGTCTTACAACAAATAACTCAAGCCTTGGGAATAAAATGGGAATTACATACCCCCTGGCACCCACAAAGTTCAGGCCAAGTAGAAAGAGTGAACCAGACTTTGAAAAAAACTTTAACAAAATTAATGATTGAAACTCAAATGTCATGGGTAAAATGCTTACCTTTGGCTCTGTTGAGAGGCCGAACACAGCCCAGGTCAGACCTGGGAGTGTCTCCTTATGAGATGATGTTCGCATTACCCTTCCTTACTGCTCAACATGAAACAGCCACTTATGAAGTAGGAGAAGTAAGTGTCAAAAAATATGTCACCGCAATTGCCAGAACACTTGAAAATTTGCGGCTGAAAGGAATGATCCCTCAAACCACAGCTTTGGAGTTCAAAATTCATAATATCCATTCAGGGGAATGGGTACTAGTAAAAACATGGAAAGAACAATCTTTGACTCCACAATGGGAGGGTCCTTTTCAGGTACTGCTGATGACTGAGGCCGCAATCCAGACCAAGGAACGAGGGTAGATCCATGCCAGCAGAATCAAAGGACCTGTAAAAGAACCTGAAGAGTGGACTGTAATATCCAAACCAGGTGATACCAAATTGATTCTTAAACGGAGACCAGGTGGCAATGAGCTAGAACAATCTAAATAATCCAAGGGATATGCAAAGAATCACACCTAACTGAGAAGTAAAAGCCAAATTTATATCAGTGGCCCCTGGACAAATTCTGGGACATCGTGGAGAAGAATATTCTCACTTCAAACAGGAAGGGTTGGGACTGGATCAAACAGGGAACTCTCATGTTCTGATTCTAGCCTGTGATTTGTATTAAGAAGGGGGAGAATCACAACTTCCATCAGTGCCACATCATATACCCTGTTTGAATCATTCTAACACGGGGCATGCCAACCACGTCAAATATAAGTAATTAATCTAGAGGGAAATTGGCATTTCACACCGTCGACACCCTAGTTGTAAAGGGTGTCAAGCACAAAATCAACCCCCTATCCAGACAAAATCATAAGCAACAAAAGCAATAACTTTGCTCTGCAGATGGGAATTACTAGTGCCTGTTGAATGGGAAACACCTAAGATACGATAAGATACTACAGTTAAAAAGGTGCCAAAAGAAATTTGCCTAAAAGCTACAAAGGAAGTGACAAGGAAATAGAGGGCAAGACTGGGTCGGCCACTGTACTCGCCACCGAGAAGATCCAATACACCTGCTATGGGTTGCAACCTCATAGGCAAGGGAGGTGGGAGTATAAGCCATGCCGGACCTCTGTTATTCCTTCTTTTGTCACTTCTCCTGGTCCCTTTTGGGACACCGGCAAGACCATGTTACAAATGCTATCGAAAGCTCTACATGGAAAGACACCGGGGCTTCTTTCTTATTACTCATACCCATACCAACAGTCACTGTTATGACTCATCCAAATTAGGTATTTGCATGCATAAAGGAGAAAAATATTGGATTACAGAAAATTTAGGAACAAGTGGAAACAGACTAAGAAGCAATTGTCCAAAAGGAGAAAAACAGATTTGCTCCACAGCTGCCACCAGGGGAACAGTCCAAGATTTGGTAAAAGAGCAAGTGGTAAGTAAAGATACAAAGCCAGCACAGCAACCTCGCCCTATATTCACCTCACCACGCCAGGACCTGTATGCAAAGCTCAAACAACAAAGAGGAAAAAACCCCAAGGTTAGGAAAAAACCTGTTTGTGGAATTGGGGGAGAGGATAGGTAAAGAACTTAACATAACCAACTGTTGGGTCTGTGGAGGAGCTTTAATGACAGAAGAATGGCCACGGAAAGGTAGCAGCGTAGGCCCGGTAGAACTCCTTAAATGGAACCGGACAAATATAAGAGGGGGGAACCGACCTGAGGGGTGGATTTTAAGTTCAACAGTGATAGGGGAAGAATGCCTCTGGCGAACTGGGATAAACTTTCTTAATGAAGTAGGAAACACTCCCTGTAAAAGCTATAAAGTGAGTAACAAAACTTCAAGGTGGTGGGTCCCAGAAAAACCAACTTGGTATTGAGCCCAGAAAAAAGGAAAAGACTGTGTATATGATCATGAAGTTGGACTCTTTCAGTGTAATGACACGAGGAAAAATCCTTATTTTGGAATCCCAGAAATAGCCAAATTTGGGGAGAATATAAATCAACAAGAAGGTGATTATTGGAAAGCACCAGATGGCTTCTTTTGGATATGTGGGAAAAGGGCATCCCCAAGACTCCCTTCACATTGGAAAGGGAGTTGTACACTAAGAATCATTCAACCAGGGTTTTTCCTTTTCCCAGAACCAGTGGGAGATCAATTAGGTATACCTCTCTATGAAGACTTCAAAAGAAAGAAAAGAGATTTAATTGGAGGATTCCAAAAATGGAAAGATGAGGAATGGCCCCCTGAACGAATATTAGAAACAGATGGGCCAGCTACCTAAGCACAAGATGGAAGTTGGGGATATCAGACCCCAATTTACATGCTGAATCGTATCATCAGACTCCAAGCTCTTGTAGAAATCATAACCAATGAAACAGCTGGGGCTATGGAATTAATAGTCAGCCAGCAACGCCAAACCAGAGCTGCAATACATCAAAATAGGCTGGCTTTAGACTATTTACTGGCCGAAGAAGGCGGTGTGTGCAGGAAGTTCAATACATCGGACTGTTGTTTAAAAATTGATGACAATGGGGATGCCGTTCTAGATATGGCCAACCAAATCAGAAAAATAGCCCATGTACCAGTCCAAAAATGGGAATCAATGATGTCTGCTAACTGGTGGGATGGCATATTGGGGAAAGAATGGTGGAAGAAGCTAGGTTTCTTCCTCTTATGTGCTACAGCTAGTCTAATATTTCTCCCTTGCTTGATCCCCTGCTTTATTCGGCTAATCACCAGCATAGTTCAAGGCATGCAAGTTGTGGCAATGCCTACTGACCCAAAGTTGGCTATGTCTGGAACAGCACAAAAAATTATGGTATTAAAAAGACAAAGTGATACAAAAGACCCTCTTGAAGAAGCCAAATTGATCTGTGAAAAGAACGAACAGACATTAGAAGCCAAGAAAAAAGAATTATTGCTCAAGCCAAATGATTTATAAAATAGAAAAGGGGGGATTGTTATAAACATATATTATATTAGCTTCTCGCAAAGTATA
The DNA here is from genome assembly GCF_041296385.1 of Aphelocoma coerulescens. NCBI lineage: Eukaryota > Metazoa > Chordata > Aves > Passeriformes > Corvidae > Aphelocoma > Aphelocoma coerulescens. The sequence goes on from NW_027183468.1 coordinate 243,014, forward strand.
AAGTAGATATTATATAACGTTAGAAATGCTTTCTGCTGTGTGGATGTAGTTTTCTCTCTTTTTAGCAAGAATGTTAGCAAGTGTGAGCACGTAAGATAACCTCCAAACGAACAGAGGATGAGGCCCGAAAAGCTGCTAATCAACACTTTGTCTAGGGAGCAAAAGGGCCCAAAGGCTACTCCGCCCGGAGAACGGGCGGCCAGGAGAGTCCGGGAGATTTTATCACCACTCTGCCCGGAGAGACGAAGAGGCCCAAAGCTGCAATCAGCCCTGACTGTCTGGAGAATTAAGAAATCCACCCTACCATCGACTCTTGCCTAGCGGGCCCAACCCCAAGAATCAAGAGAAATAAAACCACAAGGCAGAAGACTAGGCACGCTCTAAAAAGGCGGAACCAAGGAGTGGCCATGCAGAACAGCTCCAGGAAAAGTTTTAATATGAATAAAGAACAGACAGTAAAAACGGTATAAAAAAGACTCACCTCTGGCATCAGGTGTGCTCTTGGCAGAGCGCCAAGGCAACTGGCTGTTACCCCGTTGCTTTATTTGGTGTGTCTCTTATTGTCTTTATATTAAACCCCTTTAAATTCTCACAGGAGAGTGAACTTCGTTTTTCACAGAGAGAAGTTGTTCCCCCTGACAGCTAAGCTCCAACTACGGTGTCGCTTATGTCCTTCCCAGGACGGGCGGGAAAACGCCTCGGCGCAGCGCAGCGCTGGCCGGGAGCGGCTGGCACGGCACCGAGCGCGCTCCCCACTCCCTCCCGCCCGCGCCGCTGCGGAGACCCCGGGTTCGCCGGAATCGGCCACATGCTGCACGGAGGGCAGCGCGGCAAAGGCGGCCTCCCCTCGTCGCCCGGGGAAGGCCGGCCTCGGATCCCCGCTCTCTCCACCGGCACGGGCAGTGCCAGCAGCCTCTCGCGGTGGCCGCCGCTGGCCGAAAGCCTCGCCGCGCACCGCCCGGCCGGCCCCGCCGCTCCGCGGGGTCACACGGCACCTGCCGTGGGCGGCCGCCGAGCGACAGGAAGCAGAAGCGCTCACCGCCGCGCCGCTCGCCGCCCCGCCTGGGCGCTCCTCTCCTCGCGCTACCACGATGGCGCCGGCCCGCCCCGCCTTCCCCGTCGCCTGCGGCGCAACGCGGCTGCTCCGAGCCACGCAGCACGCGTGCGGCCGGGCCCTGCCGAGCTGCCGGCGGAGCCGGGGCACAGCACGGGCGGGAGAGCTTCCGGCGAGGCTGGGCGGGCGGCGAGCGCGGCCGAGCGTGAGCGCGCCAGGCGGGCGGCGGGCGGCGGCGTGATGGAGAGCTAGATGGAGGCGGCAGCACCGCGCGGCATAAAATAGCTGATCGTCCGGCAGCCGCCCGCTCCGCAGCCCCTCGGCTGCTGTCGAGAAGGGCCCCGGCCCTGGCCGCGCCGGTGGCGAGGCGGCTCCGCAGCCCGCGGGCAGCCCTGGCGGGGCAGGGGAGCACTGCGGGCAGCCCCGGGGCCGCGCAGCCGTCTGCAACGCGCGGTGGGAGCCGCTGGGAACTATTTTACACGTCCCGGGGGGCTGGAGAGGAGCACGGAGACCACGCGGCAGGTCGCTGCCGTTAGGGAAAATTAATCCACGATGCCTGAGGTTTATATCCGAAAAGGAGACAGAGGAGTCCTGCAACATTCTTCGACTACAGGGAGAGTCCATGGGGCTTTTCCCATGGCGTCTGTCAAACGGTTGCGGGATGCAGCCCCCTTTTGATGCCAAGTTCCCGGCCACAGCACCCTCTTCCTTTTCCCCACTGGCTGAGGTATTCGGGAGATACAGACTTCCGGAACTGCCTACTCTATGCGCCCCCCTCTAATATGCACCCCCCTCTTGGCATCGAGAAGAAAGAAAAGAACCCCATTCCTAATGCTCTTAAGTCTTTGTTGCCTTGCTCTAGGTTCAGGAATTTAACACGGCCTTGATTAATCAACAGTCTCTGATGATTAGTAACAGTTCTAGAGAACTCCTAGTTTCTTCTGTTACTTCACTAGCCATAACTTCCTAGCCTTGTCTACAGGCCGATTCACACGGTCTCTTTGTAAAGACTCATCCATCTCATTCCTTTTAATCCCTCCTCTTTTTATTTGCTCTGTATTTGCCTTTACAAACCTTAATTACCATGGATTTAATTTTTTCTTCTGGAGTCTTCTTGGGTTTTGCTATTATTTGCAGTGACATCCTTTTCTGTCCTTTTGTAGTCATTTCTGGATCAGGTAGGCATGGCTGCTAGCGGCATCCCCTTGAGCACCTGCTGAAAGAGCTGCCGCCAGCATGGTGTCACACATGGTAAAAAGATGAGAGTTGCTATAGCATGTAAGAGGAGGAATCGTATTCATTTAGCCCAGAGCTGGCCAGTTAACCATGAAAACATGTCCCATCCCCATCCTTTCAACATTTGGACAGGTCCACGAGCTGACGTTATTTCCTTTGTTATTTGTTTGACCACTTTTCCGCTGTCATCTGCTTGCAAACAGCAGCTTGAGTCATTTAATTTCCCACAAACTCCTCCTTCTTCTGCCAACAGATAATCTAATACCATCCAATGTTGAAATACCGCTTTCCTCATTTAAGTGGGTTGCTCAGCAAAAAGGTCAAGCGCTGTGGCTGGCTGGTTGGTAATTATTTCCGAGACAGCTTGTAACCTAATTATCTCCTTCAAATGATAAATGGGTTCCCAGGCATCTGGGATTAATTCCTTAGGTTTCCAAGGGGCTGGTCCATCGTGTTGGGTAACTTGTTCTGTTGGCCGTTCATCATTTCCCCGTTTTGGGGTGCTCCCTCCAGCCAGGGCTGCATCAGCTGACTGCTTTTCTCTAATTAAATCATCACAGATTTTGATTCCTAAGCGATTTCCCAGAACTTGTAGTAGCAAAAAGAACAACAGTCTACTAAATATACCATATCCCTGACCAGTTTGGAGGTAACCTGAGCTAAGCATGTTGGCCACAAATCCAATACTGTCCTTTCAAAGCCCGTGTTCCATTAGCAAAGGAACCTACCCATGGTCATCAATTGGTGGCTCAAAATACAGCAGGATTCCCGGGCCTAACGGTCCTCCAACAAGAGTTGCCCCACCATAAGGGTCCCAGCATTTGCATTTCCAAGCTCCCGCACAGGGTTCCCACCTACATTTACATCTGCAAGCTGCTTGGTTGGATTTGGAGCAGAACTCACTAAAAGGCTTTGAGTTCCAATCCGGTGTGGCCATTCCCACTGATAATCACAAACAACATGTCTTCTACTTGTGGAATTTTTGTGGGGACTGCTCAAAAACAGGTGGTCAAAAAAACCCCTTGTCCCTCCCCATTGCTTTACAGGCTTCCAAATATTTTTGGTAAGTGTGATAAGAACGCCTTACGCAGCTACTGTTAGTGAGCCGAACAGGTATTTGATTGCATTTGCCTTGATATTTGGAACAATTGGAAGGAGGGCAATTGGGGGTCCAAACCCAGTTGTTCAAGCCCAGAGGGAAAGTCAATTGACAATTGCCTTTTCCTACATAGACACGCCCTATCCTATTAGGCAATAAGTGCCTGTTGGAGAAGAATGAAGTGGCCGTGAACTTCCTTCTTTGGCCCCAAATCCCATCCCACTGTGGGCCCTCACATTGACCCACCATTTAGGTTCAGCTGGGCTAGCCAACTATGGCCACTCTTCAGATCCTCCTGGCCTTCCACAGAGCCAGCAATTGCTAAGGTTAAAAACTTTTGCTACTTCTTCTCCTAAGGCTGCAAATTGATTCTCCCACTCCTGGCCTAAACTCAGCTGACCATATCAAAGTAGAATTAGTAAGGAAAATGTTTTAATAGTGTCATCTAATTAGCTAGTCTAATTTTCCCCTTGTCTTCTGCAGCACCTGTGGCAATTGAAGACACAGAAACCACTTAACGTAACAAAATGGCCACAAGTATTAGCCCCCAAGTGAGTGGAGATTCTAGAGGAGGGATGCCTTTACAGTCTATTTCAGCAGACGGTCTGAAGGTAGGACTGCGGGGCTTCTTCCGATGTCGAAGCACTGCCTACTGCTCCGGCCCACTCCTGCAGAGTGTCAGTCACGGCCTCCCGGCCTTCTCCTCCAGCTGAGATGTGCAAATCTCTGAGGCTTCAGAGACCTTGACCCGAGAGTGATGGGTTCACCTGTGTTCAGCTTACTTGACGGCTGTTTTCTGTCATCAGTGACACTTGGAATGGGCCACGCCATTTCACCAGCACTGGCGCTTCTTTCTACTCCTTAATTAGGACTCAATCTCCTGGTTGGATGTTAAAAGCAGCAAAGTCCAAAGGCCGGGCTTGCGCCAGCTGAGTTTCCTGTTGAAGGGGTTTCACAAGAAGCAGGATCCTGGCCACAGATGGTTTTAAAAATGCATCACTTGCCTCTACCCCCCCCACTGGGTGGAGACTTACCAGGAGGGCAATTGCAAACAACGATTGAAAGGGAGATAACTGAATCTCTCTTCTGGGTTGGGCCCTCATTCTCACCAAAGCCAATGTCCAAAGCCCTACCCATGGCATCTTGGTTTCTATTACCAGCTTCAAAAGGTGTTTATTTCTCTCTTCATTGTTTTCTACCCGAGCCGAGCTCTGGGGGTGCCAGGGCCTATGGAGGTTCCATTGTGTTCCTAAAGAAGCCAAAACCCCTTGAAGGATCTTTCCTGCAAAATGAGTTCCCCTATCTGAATCTATTGCTTCTACAATGCTGTATCTTGGAATGATTTGTTCCAAAAATGCCTTAAGAACTGATCCTGTCATTACTGAAGTAGTTGGAAATACTTCTGGCCACCTTGCTAGCTGACATACGATTACCAGAAGATATTAAGCCTTGCCACTTGGGGCATCTCCGGAAAATCCACCTGGCATCTTTGGAAGGGCCATGCAGCCCAAGGCCTCCCTCCTCTAGCAAGTTACTTTGTAACTTGGCTGTTGGCTTTAGCACAGATCAAGCAACCTTCAACAGCTCCTTTTGCCAGTCTAAAAAGACCCCCAGCAACATACATCATGAGATAGGCTTCTGCCAATCCTCAGGAAGTGCAAGAACTCTCTTAATGGAGTTGCTTTAATATTGGTAGGGCCAAAGGTTCTGGTATCTCTTGTTTGCCATCCCTTGGAAACCAATTCTTGCCTTTTTTCTCTGCCACACGACTTTTAACTGTATGTCAAACTGCTGCGGTAGAAAAGACAGCTTCCTGGGCAGTGATGGAGTCACGGGGAGCAAAGGGGGCATCTTGGAGAGTTCTGGCAGAAGTGTGGCTTTCTGAGTTTCTTCATCCACCAAAAAGGAGACAGAGGAGTCCTGTAACATTCTTCAACTCCAGGGAGAGGCCATGGGGCTTTTGCCATGGAGTCTCTCAAATGATTGCGGGAAGCAGCCCCCTTCTGATGTTAAGTTCCTGGCAACAGCACCCTCTGAGGTACTCGGGAATTACAGACTTCCGGAACTGCCTACTCTACGCCCCCCTCTAATATGCACTCCCCTTTTGGAATGGAAAAGGAAGAAAACCAAACTATTCCTAATGCTGGGAAGTCTTTGCTGCCTTGCTCTAGGTTCAGGAATTTAGCAGGGCCTTGGCTGAGCAACAGTCTCTGTTGATTAGTAACAGTTTCTAGAACGAATACTTTCTTCTGTTACTTCCCCCCCTGTAAATTCCTAGCCTTGTCTAAGGAGAGATTCACACGGTCTCTTTGTAAAGACACATCTATCTTACTCCTTTCACGCCCACACCTTCCTTGCGGTGGAACGGCTCTCCCCGGCACAGCACCTGGCACAAAACCCCCGTATACGCACACACACACCTGCACTTACCCTGCACTCCACTGCACACACACACACACACACCTCCCGCATACTAACACCCCCTCCACATCCCCACCATGCTACTTGCAGTGGCCCCGCCCCTGCCATCCCCACCGGCTGGCAGCACCCACTCCTCGCATGCTTCCCCATGCCTTGCATTTCCTTGCTGCCCCCTCTGTAGCCTTCCCTCAACCTGCCTTTTCTCCCCTGCCTTGCACTGACTTGCTCACCCATCCCCCACCTGACTTCCTTTCACATTCGTCTAGGTCTGGCCTCACCTTTCCTTTTCCTTCTAGGACCCTCATTGCCTTGCCTCGCCTCGCAAAGCCACCACTTGCCTTGCCTTGCCCTTGAACCCCTCCCTTGCCTTGCATGACCTTGCTCACCCCTCCCCCACCTGGAATTCAACACCCCTTTTCAATGACATTTCTGGGCCTTGCCCTGCCCTTTCTGCTCCTCCGAGGAATCTCAAAGCTCTCAAGCATCTCCGGTGTTTCAGGATCCCATGAGAGGAAGACCAGGGGAGGACGCATGTTGCCACACTCATCTCTGTGGGCAGCCTTTGTCTGGGAGCAATCCTTGCATGTCTTGAACCTTGGAGGGGCAATTCACATTTTGCCCTTGAGCTCGGGGACCAGAAAGAGAGTTCTTTTGCATACAAGGGAAAGCAGGTAGCTCAAGTCTTTTAGGTACAGAGGAGAGATGACCCACGCGGGATCAAGGCCACACAGAGCACTTGGTCCTGGCCACTTTTGTGTACCAGCAGTCCTTGAATGTACTTCTCACCTGCCTTGCCTGGCCTTGCCTTGGCAACACAACAGTTGCCTTGCCTTGCCCTGCTAGCCCTCTGGAGCCTTGCATTCCTTTGCACGGCCATGCCCAGCACATGACCTGCCTACTGTTTTCCTCCAGGGCCTTGGCTTGCTGAGCCCTTCCTGTTTCTGCCTGGCCTTCCCATCAGTGGCCCTTCCTTCCTACAGCCAGCCTTGCCTCTAACTTCTGGACCTTCTCTTGTCTACCACTCCATTTGCTTTCCCCTCACTGCTCTGGCCTTGCCTACCTCTCCCTTGACTTGCCCACAATTGCCTGCACTCGGTTTGCAGCGCCTTGCCTGCATGGAAGGCAAGGGAAAGAGTGGTAGGCCGGGCAAAGCAAAGCCAGCAAGTTGTAGGCAGTGCGAGGCAAGGCAGACGTAGGCAAAGGAAGCAGAGCAAGGGTACCTTAAGAAGAACTAGACAAGGCAAGGCCAAGAGACTCGGAGTGCCTTTCCTTGGGAAGGCAAGGACATAGTGCCAGTGTTGCTGGAGCAGATGTTAAGGTACTGTGGGGAGGAATAGTCCAGCAAGACATTTCTCTTCTGGCCCCTGTGCGTGTGGGGGCAATTGTTGGACATATTCAATACTGGAGGCGGATCAGTCGCTGGATGTGTTGTATTTTGGAGGAGGGGATGCCGTTTCTTTGGAGATGGGCTTGTAGTTGCTCTCTTTGGCAAGGAAGGCAGGTTTGGATGTGCACATCAGGTACTCCTAGGGATTTTAAAGGCTTTTCCCAACAGGCAGAGCTCTCTCTGGGTTCGAGCTGTTGAGCTGTCAGTGGGAATGCAAAGGCCAAGCTCTTAAGCTATTTGTCCTGGTGCCTTCAGTGTGTGAGCAGTCCCTGGTGCCGTTGCCTTTGGATCCTGACTCTGGGAGAGGGAAGGCTTAGGATGGTACCTAGAGCTGAGAAGGAGAGTGCTGAGAACAGCGTGTGTGCTGCTAGTTTGAGGGGTGCAGGTGAAGTTGTAGGCAGCAAGATCTTCCTCAGCTGGCACTGTTTTGAGCCCTGTTTTTGCCAGATGGTTTCAAGTTGGTGGGCGGAATCTGCGAGAGGGAAAAGATTTGTATGGGCCAAAGAGGTGTGGTGTAAAGAAGAGTGTGCTCTTGGAAGGGGAAGATGAGGGCAACCTTTTTGTCCTGACACCGTTGATTTGAGTGCAGGGCCGTTTGCAAGTTGCCTCTGTCTGCCCTTGGGGTGGTTTCGAGCTGGGCCAGGTGCTTGGCCTTCTTTTGCAAGTCTGCAGCGCCGTCGTGTGGTTGTTTCCATGAGCGCTGACAGTGCCCGGCAAAAAGCGCTTGGCTGGCGCGGCCCCAGTCGTGTGGAAGCAGTTGGTGGAAGAGCTCCGCTGTGCATCCTGCCTCTTGGAGACATAAAAGGATGTAACCCTGCGCGTAGCGGGGAAGCAAGACGAATCTTTTCATTGTTGGCTGAGCAGTTTCCAAGCGGCAAAAGTAAAGGCAGTTTCAGCACGGCCTCTTTCTTTCAGAACCTTTTCTGTGCCATCATGAACATGCTCAACATGCCACTCGCACCCGCTGAACTGCATCAAAGGCCCTGGAGATAGGCGCTTTCCTTCAAGCTCTCTGTAGCATCCTACCCTCCACCTCTGGCGGATCCCAAAGCCCTTCCAAACATCCAGCAGCTGCACGCAGAGAACAAGTGCTAAAACAAGGCGTTGGCCTTCCTAGTCCTTTTAAAGTCTGTGAACTAGGCGAAACATTCCAGTGAGCAGCACTTTCCTTCGCAACTATATCTAGAGCATCATCACATTCTCTCCAAGTGGGTAAGTCCACCCTTGCAGCGCAGCGTTTGCAGCCACAGTTCGGACTGAGAGATAGGCCAGGTGAGAAAGCATTTCTTGACTATCCTTCTTCTCTGGAAGACTTGATACTCGCAGCGCGACCACGTCCACACACCTTCAGTGTGGCCAGGTTCAAGCAGCTAGAGCTCCCAGAGATGGGAGAGTCAGGAGAGAAGACGTTCCAAAAGTACCGTGTACTTACAGCAGCATTAAAACTGTGCACAGCAGTCTGCAGCACTGTAGACTGCGGCTTCTCCGACAGACGAGCCATCCCATTGTTGCCTCTCGCAGCCTGCTTGCTAGCTGCTCTCCTGAAGAAAAGAACTAGAAGAAAAAGCCAATGCTGGGCTGCACCTTCCCCTTGCCTTACGTAAAGCCACCTAAACTCCCCGCTGCACTCTCTACTTCCCCTCTCCTTGGAAGCGACCACTGTGTTTGCTGCATCTCGAAGCCTAAAGTTAAGCGCCAAAGTTTCCAAGGATGGTTGGAAGAAGGATAAGTAGTAGCACAAGGAAGTAGTTGTCGTTGAACTTCCTCCTTCTCAATGCTAACGTGAATTGGGCAGGCAGGCGAGTGCTAGCCACGCTCCTTTCTCAGTTTGTACGCTGCGGACACGAGTCCGGTGCTCTGCGCCTTCGTTCGGCCTCTTTAGTACCCATGTCGCTCTTTCATTCAGCCGGAGTCGAAGCGTCGTCTACTTCTCGCCCAGAGAGCACGGTGCCGGCAGCGAAATGCCCCAGCCGACTGCTTCTGCCGACACACGCCTGGTCTATGCACTTTCCCTCGCAGCGACATACAGCAGCACTTTCGGTCTTTCTTGTCGTCCAAATGGAAAGGGAAAGATTCTCTGCTATGTCCCGCCCAGAGAACAGTTTTAGGTCAACCAGCACGCCCAGAGCTTGCCCTCGACGCGTGGAAACTTGTGTTTGCACCACATTCAAGTGGTTGCCGTCTTTCCTTTACAGCCTGCAGAGCACCGTCAGACCGCCGTGCTCTCTGCACCTGCCTTCTCAGTTCTAAGTACTACCGCGCCTCTTACAGCCTTGCAGGAAGCAAAGACACGGGTAGTCATCTCGCAGAGAAGAACGTGGAAGGACGAAAGGATGATCTTCCTTTCTCCTGCTTCTTGCCTGAATTGTGGTGCTGTATTGAAAGTCTTGGCTAGCGAAAAGCTCATCCAGCAAGTGCCTCATTCCTGCCGCATCTCGCTGAGCGAAAGTTTCACGAAGAGTTTAGACTCTGGAAACAGCAAGAAAATGATTGTACGTCGAGCTGAGGAAAATCCGTGCACAGCACACTGTGGATGCGTGCAGTGTTCGCGCTGAAGAGCGCCAAAACGCAAAGCCATCGCTGGGCTTCAGTTTCGTCCAGACCGCAGAAGGCAAAGAACGAAGCAACTGAGCACCGCGTTAACGTACTCAGTGGACCGAATTTCAAATGTCCAGCCAAAAGCTGCTTCATAAGCAGATTCAGCTGAGAATGCTCTGGCTGCTTCACAAAGTAAGGCGCAGCCGTTTCCATTCATCACACTACCTGGCCAGAAGCAGTATCCTACACCTTCAATGCTGCAGCGTCCATGCAGCTGGAGCACACGCAGTAGGACGCGTCGAGATAGAAGGCGGTCTTCAAGTACCCCCCTCCTCCAAGCAGCCTTGAAACTGAGCACAACACACTGCGGCTCGGGAGCTTCCTTCTCAGATAGACGTGCCGTCACTTTATTCACTCTCGCAGCTCCGTTGCCCACTTGCAGCAGCTGCTACCAAAGCAAAATGCTCCAGAAGTAAAAAGCACTGCCGGGCTGCACTTTCCCTTGCCTCACGTAAAGCACCATAAACTGTCCGCTGTGCTCTGTATTTCCATTCTCCGCCGCATCTACCACTGTTATCTCTGCATCTCGAAGCATAAAGCTCGGCACAATTCCTCCCAGGGAACGCTGGAAGAGAAATAGGCAGCAGCACAAGTAGCTGCAAGTGGAACTTTCTGTTTTAAAACGCTAACGTGAATCCGGAAACAAGCGAGTGACAGCCAGGCTTCCTCTTGCAGCCTGTGCGATGCACACACCAGCTCGGCCCTCTGCCCTCATTCTTTAATGCTCTTCGTACCATGTCGCGCTTTCATTCTGCCGGAGTCGAAGCGTCGTCTACTTCTCGCCCAGAGAGCACGGTGCCAGCGGAGAAAGGCTCCAGAAAAACGCTCCAGGCTGCTGATTCTTCCCAAACACACCAGGGCTATGCACTTTCCTTCGCAGCGCTAAGTAGCATCACATTCTGTTTGCGTTGGAGCCGGAATGTAAAGGGAAAGATTCTCGGTTACGTCTCACTCAGCGCCCAGTTTTAGGTCACCAAGCTTACCCGGAGCTTACCCGCGACGCGTGGAAATTGGTATTTGCACCACATTCGAGTGGTAGCTTTCTTTCCTTTAAGCCTGCAGAGCGCCGTCAGATCGCGGTGCTCTCTGCACCTGCCTTCTCCCTTCCAAGTACCACCGCGCACCTTACAGCCTTGCAGGAAGCAAAGACGTGGAGAGATGTCTCGCAGAGAAGATCGTGCAAAGACGAAAAGATGTTCTTCTTTGCTTTTCCTCGTCGCCCAGATTGTGGTGCTCTACTGAAAGCGTGGGCTAACGAATGGCTAATCTAGCATGTGCTTCCCTTCTAATGCATTTCGCTGAGCGAGAGCTGAGGAAAATCCTTGCACTGTACACTATGGATGCGTGCAGTAGACACGCAGAAGAGCGGCACAGCTCATAACCATCGCACACTCCAGCCCAGAGCTCTGGGGCTGCGTTCTTCTCAATTTCCGGCGCTGGACAGAACTGAGACATTGAGCTTTGGCTCTCTTTAGTGTGTGTACTGCACGCATCCAGAGCGCGCTGTGCACAGATTCTCCTCAGCGCTACGTGCAAGCACAGACTTTCTGCTTCGCAGAGCCCAACTGTCCGCCGAAGCTCTCGCTCAGAGAAATGTGTCAGGAGAGAAGCACTTGCTGGATTAGCCTTACACTGGCCAACAGTTCCAAAGAAGCACCATAGTCTTCTTGCGAGAAAGGATAATAAAACACATGTATTGTCCCAGCAAAGTTCTCTGTGCTAGCCGAAGCCGAGAATCTTTCCCTTAAGATTAAGACCACAACGCAGACAGCATTTTGTGCTACTTAAGGCTGAGAGGGATAGCCCAGGCGTGTTTCGGCAGAGGCAGAAGCCCGGAGCGTTTCTCTGCCGGCACCGTGCTCTCAGGCGAGAAGTAGACGACGCTTCGACTCCGGCAGAATGAAAAGCGCGACATGGTACGAAGAGCATACGAATGAGGGCGCAGAGCACCGAGCTGGTGTGCGCATCGCACAGGCTGCAAGAAGAAGCGTGGCTGCCGCTCGCTTCTTTGCGGATTCACGTTAGCAGTTGAAAACAAAAGTTCCACTTGCAGCTACTTGTGCTGCTACCTATTTCTCTTCCAGCTTTCCCTGCGAAGAATTGTGCTGCGAGAGTGAATAACGTGACGGCACGTCTATCTGAGAAGGAAGCTCCCGAGCCGCAGTGTGTTGTGCTCAGTTTCAAGGCTGCTTGGAGAAGGGGGTACTTGAAGACCGCCTTCTATCTCGACGCGTCCTACTGCGTGTGCTCCAGCTGCATGGACGCTGCAGCATTGAAGGTGTAGGATACTGCTTCTGGCCAGGTAGTGTGATGAATGGAAACGGCTGCGCCTTACTTTGTGAAGCAGCCAGAGCATTCTCAGCTGAATCTGCTTATGAAGCAGCTTTTGGCTGGACATTTGAAATTCGATCCACTGAGTACGTTAACGCGGTGCCCAGCTGCTTCGTTCTTCGCCTTCTGCGGTCTGGACAGAACTGAAGCCCAGCGATGGCTTTGAGTTTTGCCGCTCTTCAGCATGTGTACTGCACGCATCCGCAGTGTGCTGTGCAAGGATTTTCCTCAGCTCTCCCTCAGCGAAATGCATCAGGTGAGAAACACTTGCTGGATTAGCCTTTCGCTGGCCATGGCTTTCAGTACAGCACCACAATCTGGGCGACGAGGAGGAGCAAAGAAGAACATCTTTTCGTCTTTGCACGTTCTTCTCTGCGAGACGACTATCCGCGTCATTGCTTCCTGCAAGGCTATATTCTGCGCAGTGGTACTTGAAAGGGAGAAGGCAGGTGCAGAGAGCACCGCGATCTGACGGCGCTCTGCAGGCTGTAAAGGAAAGAGGGCTGCCACTGGAATGTGTGCAAACACAAGTTTCCACGAGTCGCGGGCAAGCTCTGGGCGTGCTTGTTGACCTAAAACTGTTCTCTGTGCCCGACATTGCTGAGAATCTTTCCCTTTACATTTGGACGACAAGAAAAGACCGAAAGTGCTGCTGTATGTCGCTGCGAGAAAAGTGCATAGCCCTGGTGTGTTTCGGAAGGGCAGTCGGCTGGGGCATTTCTCTTCCGGCACCGTGCTCTCCGGGCGAGAAGTAGACGACGCTTCGACTCCGGCAGAATGAAAAGCGCGACATGGTACGAAGAGCATACGAATGAGGGCGCAGAGCACCGAGCTGGTGTGCGCATCGCACAGGCTGCAAGAAGAAGCGTGGCTGCCGCTCGCTTCTTTGCGGATTCACGTTAGCAGTTGAAAACAAAAGTTCCACTTGCAGCTACTTGTGCTGCTACCTATTTCTCTTCCAGCTTTCCCTGGGAAGAATTGTGCCGAGCTTTATGCTTCGAGATGCAGAGATGACAGTGGTAGATGCAGCGGAGAATGGAAATAAAGAGTGCAGCGGACAGTTTACAGTGCTTTACGTGAGGCAAAGGAAAAGGTTTGCTCAGCAGTGCTTTTTACTTCTGGAGCATTTTGCTTTGGTAGCACCTGCTGCTAGTGGGCAACGGAGCTGCGAGAGTGAATAACGTGACGGCACGTCTATCTGAGAAGGAAGCTCCCGAGCCGCAGTGTGTTGTGCTCAGTTTCAAGGCTGCTCGGAGGAGGGGGGTACTTGAAGACCGCCGTCTATCTGGACGCGTCCTACTGCGTGTGCTCCAGCTGCATGGACTCTGCAGCATTGAAGGTGTAAGAAACTTCTTCTGGCCTGATAGTGTGATAGAGTGCAACGGCTACGCCTTACTTTGTGAACCATCCAGAGCATTCTCAGCTGAATCTGCTTGTGAAGCAGCTCTTGGCTGGACATTTGAAATTCGGTCCACTGAGTACGTTAACGCGGTGCCCAGCTGCTTCGTTCTTCGCCTTCTGCCGTCTGGACAGAACTGAAGCCCAGCGATGGCTTTGAGTTTTGCCGCTCTTCAGCATGTGTACTGCACGCATCCGCAGTGTGCTGTGCAAGGATTTTCCTCAGCGAAATGCATCAGGTGAGAAACACTTGCTGGATTAGCCTTTCGCTGGCCATGGCTTTCAGTACAGCACCACAATCTGGGCGACAAGGAGGAGAAAGGAAGAACATCTTTTCGTCTTTGCACGTTCTTCTCTGCGAGACGACTATCCGCGTCATTGCTTCCTGCAAGGCTGTATTGTCCGCAGTGGTACTTGGAAGGGAGAAGGCAGGTGCAGAGAGCACCGCGATCTGACGGCGCTCTGCAGGCTGTAAAGGAAAGAGGGCTGCCACTGGAATGTGTGCAAACACAAGTTTCCACGAGTCGCGGGTAGGCTCTGGGCGTGCTTGTTGACCTAAAACTGTTCTCTGTGCCCGACATTGCTGAGAATCTTTCCCTTTACATTTGGACGACAAGAAAAGACCGAAAGTGCTGCTGTATGTCGCTGCGAGAAAAGTGCATAGCCCTGGTGTGTTTCGGAAGGGCAGTCGGCTGGGGCATTTCTCTTCCGGCACCGTGCTCTCCGGGCGAGAAGTAGACGACGCTTCGACTCCGGCAGAATGAAAAGCGCGACATGGTACGAAGAGCATACGAATGAGGGCGCAGAGCACCGAGCTGGTGTGCGCATCGCACAGGCTGCAAGAAGAAGCGTGGCTGCCGCTCGCTTCTTTGCGGATTCACGTTAGCAGTTGAAAACAAAAGTTCCACTTGCAGCTACTTGTGCTGCTACCTATTTCTCTTCCAGCTTTCCCTGGGAAGAATTGTGCCGAGCTTTATGCTTCGAGATGCAGAGATGACAGTGGTAGATGCAGCGGAGAATGGAAATAAAGAGTGCAGCGGACAGTTTACAGTGCTTTACGTGAGGCAAAGGAAAAGGTTTGCTCAGCAGTGCTTTTTACTTCTGGAGCATTTTGCTTTGGTAGCACCTGCTGCTAGTGGGCAACGGAGCTGCGAGAGTGAATAACGTGACGGCACGTCTATCTGAGAAGGAAGCTCCCGAGCCGCAGTGTGTTGTGCTCAGTTTCAAGGCTGCTCGGAGGAGGGGGGTACTTGAAGACCGCCGTCTATCTGGACGCGTCCTACTGCGTGTGCTCCAGCTGCATGGACTCTGCAGCATTGAAGGTGTAAGAAACTTCTTCTGGCCTGATAGTGTGATAGAGTGCAACGGCTACGCCTTACTTTGTGAACCATCCAGAGCATTCTCAGCTGAATCTGCTTGTGAAGCAGCTCTTGGCTGGACATTTGAAATTCGGTCCACTGAGTACGTTAACGCGGTGCCCAGCTGCTTCGTTCTTCGCCTTCTGCCGTCTGGACAGAACTGAAGCCCAGCGATTGCTTTTAGCTGTGGCTCTCTTCAGCATGTGTACTGCACGCATCCGCAGTGTGCTGTGCAAGGATTTTCCTCAGCTCTCCCTCAGCGAAATGCATCAGGTGAGAAACACTTGCTGGATTAGCCTTTCGCTGGCCATGGCTTTCAGTACAGCACCACAATCTGGGCGACAAGGAGGAGAAAGGAAGAACATCTTTTCGTCTTTGCACGTTCTTCTCTGCGAGACGACTATCCGCGTCATTGCTTCCTGCAAGGCTGTATTGTCCGCAGTGGTACTTGGAACTGAGAAGGCAGGTGCAGAGAGCACCGGGATGTGACGGCGTTCTGCAGCCTGTCAAGGAAAGACGGCTACCACTTGAATGTGGTGCAAACACAAGTTTTCACGCGTCGAGGGCAAGCTCTGGGCGTGCTGGTTGACCTAAAACTGTTCTCTGGGCGGGACGTAGCAGAGAATCTTTCCCTTTCCATTTGGACGACAAGAAAGACCGAAAGTGCTGCTGTATGTCGCTGCGAGGGAAAGTGCATAGACCAGGCGTGTGTCGGCAGAAGCAGTCGGCTGGGGCATTTCTCTTCCGGCACCGTGCTCTCTGGGCGAGAAGTAGACGACGCTTCGACTCCGGCTGAATGAAAGAGCGACATGGGTACTAAAGAGGCCGAACGAAGGCGCAGAGCACCGGACTCGTGTCCGCAGCGTACAAACTGAGAAAGGAGCGTGGCTAGCACTCGCCTGCCTGCCCAATTCACGTTAGCACTGAGAAGGAGGAAGTTCAACGACAACTACTTACTTGTGCTACTACTTATCCCTCTTCCAACCATCCCCAAAACCACTGGCGCTTAACTTTAGGCTTCGAGATGCAGCAAACACAGTGGTTGCTTCCAAGGAGAGGGGAAGTAGAGAGTGCAGCGGGGAGTTTAGGTGGCTTTACGTAAGGCAAGGGGAAGGTGCAGCCCAGCATTGGCTTTTTCTTCTAGTTCTTTTCTTCAGGAGAGCAGCTAGCAAGCAGGCTGCGAGAGGCAACAATGGGATGGCTCGTCTGTCGGAGAAGCCGCAGTCTACAGTGCTGCAGACTGCTGTGCAGTTTTAATGCTGCTGTAAGTACACGGTACTTTTGGAACGCCGTCTCTCCTGACTCTCCCATCTCTGGGAGCTCTAGCTGATTGAACCTGGCCACACTGAAGGTGTGTGGACGTGGTTGCGCTGCGAGTATCAAGTCTTCCAGAGAAGAGGGATAGTCAAGAAATGCTTTCTCACCTGGCCTATCTCTCAGTCCGAACTGTGGCTGCAAACGCTGCGCTGCAAGGGTGGACTTACCCACTTGGAGAGAATGTGATGATGCTCTAGATATAGTTGCGAAGGAAAGTGCTGCTCACTGGAATGTTTCGCCTAGTTCACAGACTTTAAAAGGACTAGGAAGGCCAACGCCTTGTTTTAGCACTTGTTCTCTGCGTGCAGCTGCTGGATGTTTGGAAGGGCTTTGGGATCCGCCAGAGGTGGAGGGTACGATGCTACAGAGAGCTTGAAGGAAAGTGCCTATCTCCAGGGCCTTTGATGCAGTTCAGCGGGTGCGAGTGGCATGTTGAGCATGTTCATGATGGCACAGAAAAGGTTCTGAAAGAAAGAGGCCGTGCTGAAACTGCCTTTACTTTTGCCGCGTAGAAACTGCTCAGCCAACAATGAAAAGATTCGTCTTGCTTCCCCCCTACGCGCAGGGTTACATCCTTTTATGTCTCCAAGAGGCAGGATGCACAGCGGAGCTCTTCCACCAACTGCTTCCACACGACTGGGGCCGCGCCAGCCAAGCGCTTTTTGCCGGGCACTGTCAGCGCTCATGGAAACAACCACACGACGGCGCTGCAGACTTGCAAAAGAAGGCCAAGCACCTGGCCCAGCTCGAAACCACCCCAAGGGCAGACAGAGGCAACTTGCAAACGGCCCTGCACTCAAATCAACGGTGTCAGGACAAAAAGGTTGCCCTCATCTTCCCCTTCCAAGAGCACACTCTTCTTTACACCACACCTCTTTGGCCCAAACAAATCTTTTCCCTCTCGCAGATTCCGCCCACCAACTTGAAACCATCTGGCAAAAACAGGGCTCAAAACAGTGCCAGCTGAGGAAGATCTTGCTGCCTACAACTTCACCTGCACCCCTCAAACTAGCAGCACACACGCTGTTCTCAGCACTCTCCTTCTCAGCTCTAGGTACCATCCTAAGCCTTCCCTCTCCCAGAGTCAGGATCCAAAGGCAACGGCACCAGGGACTGCTCACACACTGAAGGCACCAGGACAAATAGCTTAAGAGCTTGGCCTTTGCATTCCCACTGACAGCTCAACAGCTCGAACCCAGAGAGAGCTCTGCCTGTTGGGAAAAGCCTTTAAAATCCCTAGGAGTACCTGATGTGCACATCCAAACCTGCCTTCCTTGCCAAAGAGAGCAACTACAAGCCCATCTCCAAAGAAACGGCATCCCCTCCTCCAAAATACAACACATCCAGCGACTGATCCGCCTCCAGTATTGAATATGTCCAACAATTGCCCCTACACGCACAGGGGCCAGAAGAGAAATGTCTTGCTGGACTATTCCTCCCCACAGTACCTTAACATCTGCTCCAGCAACACTGGCACTATGTCCTTGCCTTCCCAAGGAAAGGCACTCCGAGTCTCTTGGCCTTGCCTTGTCTAGTTCTTCTTAAGGTACCCTTGCTCTGCTTCCTTTGCCTGCGTCTGCCTTGCCTCGCACTGCCTACAACTTGCTGGCTTTGCTTTGCCCGGCCTACCACTCTTTCCCTTGCCTTCCATGCAGGCAAGGCGCTGCAAACCGAGTGCAGGCAATTGTGGCCAAGTCAAGGGAGAGGTAGGCAAGGCCAGAGCAGTGAGGGGAAAGCAAATGGACTGGTAGGCAAGAGAAGGTCCAGAAGTTAGAGGCAAGGCTGGCTGTAGGAAGGAAGGGCCACTGATGGGAAGGCCAGGCAGAAACAGGAAGGGCTCAGCAAGCCAAGGCCCTGGAGGAAAACAGTAGGCAGGTCATGTGCGGGGCAGGGCCCTGCAAAGGAATGCAAGGCTCCAGAGGGCTAGCAGGGCAAGGCAAGGCAAGTGTTGTGTTGCCAAGGCAAGGCCAGGCAAGGCAGGTGAGAAGTACATTCAAGGACTGCTGGTACACAAAAGTGGCCAGGACCAAGTGCTCTGTGTGGCCTTGATCCCGCGTGGGTCATCTCTCCTCTGTACCTAAAAGACTTGAGCTACCTGCTTTCCCTTGTATGCAAAAGAACTCTCTTTCTGGTCCCCGAGCTCAAGGGCAAAATGTGAATTGCCCCTCCAAGGTTCAAGACATGCAAGGATTGCTCCCAGACAAAGGCTGCCCACAGAGATGAGTGTGGCAACATGCGTCCTCCCCTGGTCTTCCTCTCATGGGATCCTGAAACACCGGAGATGCTTGAGAGCTTTGAGATTCCTCGGAGGAGCAGAAAGGGCAGGGCAAGGCCCAGAAATGTCATTGAAAAGGGGTGTTGAATTCCAGGTGGGGGAGGGGTGAGCAAGGTCATGCAAGGCAAGGGAGGGGTTCAAGGGCAAGGCAAGGCAAGTGGTGGCTTTGCGAGGCGAGGCAAGGCAATGAGGGTCCTAGAAGGAAAAGGAAAGATGAGGCCAGACCTAGACGAATGTGAAAGGAAGTCAGGTGGGGGATGGGTGAGCAAGTCAGTGCAAGGCAGGGGAGAAAAGGCAGGTTGAGGGAAGGCTACAGAGGGGGCAGCAAGGAAATGCAAGGCATGGGGAAGCATGCGAGGAGTGGGTGCTGCCAGCCGGCGGGGATGGCAGGGGCGGGGCCACTGCAAGTAGCATGGTGGGGATGTGGAGGGGGTGTTAGTGTGCGGGAGGTGTGTGTGTGTGTGTGTGTGCAGTGGAGTGCAGGGTAAGTGCAGGTGTGTGTGTGCGTATACGGGGGTTTTGTGCCAGGTGCTGTGCCGGGGAGAGCCGTTCCACCGCAAGGAAGGTGTGGGAGTGAAAGGAGTAAGATAGATGTGTCTTTACAAAGAGACCGTGTGAATCTCTCCTTAGACAAGGCTAGGAATTTACAGGGGGGGAAGTAACAGAAGAAAGTATTCGTTCTAGAAACTGTTACTAATCAACAGAGACTGTTGCTCAGCCAAGGCCCTGCTAAATTCCTGAACCTAGAGCAAGGCAGCAAAGACTTCCTAGCATTAGGAATAGTTTGGTTTTCTTCCTTTTCCATTCCAAAAGGGGAGTGCATATTAGAGGGGGGCATAGAGTAGGCAGTTCCGGAAGTCTGTAATTCCCGAGTACCTCAGAGGGTGCTGTTGCCAGGAACTTAGCATCAGAAGGGGGCTGCATCCCGCAATCATTTGAGAGACTCCATGGCAAAAGCCCCATGGCCTCTCCCTGGAGTTGAAGAATGTTACAGGACTCCTCTGTCTCCTTTTTGGTGGATGAAGAAACTCAGAAAGCCACACTTCTGCCAGAACTCTCCAAGATGCCCCCTTTGCTCCCCGTGACTCCATCACTGCCCAGGAAGCTGTCTTTTCTACCGCAGCAGTTTGACATACAGTTAAAAGTCGCGTGGCAGAGAAAAAAGGCAAGAATTGGTTTCCAAGGGATGGCAAACAAGAGATACCAGAACCTTTGGCCCTACCAATATTAAAGCAACTCCATTAAGAGAGTTCTTGCACTTCCTGAGGATTGGCAGAAGCCTATCTCATGATGTATGTTGCTGGGGGTCTTTTTAGACTGGCAAAAGGAGCTGTTGAAGGTTGCTTGATCTGTGCTAAAGCCAACAGCCAAGTTACAAAGTAACTTGCTAGAGGAGGGAGGCCTTGGGCTGCATGGCCCTTCCAAAGATGCCAGGTGGATTTTCCGGAGATGCCCCAAGTGGCAAGGCTTAATATCTTCTGGTAATCGTATGTCAGCTAGCAAGGTGGCCAGAAGTATTTCCAACTACTTCAGTAATGACAGGATCAGTTCTTAAGGCATTTTTGGAACAAATCATTCCAAGATACAGCATTGTAGAAGCAATAGATTCAGATAGGGGAACTCATTTTGCAGGAAAGATCCTTCAAGGGGTTTTGGCTTCTTTAGGAACACAATGGAACCTCCATAGGCCCTGGCACCCCCAGAGCTCGGCTCGGGTAGAAAACAATGAAGAGAGAAATAAACACCTTTTGAAGCTGGTAATAGAAACCAAGATGCCATGGGTAGGGCTTTGGACATTGGCTTTGGTGAGAATGAGGGCCCAACCCAGAAGAGAGATTCAGTTATCTGCCTTTCAATCGTTGTTCGCAATTGCCCTGGTAAGTCTCCACCCAGTGGGGGGGGGTAGAGGCAAGTGATGCATTTTTAAAATCATCTGTGGCCAGGATCCTGCTTCTTGTGAAACCCCTTCAACAGGAAACTCAGCTGGCGCAAGCCCGGCCTTTGGACTTTGCTGCTTTTAACATCCAACCAGGAGATTGAGTCCTAATTAAGGAGTAGAAAGAAGCGCCAGTGCTGGTGAAATGGCGTGGCCCATTCCAAGTGTCACTGACGACAGAAAACAGCCGTCAAGTAAGCTGAACACAGGTGAACCCGTCACTCTCGGGTCAAGGTCTCTGAAGCCTCGGAGATTTGCACATCTCAGCTGGAGGAGAAGGCCGGGAGGCCGTGACTGACACTCTGCAGGAGTGGGCCGGAGCAGTAGGCAGTGCTTCGACATCGGAAGAAGCCCCGCAGTCCTACCTTCAGACCGTCTGCTGAAATAGACTGTATAGGCATCCCTCCTCTAGAATCTCCACTCACTTGGGGGCTAATACTTGTGGCCATTTTGTTATGTTAAGTGGTTTCTGTGTCTTCAATTGCCACAGGTGCTGCAGAAGACAACGGGAAAATTAGACTAGCTAATTAGATGACACTATTAAAACATTTTCCTTACTAATTCTACTTTGATATGGTTAGCTGAGTTTAGGCCAGGAGTGGGAGAATCAATTTGCAGCCTTAGGAGAAGAAGTAGCAAAAGTTTTTAACCTTAGCAATTGCTGGCTCTGTGGAGGGCCAGGAGGATCTGAAGAGTGGCCATAGTTGGCTAGCCCAGCTGAACCTAAATGGTGGGTCAATGTGAGGGCCACAGTGGGATGGGATTTGGGGCCAAAGAAGGAAGTTCATGGCCACTTCATTCTTCTCCAACAGGCACTTATTGCCTAAATAGGATAGGGCGTGTCTATGTAGGAAAAGGCAATTGTCAATTGACTTTCCCTCTGGGCTTGAACAACTGGGTTTGGACCCCCAATTGCCCTCCTTCCAATTGTTCCAAATATCAAGGCAAATGCAATCAAATACCTGTTCCGCTCACTAACAGTAGCTGCGTAAGGCGTTCTTATCACACTTACCAAAAATATTTGGAAGCCTGTAAAGCAATGGGGAGGGACAAGGGGTTTTTTTGACCACCTGTTTTTGAGCAGTCCCCACAAAAATTCCACAAGTAGAAGACATGTTGTTTGTGATTATCAGTGGGAATGGCCACACCGGATTGGAACTCAAAGCCTTTTAGTGAGTTCTGCTCCAAATCCAACCAAGCAGCTTGCAGATGTAAATGTAGGTGGGAACCCTGTGCGGGAGCTTGGAAATGCAAATGCTGGGACCCTTATGGTGGGGCAACTCTTGTTGGAGGACCGTTAGGCCCGGGAATCCTGCTGTATTTTGAGCCACCAATTGATGACCATGGGTAGGTTCCTTTGCTAATGGAACACGGGCTTTGAAAGGACAGTATTGGATTTGTGGCCAACATGCTTAGCTCAGGTTACCTCCAAACTGGTCAGGGATATGGTATATTTAGTAGACTGTTGTTCTTTTTGCTACTACAAGTTCTGGGAAATCGCTTAGGAATCAAAATCTGTGATGATTTAATTAGAGAAAAGCAGTCAGCTGATGCAGCCCTGGCTGGAGGGAGCACCCCAAAACGGGGAAATGATGAACGGCCAACAGAACAAGTTACCCAACACGATGGACCAGCCCCTTGGAAACCTAAGGAATTAATCCCAGATGCCTGGGAACCCATTTATCATTTGAAGGAGATAATTAGGTTACAAGCTGTCTCGGAAATAATTACCAACCAGCCAGCCACAGCGCTTGACCTTTTTGCTGAGCAACCCACTTAAATGAGGAAAGCGGTATTTCAACATTGGATGGTATTAGATTATCTGTTGGCAGAAGAAGGAGGAGTTTGTGGGAAATTAAATGACTCGAGCTGCTGTTTGCAAGCAGATGACAGCGGAAAAGTGGTCAAACAAATAACAAAGGAAATAACGTCAGCTCGTGGACCTGTCCAAATGTTGAAAGGATGGGGATGGGACATGTTTTCATGGTTAACTGGCCAGCTCTGGGCTAAATGAATACGATTCCTCCTCTTACATGCTATAGCAACTCTCATCTTTTTACCATGTGTGACACCATGCTGGCGGCAGCTCTTTCAGCAGGTGCTCAAGGGGATGCCGCTAGCAGCCATGCCTACCTGATCCAGAAATGACTACAAAAGGACAGAAAAGGATGTCACTGCAAATAATAGCAAAACCCAAGAAGACTCCAGAAGAAAAAATTAAATCCATGGTAATTAAGGTTTGTAAAGGCAAATACAGAGCAAATAAAAAGAGGAGGGATTAAAAGGAATGAGATGGATGAGTCTTTACAAAGAGACCGTGTGAATCGGCCTGTAGACAAGGCTAGGAAGTTATGGCTAGTGAAGTAACAGAAGAAACTAGGAGTTCTCTAGAACTGTTACTAATCATCAGAGACTGTTGATTAATCAAGGCCGTGTTAAATTCCTGAACCTAGAGCAAGGCAACAAAGACTTAAGAGCATTAGGAATGGGGTTCTTTTCTTTCTTCTCGATGCCAAGAGGGGGGTGCATATTAGAGGGGGGCGCATAGAGTAGGCAGTTCCGGAAGTCTGTATCTCCCGAATACCTCAGCCAGTGGGGAAAAGGAAGAGGGTGCTGTGGCCGGGAACTTGGCATCAAAAGGGGGCTGCATCCCGCAACCGTTTGACAGACGCCATGGGAAAAGCCCCATGGACTCTCCCTGTAGTCGAAGAATGTTGCAGGACTCCTCTGTCTCCTTTTCGGATATAAACCTCAGGCATCGTGGATTAATTTTCCCTAACGGCAGCGACCTGCCGCGTGGTCTCCGTGCTCCTCTCCAGCCCCCCGGGACGTGTAAAATAGTTCCCAGCGGCTCCCACCGCGCGTTGCAGACGGCTGCGCGGCCCCGGGGCTGCCCGCAGTGCTCCCCTGCCCCGCCAGGGCTGCCCGCGGGCTGCGGAGCCGCCTCGCCACCGGCGCGGCCAGGGCTGGGGCCCTTCTCGACAGCAGCCGAGGGGCTGCGGAGCGGGCGGCTGCCGGACGATCAGCTATTTTATGCCGCGCGGTGCTGCCGCCTCCATCTAGCTCTCCATCGCGCCGCCGCCCGCCGCCCGCCTGGCGCGCTCACGCTCGGCCGCGCTCGCCGCCCGCCCAGCCTCGCCGGAAGCTCTCCCGCCCGGGCTGTGCCCCGGCTCCGCCGGCAGCTCGGCAGGGCCCGGCCGCACGCGTGCTGCGTGGCTCGGAGCAGCCGCGTTGCGCCGCAGGCGACGGGGAAGGCGGGGCGGGCCGGCGCCATCGTGGTAGCGCGAGGAGAGGAGCGCCCGGGCGGGGCGGCGAGCGGCGCGGCGGTGAGCGCTTCTGCTTCCTGTCGCTCGGCGGCCGCCCACGGCAGGTGCCGTGTGACCCCGCGGAGCGGCGGGGCCGGCCGGGCGGTGCGCGGCGAGGCTTTCGGCCAGCGGCGGCCACAGCGAGAGGCTGCTGGCACTGCCCGTGCCGGTGGAGAGAGCGGGGATCCGAGGCCGGCCTTCCCCGGGCGACGAGGGGAGGCCGCCTTTGCCGCGCTGCCCTCCGTGCAGCATGTGGCCGATTCCGGCGAACCCGGGGTCTCCGCAGCGGCGCGGGCGGGAGGGAAGTGGGGAGCGCGCTCGGTGCCGTGCCGGCCGCTCCCGGCCAGCGCTGCGCTGCGCCGAGGCGTTTTCCCGCCCGTCCTGGGAAGGACATAAGCGACACCGTAGTTGGAGCTTAGCTGTCAGGGGGTACAACTTCCCTCCATTGGCGACCTCCTTTTCCCTCTGATTCAGCTACCTTGTGGTAGGTGCGATGGTGCTGAAGAAGGGTGGCGGCTTGGCACAGTTGCTGTCATAGGTGGTGCGAGAGCTCCACGCAAGGAGCTTTGAGTGGCATGTGTGAGGGTAGGAGGGTACGGCACCCATAGCTGAAGGCAAAAAAGGTCAGGGCATGTCATCAGCCGCAGTCGTGCTAAGTTGTTCATCTTTGCAAACTGCTTGCCGAGTTGTTCCTTTCTTAGGTAATGGGGTTTTGTATCAACCAGAACTGCAAATGGTCAGTATTTGCAGAGAAGGTTACTTGGACTGTTGTTGAAGTGAGTGTAGCAGTTTCTATGGCATTCTGCAAAAAAAGTGACAGGTCTCCCTGTGTTCCCCAGTTCTTAACAAAGATGAAGTTAACAAACCCCTGAAAAGAGGTTTTGCAAAACTTCAGGGATATTTTCCTACTAGTACTGTAGAGACAACCATAGTCACCTTGTCTTTCCAAAAGTGAAGGTTCCCTATTTTTGTCCAAGAGCATCAAGTGCTTTTGATCAGCGTTTGTGTGCATGCATTAGCCTCGTTCTTGCTCTTCCTTGGAGAACTTTTACAATACTCACATGATCTGTGTAGGCTGCAGACTGCAGTGGTGAACTTCAAGGCTTCCAGCAGAAGGGAGATGCTGTCCACGTTTTGGATTCTCCTTAGTCTGAACCTTCAACGTCCAAGGCTTCACTTTTCAAGCAGTTGGAAGAGCTCCAAATTAAGACATGAACAGGTCTTAATTGACCTTGCCACCGCCTCAGTTAGTCAAGTAATGCTGTGCATTGGATTTGACTAGTGCAACATGTGCTTAAAATATGTAGAGTAACTCCTCGATTACCCTCTCAGAAGGGTTGGAATGGAGAACAAGGAGTTCCCAAGACAAATATTTGGTGTACGAGGAGTAGAATTTAGGAGTTGATTGCAGAGCACTGCATGCACAAATGTCTAAGGAGAATCCATCTTTTGATGTCCCATCTATGCTTGTTCTCATTTGAAATCCTGCACATTCTGCAGGCTGGTTTTGTTAGGCTTGGGGCTGGGGAAGGAGTGATGGTGGGGGAGGAGTGGGTGTTGGTTTTGGGTTATTTTTTTGTTTCCAGAATAGTGTACACAGAACTTGTGCCCAAAACCAGCAGTAGGAAACAATGCAGGTATAAAAGAAGGTCACAGAAATGTCAGATAATACGAATCTGAAAGCGCTTCAGTATTTTACTCAGGAGTTTCACTCTAACAAGGTGATTTTCCTTCACAGAAATGTAGTGGCAGGCTTATGCCATGCTAGAAGTGATGACCTTTCTCTGCCCCAAATTGAGCAGCAAAAGGTTTTGGCTCTTAATTTGAACCCCTGAGCCAGCTGTGTTTCAGGCTGCAGAAGCTGCAGCTGTTGTGGCAGACGCGGGGTGCAGCCCTGCCTGCCAGTTCCGAGCTGGCCTGCGCTGGTGGCAGCCGTCAGCGCCCGGGGTCCCCTGTGCCACCCATGCCAGGGCTCTGCCTGCCTGCCTCGCAGCCCTGGTAGCCTCAGGGAAACATCGCACTACTCCATCTGCTTTAAAAACAAACAAGCAAACAAAAAGCTCCCTGTAAATATATGTAGAAGTCTTGAAACTAATTCTCAGCGCTTGCTCGGAGTTTGTTGATGGAGCAAATGGATTTTGGATAAACTGCTATTGCTAGTACTACTTAGGTTCCTAAACTTCAGAAGGGAGGCTATGGTGGTCACGTACCCCTGAGGAATGTTGGGAACAGTAAGACAGCTCAGTCATTTCAAGGTGGCCAGAAAATGGGTGTGGCAGTGGAGTGGACACTCTGTGAGTAGGTAGCCTTAAGTCATGTAACGACATGCACTTCAGTGGGAATTTTGCATCAACACCAAGAGATTGTGTCATGATGTGTTGCGTAACAACAAATTGGGCCAAAATTCTGCTGATTTTGACCAAGGTGGATGGGCCACCTTCACTTAAGATGGCAAAGGGACATAAGTCAATGATGTTTGAAAAACAGCCATGAAACATAGCCCCTTTAGTTTGTTGGTCTGTTGCAAGTCTGCAAAGCTCTGTTGACAGGTCATTGGAAGTAGCTGTTGGAATCTAAGTGCAGTTGGACGCTTTGTCAGTCAGCATCAGCAGGAGGCTTAACGGTTTAGGTTGAGAGGTGGTGCATGGTTTTTTTTCAGAGGAATGGCCCAGTGAAGAGCAGTGTTCACTGCCATGACTACCGTTGTAGCCTTCAAGAGCAATGGTTCATTCAGAGAGAACTTCCTTGGTTCTGCTGGTTTGGTTTCGCAGCTGGAGCAAAGGTACAGCACTGGAAGCAATTCCTAGGGCAGAAGCGGGAGATATCCGAAGCTCTGGACTTCGTTGCCTAAGTGAGCGTAGTCTAATTGGAAGAGTGGTGAGCATCAGTGATATCAGATTTTTTACAAGTTCTTAATTCTGTCAAAACAAGAAAGAAGGAGAGTGATGAAGATGAAATCCTTTCCTCTTCAATCTGCCTACGCAACAACTTCAGCTGTAGTTGTAATGTGTATTCACCTATTTTGAATTGCCCAAAACCAGGCCTAGAGATGCTTCAGAGTCAGAGAAGCGGGTATTTGCTTTATTCGGCGCTGGGTGCATGGGGGATCACTCCTCCTAACACACACACACAGAGCACTCCATACAGTCCAGCATTATGTGTAAAAGTTATGAACATTCATCACAATTCTTGGGATAGGAGTGGTTCTAGAAATTACTTCTCGGAAGTCATTAATATCATTAGCATACGTGCCATGCATGCGCTGTGTACGCTGATGGGCGCACTGAGGAAGGCTCCTCTTCTTCCTCGAGGGTCTTTCTGATGAAGATCAGTAGTCTTTGTCACAATGCACTTTTTACCTTTCTTTCTGGAGCATGCGCAGTTCTTCGGTGGCTGATGCAGCGATCTCTGTGCCGGTTTTCAAAAGATCCTGTTCCTCTTATCTTGACAAGATTAAGGCGAATCCTGCTGCTTAGGTTTTGTGATTAACATTTGCTGTCTCTTAGTAGTTCACTCGTGTTTACATGAGTTAACTATGGATCAACCCCCTTCTCAATTTTAGCACTGAAAGGATATTAGAGTCATTTAAAGAGATGTCTCCTATGGAGTACTATAAAACTGCCATAATGGTAAGACGTTTTCATACAGTAGTTTTAGCACAGAAGTAATATATGTACAATCTTGGATGTTTCATCCTGCTGGCTCAGGAGCCAGTATTGAGCTTTTCTCCTTTAAATCCAGTCTTAGAGCTCTGCAAGGATCACTGCAGCATGATGTTGTGACAAGGGGATGCTGATTCATGCATAAACCTTTGACGCTTTCCTTCTATCTTCAAGCAGCTTTGAAAACCAGTGATTATCTGGCATGTTGCGACTTGAGAGTCATGGTAAAGGTTTCACCAAACACTTTGTAATATCAGGCTACAGCTTTCATTCCTAAGGAAAGAGCATTGAGCAGATTGCTGGCAAAATGCTGAAAGAATGAGCCAAAACCACAATCCTTTAATGGGAAAGATGGAAAAAATTTAGATGTGTTTATTTGAACTAAAAATAATGTGGACCAAGCCTAAATGTATTTCACACTAAATTCTTAGAACTGATTTTAAGGGAAGAAGTGAGAAAGATGAATTCCCAAGCGGAATTTTCAGCAGCATAATATTGAGCATTTATTAGTAGAACAAAGGCATATCACAGTGCAGGAGCACTTAGCAATATTGCTAGAGGCGTGGCTCCATTCATTTTACTGTGAACTTTAGTACTTCTTTAAACATAGTCCTTAAGCCCAGAAAGTCATTTACACTTCACTCAACTTTCCCCCCTCCGTCTCTGCCCCCTTGCGCCAGCACACGCCAGCACACTGCCACCTCGGTCCTCTGAGTAGCTCCAGAATTGAAGGCAGGCACCCCCCTCCGGTGCCTCCTCAGTCTCCAACCTAATTTGTAGTTAATGGGTTCTTTGGGAGGTGTGAGTTTTGATGAGATAACAGACTTCCTGGGATGCATGCGGTTTATCTTCTTTGTTTCTTGAAGATGTCTTGGTTTCCACCTCTGTAATTTCTCAACTTAAAGGACATTTATTATCATGTGTTTCTTCCTACGTTTCCCAACATGTTACCACTCATTCGAAGTTACAATTTACTCTAGTCTTGTTTTTACTTACCTATATTTTACCTTAACACTATTTCTACATAGTACATTCTCACTTCTAAATGTTAAAGTGATAGATGCGAAAGACAAAATTTATCGTTCACTCATTTATCACAGGAGGAATGTGTTAGCTGCTTGTGTTGCAGTTCACTTGTAATTGTGGTCTATTACCGCAGGCCTGGGCCCTAGGGTGTATCACTGTGTCCCGCAGCCATAGGGAGGAGGAGGAGAGAAGATCCAGCAGGCAGGAATTGTGCACCAAGATTTATTCATTTAATTATTTCACAAACTCTTTTACAGACTTTTTTCTTCATAGTCTAATTGGACAAAGGATCAGCCCCCCCCCCCTTGGGGTGATTGGCTAAAATCCTAAACCATCCATTGTCAAAATATTTTTCTACTAGACCATAAACCAGACTTTTCAAGGTTGCAGGTGGCTTGGTTGTTTACATACTCTGCTACCTCTTCTGTGAGAGAGAAAAGTCTCTCACAGACTTAGAAAATAGCAAGAAAATCCTCGCTAGCAGCATTTTGGTATCTACAATTCCCCCTTTTTGTTTGATAAGATAACAACTCCACTATTAATCCTAAATAGAAATTTACATCAGTTATTAATTCTAAATATGTCCTTAAGGCTTTAACGATCTGACTCCATAACAAGAAATTTAAAGTTCAGTCTCTGCTTGTGGAAGGACCATCCCAGTCTCTGCTTGTAGAAGGACCATCTGCCTGATGGTCAACATCTTGGTCATCATCAGAAGAGTCTGATGGCTGATGATCTACATTCTGGTGGCCACTTGGATGGTTGGTGTTCTGGTCATCATTTGGAGGTTGCCTGTTCTGCCTCTGGTGCCGTAGGGCAGGGCGAACACATTTTGCAGCTAGCCACCGTACCCCAGTATCTGTAGAAACGCAAGCATAGCCACGACCCCAAACCATAAGTTCCCGCAGGCCTTCCCACTGGTTAGTGAGTAAATTCCACACCCAGACTTTTGCCCAGGGCAGTTGTCTCTTGCCTGCAGATTGCAATGAGAGAAAGTGATTCAGAAGAACAGGATTCTTTGAATTTTGTGGTACTGTAAGGTGATTAATTGTATACGAGCTTTTGCTAGTCGGCTTCAGTAACCAAATTCAAAGGTTCCTGTGAGAATCGTTGAAAAGCCATGATAACAGCCCTTAATTCAACTAACTAAGCAGAGTCTGACTCGGATTGGTGTGTTAATCAACCACTGCAAAGGCAGTGTAGGATACTGTGCACCTTTGCGCACAGTGACCCCTGCTAAAAATTTGTCCCGATCCGTATGCCCCAGGCTGCCAACACATCCCGTCCCCAAAGGTTAAGGGAAGTGGTAGTAACATAAGGCCTAATTGTAGCTGTGTGCCCCTCTGAGTCCTTCACCGTCACAGGCCGTTCGCTTCAATAGCTCTGTGTGGTTCATCCTCATCCTGTGATGGCCGATCCCACTGGGGGTAAAGGCCATGAGGGAGGCCACGCAGAGAAGGAGATGATAGTTACATCAGCACCAGTATCAATCAAACCTTGAAGCTGAGTCCAGGGCGGACGGGCGTTCGGCAGGATCAGGGTACACGTCATCTGTGGCCTTTGGTCAGAGATGTCTGCAGTCCAGAAGGCCTGCAGAAGTCCTGTAGATCCACTGCCGTTATCTTTGTGAGTTTGTTGTTCTATCCTGGGGACACAAGACTTAAAAGGCACTAATTTAGCAAGGCAGGTCTTTTCAGGAATAGTTACAGGGGGTTTTCAAATTCCCTATAAAACTGAGGACAAGGCTCCGAGGAGCGGATTCCCATCAATCCGACCTCATCCTCATCCTATCGCATTAAACCTGTTAGAAGCCAGACCTGAACAGCCCCTCTCTTCCTTTGTCTCTGAGCTAACGTGAGCCGACATCAACGGCTCCTGCCGTGTTTCCCTCTGCAAAGAAGCCAGCTAGCTAGCCCAGCAAGCTCTTTTCCTGATCCCGAAGTCGCTTCAGCGACGCGTGGAGGTAACGCAGCTGGACTGTCTCTGACCAGGGGCACGCCAGAGTCAGTGCCTCGAGCACCAAACGCTGCGTTATTGGACATTGAAGGTTCAGGCTAAGGAGAATCCAAAACGTGGACAGCATCTCCCTTCTGCTGGAAGCCTTGAAGTTCACCACTGCAGTCTGCAGCCTACACAGATCATGTGAGTATTGTAAAAGTTCTCCAAGGAAGAGCAAGAACGAGGCTAATGCATGCACACAAACGCTGATCAAAAGCACTTGATGCTCTTGGACAAAAATAGGGAACCTTCACTTTTGGAAAGACAAGGTGACTATGGTTGTCTCTACAGTACTAGTAGGAAAATATCCCTGAAGTTTTGCAAAACCTCTTTTCAGGGGTTTGTTAACTTCATCTTTGTTAAGAACTGGGGAACACAGGGAGACCTGTCACTTTTTTTGCAGAATGCCATAGAAACTGCTACACTCACTTCAACAACAGTCCAAGTAACCTTCTCTGCAAATACTGACCATTTGCAGTTCTGGTTGATACAAGCCCCCATTACCTAAGAAAGGAACAACTCGGCAAGCAGTTTGCATAGATGAACAACTTAGCACGACTGCGGCTGATGACATGCCCTGACCTTTTTTGCCTTCAGCTATGGGTGCCGTACCCTCCTACCCTCACACATGCCACTCAAAGATCCACCTGTGACAGCAACTGTGCCAAGCCGCCACCCTTCTTCAGCATCATCGCACCTACCACAAGGTAGCTGAATCAGAGGGAAAAGGAGGTCGCCAATGGAGGTGTTATAAACATGTATTATATTGGCTTCTCGCAAAGTATAAAGTAGATATTATATAATGTTAGAAATGCTTTTTGCTGTGTGGATGTAGTTTTCTCTCTTTTTAGCAAGAATGTTAACAAGTGTGAGCACGTAAGATAACCTCCAAACGAACAGAGGATGAGGCCCGAAAAGCTGCTAATCAACACTTTGTCTAGGGAGCAAAAGGGCCCAAATGCTACTCCGCCCGGAGAACAGGCGGCCAGGAGAGTCCAAGAGCCGTTATCACCACTCTGCCCGGAGAGACGAAGAGGCCCAAAGCTGCAATCAGCCCTGTCTGTCTGGAGAATTAAGAAATCCACCCTACCATCGACTCTTGCCTAGCGGGCCCAACCCCAAGAATCAAGAGAAATAAAACCACAAGGCAGAAGACTACGCATGCTCTAAAAAGGCGGAACCAAGGAGTGGCCATGCAGAACAGCTCCAGGAAAAGTTTTAATATGAATAAAGAACAGACAGTAAAAATGGTATAAAAAAGACTCACCTCTGGCATCAGGTGTGCTCTTGGCAGAGCACCAAGGCACCCGGCCATTACCCCGTTGCTTTATTTGATGTGTCTCTTATTGTCTTTATATTAAACCCTTTAAATTCTCACAGGAGAGTGAACCTCGTTTTTCACAATTAAGGGCTCGTCCCGGAGCTACACCTCGCCTCTGAAAAGCGTGGGAGGATTCAAGAAGCAAGGGTAAGGCGCCTCCCGCCCAAGTTGGCAGGACCTTTGCTTAGCATCCTCTGGCGTGATTTGGTGGCAGCAGGGCAACACCCGGAGGACAAGAAAGACACAAAAATAAAGCAAATGAAAGAGAGCGCTCTCGACAAAAATCCCACAGACACTGGAAAAGAAACAGGACTGGGAAGTATTGTCCAAAGAAAAAGGGGGTGGTTACGGGAGATGAGCGTGTGTGAATGAGACGTGGGCTGGTTGCCCCCAGATCTGCGAAGCGAGTGTGGCAGTCTCTGAGTGCTGCCGTTCCGTCTTGTTCACGAGAACAGCGGCCAGCGAGGAGACAAAGCGAGAGATAAGCGGAGTGAAAGAATCTCCGGGGGTGACTGGGACGGGGTCCCAGAGAAGGGGTTGCAAAGTGGGAGCTACCCCCCCATATGCTGGGTTGAGGAAAACCCCAAGAGCACCCAGGGCCTAAAAGTACCCCAAGAGAGGTTGGGGTTTGGATGCTAGCAATGCTGGGTTGAGGGA
The DNA here is from genome assembly GCF_041296385.1 of Aphelocoma coerulescens. Lineage (NCBI taxonomy): Eukaryota > Metazoa > Chordata > Aves > Passeriformes > Corvidae > Aphelocoma > Aphelocoma coerulescens. Next base: position 275,393 of record NW_027183468.1, read on the forward strand.
AATCCAAGAGCACCCAGAATCCTGAGGATTATATCATACCCATGGGTGGATACTAACAAGTGACTTGAAAGAGGTACCTTATTATTCTGTTGTGAGTAGGAATGAGTGAGTGAACAAATATTAAAAAAGAGTGAATGTGTGAATGAAAAACTGTGTAATTCGAAGTTAACTTTGTTTTTGGGGAAGGTGGGCTCTAATAAATTTTTTGGTGTTTTTTGTACTGTGAAAGGGTGGGTAGTATTTTACAGCAGTGAAGATTGGTGTTTTAAAGGAATGAATTAGTATTTCAAAGGGGGGGATAAATTGGTATTTTGAGTAATAGAGAACTCCTGGAAAAATGGGACAACAACCTAGTAAATTAAGTTCAAATTATAAAAGGGTGCCAGAGGATATACCCCGAGACAGTCCCCTCGGGGTCAAGCTCGCAAACTGGGAAACTGATCCTTCTACAAAAGGAAAAGAGAAAGTAAAAATGATTCAATTCTGCATGAAAGAGTGGGTAAAAAAGGAAATCAGATCTGATCATGTGTACTGGCCAAAATACGGGTCTGATGAGGCATGGATTTGCCAGGCTCTAAATGTATTTGTAAATTCAAAAGAGCCATCTCACCCTGAGGAGAGAGAATATGCTTCTTGCTGGACAGGAATTACAAAACCTCTGGGAACCAAAGTCTTCAAAATATCAGAAACCGCAGAGGAAAAGCAAACAGAAGAGAAAAAAGGCTGAGACCCTTTAGAAGTATTGCCTCCGCCGCCAGCACCAGAAGCTGCCCTCCTCCCCCTGGCTCCGGGGCTTCCCCCGCCAGCCCCCCCTCCGCCCGCACCGGGGGCCTTTCCCCCGGCAGCCCTCCCGCCCCAATGGAGCTGGGGGGGAGCCCTGCCCCCGCCCATGCCGGGGATCCCACCCTTCCCATATATCTCGGGAATCCCAGCAGCCTCAATTGCATCAAGGGAAAGGTCACACGTCCCGGCTTCAGCCCCTACCTCTCCTGCCTTGAGAAACCCGGCTTTAGCCCCGGTGCCCGCCTCCTGTGCTCCGGAATATCTGGCTTCACTGCCATACCCCACCCCCACCCTCTGCACCACAGAATATTCAGCTTCAGCGCCAGACTTTGAATCTGCCCCTCCTCCCCAGGGGAGTTCGGTGCTTTCTTCCCAAATCAACCTCTTCTTAACGAAGGAGCACCATACCAGAATACAGGAGGTGCCATTAAGGCTCCGAGGCAGCCCAACAAGCCCTCCATTGCTAAACAAACAGAGGGAAGCCGAGAAATTCATTTCTTTCCGTTAAGAGAAGTACCTACGGGAGGAGGGGGAAGCGGCTTTGTGAGTGCTCCTCTAACCTCTACAGAGGTTAGGAATTTCAAAAAAGAAATTAAAGGATTATTAGAAGACCCCATAGGTACAGCTGAAATGTTGGACCAGTTCTTAGGTCCCAACATTTTCACTTGGGAAGAAATGCAATCAATAATGAAAATAATATTCTCCCAAGAAGAAAGAGAAATGATTAGAATTGCTGGAATAAAAATTTGGGGAAAAGAAAACCAACAAGGTCCACCCGGGGATCAGAAAATGCCCATTACACCTCCTAACTGGAACCAAAATGTTGAAGCTGGGAGGGGACATATGAATGATTATTGTAATTTGATAATCAAGGGAATAAAAGAGGGGGCACTCTGAGGACAAAATGTCAGAAAGGCCTTTGAGGGGCAGCAAGGGAAGGAAGAAACCCCGACTGAGTGGCTGGAGAGGCTCCGAAAGAATATGAAACAATATTCTGGGAGAGACCCGGAGTCCCTAGCAGGGCAAGCCCTGCTAAGAGTTCACTTTGTCACTCATGCCTGGCCAGATATTAGAAAAAAATTGGAAAAAATAGAAGATTGGTATGAGAAACCTTTACAAGACCTAGTAAGGGAAGCTCAAAAGATATATATGTCCGGAGGGATGAAGAAAAAGCCAAAGTGGGAGCAAAGATCATGATAGCCACTATGCGAGAGAGTACCTTCCAAAAAAAATCTAAAGCCCTCAGGTAACACTCCTAAACATTCCAGATTCAGAAATGGTGGAAAAGAGAAAAATAAAACCTCAGCACAATCAAGATTCCAAGAACAACCCAGGGATGCCTGTTTCTATTGCAAGGAAGAAGGGCATTATCAAAGAGAATGCCCCCACCTGAGGAGGGATCTGAAAAGATTTCAAGAGACACGCACAGAAGAAAAATAGGGAAATCATGGGCTCTATTTTTGGGGGGATAGATACCATCTGGAGCCTTTGATAACTTTAAAAGTAGGCCCCGAAGAGGAAGTATTGGAATTTATAGTTGACACTGGGGCAGAAAAGACTTGTGTGATGAATATTCCAAAAGGGAGTAATGATATGGTAAAAGTAACAGGAGCAAAGGGGGAAGGATTTAAGGTCTCTGTCATTAAAGATGTGGTTATTGAAGGGGAAACAAAAATAGGGATAGGGGATGCTTTGTTAGCTCCTGAGGCTGGCAGCAATTTATTGGGAAGGGATTTACAAATCCAACTGGGGATTGGAGTCATACCAGAAGAAGGGAAAATGACGGCCAAAGTGTTTAAACTTAGCCAAGAAGATGAAAGCAAAATTAACAGAGAGGTTTGGGCTAGGGAAGGGAATAGGGGTGGACTAGATCTTGACCCCATAAGGGTCACAATTGAAAAAGAAGAAGGTCCCATTTGTGTACATCAGTACCCTATATCTTTAGAAGGGAGAAAAGGCTTAAAACCAGTGATAGAAGAATTAATAAAGGATGGGACACTAGAACCTTGTAAATCCCCTCATAATAGCCCTATTCTCCCAGTAAAGAAATCTGATGGAAATTATAAATTAGTGCAAGATTTAAGAGAAGTAAACAAAAGAACACGGGCCTGCTACCCTATGGTTCCTAATCCCTGCACTCTTTTAAGCAAAATTCCACCTCAACATCAGTGGTTTAGTGTGGTAGATCTTAAAAATGCCTTTTGGGCCTGCCCACTGGCAGAGGAAAGCCGAAATATTTTTGCCTTTGAATGGGAAGATCCAAACACAGGGAAAAAGAACCAGTTGAGGTGGACTAAACTGCCACAGGGCTATTGTGAGGCCCCAAATTTATTTGGGCAAGCCTTGGGAGAAATACTACAAACCTTCCCCACTCCCCCAGGAATACAATTTATCCAATATGGAGATGACCTTCTAATATCAGGAGAAGATGAAATGAAAGTTAAAGGAGCTACCATAAAGCTTCTAAATTTTCTTGGGAAAAAGGGACTAAAGGCATCAAAAAGGAAATTACAGTTTGTGGAATCAGAAGTAAAATATCTCGGCCACCTGATAAGCAAAGGTAGCTGACAACTAAGTCCTGAAACAATTACAGGGATTTTATCCCTCCCTCCTCCCTCTTCAAAAAAGGAGGTTAGGAGACTGCTGGGGCTACTGGGATATTGCAGATTATGGATTGAAAGATATACACAAGCAGTAAAATTTTTATATGAAAAATTAACAGGGGGAGACAATATACAATGGACCAAAGATGATGATGATAATAAATTAGAAAAACTGAAGTTGAAACTAGCCTCGGTACCAGCCCTAAGCTTACCCTCACTAGAAAAACCCTTTCATTTATATGTGAATGCAGAAAATGGAGTAGCCCATGGTGTATTAGTCCAGGAATGGGGAGGGGTGAGAAGACCAATAGCTTATTTAGCTAAACTATTGGACCCAGTAAGCCGTGGCTGGCCAGTATGCATTCAAGCCATAGCAGCTACCGCTATTTTGGTGGAGGAGAGCCGTAAGCTCACCTTTGGAAGTAAACTGATTGTATACACACCCCATGCGGTCCGAAATGTGCTAAATCAAAAAGCTGAAAAATGGTTAACAGACTCCAGGCTATTAAAATATGAAGCAATTCTGATTGACAGTAATGATCTAACTATAGAAGCAAGCAAAAGCCTCAATCCGGCCCAATTCCTGTATGGAGAACCAAAAGATGACCTGGCACATGATTGCTTAGAAATTACTCAATACCAAACAAAAGTTCGAGAAGATCTAGCTGAACAAGCCCTCTTAGAAGAGGAAAGAATATATGTGGATGGTTCATCCAGATGCTTGCAAGGAAAAAGAATGTCAAGATATGCCTTAGTCGATGGGATAAATATGCAGGCCATCGAAAAAGGAAAACTACCTTCAAATTGGTCGGCGCAGTCTTGTGAATTATACGCTCTAAAGAGAGCACTGGAGCATTTAGCACACAAAAAGGGGACCGTCTATACTGATTCAAAGTACATACCTTTGGAAAGATCTGGGAAGAAAGGGGTTTACTAAATTCAAAGGGGAAAGAACTGATACATGAAGGCCTGATTTCAGAAGTGTTGGAAGCATTAAAATTGCCTGAAGAAATAGCCGTAGTGCATATCAAAGGACACCAAGAAGGGATGACCCCAGAAATAAGAGGGAATAACCTAGCAGACCAAGAAGCCAAAGATGCAGCAGAAAATGGGACTGAACCAATTCTGTTAATCCTGACCCCAGAAAGGGGAGAATTGGAAATCCCCAAATTTAGTAAAGAAGAAGAAAAAGAATTATTTAAGATAGGGGGAGAACAAGATCAATCTGGAAAACGGAAACTTCCTGATGGGAGACAGTTACTTAATAAGCCACTCACTAAGAGAATATTAGAAGATATGCATCAAAAAACTCATTGGGGTACTCAAGCTAGCTTGTGTGATCATTTTCTAAAAAATTATGGGTGTATTGGAATCTTTGGGGTAGCAAAACAAATAACTGGGAACTGTAGAACTTGCCAAAGAGTGACTAGGAAAATAATGAGAAAAACAACATTAGGAGGCCGTGAGTTAGCTCTGCGACCATTCCAAAGTATCCAAGTAGATTTCACTAAACTTCCTCAAGTACAGAGATGGAAGTTCCTATTAGTAATAGCAGACCACCTAACTTGTTGGGTAGAAGCAGTTCCTGCTACTAGAGCTACAGCTAACATAGTATGCAAAACCCTTCTGGAACAAATTATTCCCAGATATGGAATGGTTAATAAAATAAACTCAGGTAGAAGAACACATTTTACATCCAAAGTCTTACAACAAATAACTCAAGCCTTGGGAATAAAATGGGAATTACATACCCCCTGGCACCCACAAAGTTCAGGCCAAGTAGAAAGAGTGAACCAGACTTTGAAAAAAACTTTAACAAAATTAATGATTGAAACTCAAATGTCATGGGTAAAATGCTTACCTTTGGCTCTGTTGAGAGGCCGAACACAGCCCAGGTCAGACCTGGGAGTGTCTCCTTATGAGATGATGTTCGCATTACCCTTCCTTACTGCTCAACATGAAACAGCCACTTATGAAGTAGGAGAAGTAAGTGTCAAAAAATATGTCACCGCAATTGCCAGAACACTTGAAAATTTGCGGCTGAAAGGAATGATCCCTCAAACCACAGCTTTGGAGTTCAAAATTCATAATATCCATTCAGGGGAATGGGTACTAGTAAAAACATGGAAAGAACAATCTTTGACTCCACAATGGGAGGGTCCTTTTCAGGTACTGCTGATGACTGAGGCCGCAATCCAGACCAAGGAACGAGGGTAGATCCATGCCAGCAGAATCAAAGGACCTGTAAAAGAACCTGAAGAGTGGACTGTAATATCCAAACCAGGTGATACCAAATTGATTCTTAAACGGAGACCAGGTGGCAATGAGCTAGAACAATCTAAATAATCCAAGGGATATGCAAAGAATCACACCTAACTGAGAAGTAAAAGCCAAATTTATATCAGTGGCCCCTGGACAAATTCTGGGACATCGTGGAGAAGAATATTCTCACTTCAAACAGGAAGGGTTGGGACTGGATCAAACAGGGAACTCTCATGTTCTGATTCTAGCCTGTGATTTGTATTAAGAAGGGGGAGAATCACAACTTCCATCAGTGCCACATCATATACCCTGTTTGAATCATTCTAACACGGGGCATGCCAACCACGTCAAATATAAGTAATTAATCTAGAGGGAAATTGGCATTTCACACCGTCGACACCCTAGTTGTAAAGGGTGTCAAGCACAAAATCAACCCCCTATCCAGACAAAATCATAAGCAACAAAAGCAATAACTTTGCTCTGCAGATGGGAATTACTAGTGCCTGTTGAATGGGAAACACCTAAGATACGATAAGATACTACAGTTAAAAAGGTGCCAAAAGAAATTTGCCTAAAAGCTACAAAGGAAGTGACAAGGAAATAGAGGGCAAGACTGGGTCGGCCACTGTACTCGCCACCGAGAAGATCCAATACACCTGCTATGGGTTGCAACCTCATAGGCAAGGGAGGTGGGAGTATAAGCCATGCCGGACCTCTGTTATTCCTTCTTTTGTCACTTCTCCTGGTCCCTTTTGGGACACCGGCAAGACCATGTTACAAATGCTATCGAAAGCTCTACATGGAAAGACACCGGGGCTTCTTTCTTATTACTCATACCCATACCAACAGTCACTGTTATGACTCATCCAAATTAGGTATTTGCATGCATAAAGGAGAAAAATATTGGATTACAGAAAATTTAGGAACAAGTGGAAACAGACTAAGAAGCAATTGTCCAAAAGGAGAAAAACAGATTTGCTCCACAGCTGCCACCAGGGGAACAGTCCAAGATTTGGTAAAAGAGCAAGTGGTAAGTAAAGATACAAAGCCAGCACAGCAACCTCGCCCTATATTCACCTCACCACGCCAGGACCTGTATGCAAAGCTCAAACAACAAAGAGGAAAAAACCCCAAGGTTAGGAAAAAACCTGTTTGTGGAATTGGGGGAGAGGATAGGTAAAGAACTTAACATAACCAACTGTTGGGTCTGTGGAGGAGCTTTAATGACAGAAGAATGGCCACGGAAAGGTAGCAGCGTAGGCCCGGTAGAACTCCTTAAATGGAACCGGACAAATATAAGAGGGGGGAACCGACCTGAGGGGTGGATTTTAAGTTCAACAGTGATAGGGGAAGAATGCCTCTGGCGAACTGGGATAAACTTTCTTAATGAAGTAGGAAACACTCCCTGTAAAAGCTATAAAGTGAGTAACAAAACTTCAAGGTGGTGGGTCCCAGAAAAACCAACTTGGTATTGAGCCCAGAAAAAAGGAAAAGACTGTGTATATGATCATGAAGTTGGACTCTTTCAGTGTAATGACACGAGGAAAAATCCTTATTTTGGAATCCCAGAAATAGCCAAATTTGGGGAGAATATAAATCAACAAGAAGGTGATTATTGGAAAGCACCAGATGGCTTCTTTTGGATATGTGGGAAAAGGGCATCCCCAAGACTCCCTTCACATTGGAAAGGGAGTTGTACACTAAGAATCATTCAACCAGGGTTTTTCCTTTTCCCAGAACCAGTGGGAGATCAATTAGGTATACCTCTCTATGAAGACTTCAAAAGAAAGAAAAGAGATTTAATTGGAGGATTCCAAAAATGGAAAGATGAGGAATGGCCCCCTGAACGAATATTAGAAACAGATGGGCCAGCTACCTAAGCACAAGATGGAAGTTGGGGATATCAGACCCCAATTTACATGCTGAATCGTATCATCAGACTCCAAGCTCTTGTAGAAATCATAACCAATGAAACAGCTGGGGCTATGGAATTAATAGTCAGCCAGCAACGCCAAACCAGAGCTGCAATACATCAAAATAGGCTGGCTTTAGACTATTTACTGGCCGAAGAAGGCGGTGTGTGCAGGAAGTTCAATACATCGGACTGTTGTTTAAAAATTGATGACAATGGGGATGCCGTTCTAGATATGGCCAACCAAATCAGAAAAATAGCCCATGTACCAGTCCAAAAATGGGAATCAATGATGTCTGCTAACTGGTGGGATGGCATATTGGGGAAAGAATGGTGGAAGAAGCTAGGTTTCTTCCTCTTATGTGCTACAGCTAGTCTAATATTTCTCCCTTGCTTGATCCCCTGCTTTATTCGGCTAATCACCAGCATAGTTCAAGGCATGCAAGTTGTGGCAATGCCTACTGACCCAAAGTTGGCTATGTCTGGAACAGCACAAAAAATTATGGTATTAAAAAGACAAAGTGATACAAAAGACCCTCTTGAAGAAGCCAAATTGATCTGTGAAAAGAACGAACAGACATTAGAAGCCAAGAAAAAAGAATTATTGCTCAAGCCAAATGATTTATAAAATAGAAAAGGGGGGATTGTTATAAACATATATTATATTAGCTTCTCGCAAAGTATAAAGTAGATATTATATAACGTTAGAAATGCTTTCTGCTGTGTGGATGTAGTTTTCTCTCTTTTTAGCAAGAATGTTAGCAAGTGTGAGCACGTAAGATAACCTCCAAACGAACAGAGGATGAGGCCCGAAAAGCTGCTAATCAACACTTTGTCTAGGGAGCAAAAGGGCCCAAAGGCTACTCCGCCCGGAGAACGGGCGGCCAGGAGAGTCCGGGAGATTTTATCACCACTCTGCCCGGAGAGACGAAGAGGCCCAAAGCTGCAATCAGCCCTGACTGTCTGGAGAATTAAGAAATCCACCCTACCATCGACTCTTGCCTAGCGGGCCCAACCCCAAGAATCAAGAGAAATAAAACCACAAGGCAGAAGACTAGGCACGCTCTAAAAAGGCGGAACCAAGGAGTGGCCATGCAGAACAGCTCCAGGAAAAGTTTTAATATGAATAAAGAACAGACAGTAAAAACGGTATAAAAAAGACTCACCTCTGGCATCAGGTGTGCTCTTGGCAGAGCGCCAAGGCAACTGGCTGTTACCCCGTTGCTTTATTTGGTGTGTCTCTTATTGTCTTTATATTAAACCCCTTTAAATTCTCACAGGAGAGTGAACTTCGTTTTTCACAGAGAGAAGTTGTTCCCCCTGACAGCTAAGCTCCAACTACGGTGTCGCTTATGTCCTTCCCAGGACGGGCGGGAAAACGCCTCGGCGCAGCGCAGCGCTGGCCGGGAGCGGCTGGCACGGCACCGAGCGCGCTCCCCACTCCCTCCCGCCCGCGCCGCTGCGGAGACCCCGGGTTCGCCGGAATCGGCCACATGCTGCACGGAGGGCAGCGCGGCAAAGGCGGCCTCCCCTCGTCGCCCGGGGAAGGCCGGCCTCGGATCCCCGCTCTCTCCACCGGCACGGGCAGTGCCAGCAGCCTCTCGCGGTGGCCGCCGCTGGCCGAAAGCCTCGCCGCGCACCGCCCGGCCGGCCCCGCCGCTCCGCGGGGTCACACGGCACCTGCCGTGGGCGGCCGCCGAGCGACAGGAAGCAGAAGCGCTCACCGCCGCGCCGCTCGCCGCCCCGCCTGGGCGCTCCTCTCCTCGCGCTACCACGATGGCGCCGGCCCGCCCCGCCTTCCCCGTCGCCTGCGGCGCAACGCGGCTGCTCCGAGCCACGCAGCACGCGTGCGGCCGGGCCCTGCCGAGCTGCCGGCGGAGCCGGGGCACAGCACGGGCGGGAGAGCTTCCGGCGAGGCTGGGCGGGCGGCGAGCGCGGCCGAGCGTGAGCGCGCCAGGCGGGCGGCGGGCGGCGGCGTGATGGAGAGCTAGATGGAGGCGGCAGCACCGCGCGGCATAAAATAGCTGATCGTCCGGCAGCCGCCCGCTCCGCAGCCCCTCGGCTGCTGTCGAGAAGGGCCCCGGCCCTGGCCGCGCCGGTGGCGAGGCGGCTCCGCAGCCCGCGGGCAGCCCTGGCGGGGCAGGGGAGCACTGCGGGCAGCCCCGGGGCCGCGCAGCCGTCTGCAACGCGCGGTGGGAGCCGCTGGGAACTATTTTACACGTCCCGGGGGGCTGGAGAGGAGCACGGAGACCACGCGGCAGGTCGCTGCCGTTAGGGAAAATTAATCCACGATGCCTGAGGTTTATATCCGAAAAGGAGACAGAGGAGTCCTGCAACATTCTTCGACTACAGGGAGAGTCCATGGGGCTTTTCCCATGGCGTCTGTCAAACGGTTGCGGGATGCAGCCCCCTTTTGATGCCAAGTTCCCGGCCACAGCACCCTCTTCCTTTTCCCCACTGGCTGAGGTATTCGGGAGATACAGACTTCCGGAACTGCCTACTCTATGCGCCCCCCTCTAATATGCACCCCCCTCTTGGCATCGAGAAGAAAGAAAAGAACCCCATTCCTAATGCTCTTAAGTCTTTGTTGCCTTGCTCTAGGTTCAGGAATTTAACACGGCCTTGATTAATCAACAGTCTCTGATGATTAGTAACAGTTCTAGAGAACTCCTAGTTTCTTCTGTTACTTCACTAGCCATAACTTCCTAGCCTTGTCTACAGGCCGATTCACACGGTCTCTTTGTAAAGACTCATCCATCTCATTCCTTTTAATCCCTCCTCTTTTTATTTGCTCTGTATTTGCCTTTACAAACCTTAATTACCATGGATTTAATTTTTTCTTCTGGAGTCTTCTTGGGTTTTGCTATTATTTGCAGTGACATCCTTTTCTGTCCTTTTGTAGTCATTTCTGGATCAGGTAGGCATGGCTGCTAGCGGCATCCCCTTGAGCACCTGCTGAAAGAGCTGCCGCCAGCATGGTGTCACACATGGTAAAAAGATGAGAGTTGCTATAGCATGTAAGAGGAGGAATCGTATTCATTTAGCCCAGAGCTGGCCAGTTAACCATGAAAACATGTCCCATCCCCATCCTTTCAACATTTGGACAGGTCCACGAGCTGACGTTATTTCCTTTGTTATTTGTTTGACCACTTTTCCGCTGTCATCTGCTTGCAAACAGCAGCTTGAGTCATTTAATTTCCCACAAACTCCTCCTTCTTCTGCCAACAGATAATCTAATACCATCCAATGTTGAAATACCGCTTTCCTCATTTAAGTGGGTTGCTCAGCAAAAAGGTCAAGCGCTGTGGCTGGCTGGTTGGTAATTATTTCCGAGACAGCTTGTAACCTAATTATCTCCTTCAAATGATAAATGGGTTCCCAGGCATCTGGGATTAATTCCTTAGGTTTCCAAGGGGCTGGTCCATCGTGTTGGGTAACTTGTTCTGTTGGCCGTTCATCATTTCCCCGTTTTGGGGTGCTCCCTCCAGCCAGGGCTGCATCAGCTGACTGCTTTTCTCTAATTAAATCATCACAGATTTTGATTCCTAAGCGATTTCCCAGAACTTGTAGTAGCAAAAAGAACAACAGTCTACTAAATATACCATATCCCTGACCAGTTTGGAGGTAACCTGAGCTAAGCATGTTGGCCACAAATCCAATACTGTCCTTTCAAAGCCCGTGTTCCATTAGCAAAGGAACCTACCCATGGTCATCAATTGGTGGCTCAAAATACAGCAGGATTCCCGGGCCTAACGGTCCTCCAACAAGAGTTGCCCCACCATAAGGGTCCCAGCATTTGCATTTCCAAGCTCCCGCACAGGGTTCCCACCTACATTTACATCTGCAAGCTGCTTGGTTGGATTTGGAGCAGAACTCACTAAAAGGCTTTGAGTTCCAATCCGGTGTGGCCATTCCCACTGATAATCACAAACAACATGTCTTCTACTTGTGGAATTTTTGTGGGGACTGCTCAAAAACAGGTGGTCAAAAAAACCCCTTGTCCCTCCCCATTGCTTTACAGGCTTCCAAATATTTTTGGTAAGTGTGATAAGAACGCCTTACGCAGCTACTGTTAGTGAGCCGAACAGGTATTTGATTGCATTTGCCTTGATATTTGGAACAATTGGAAGGAGGGCAATTGGGGGTCCAAACCCAGTTGTTCAAGCCCAGAGGGAAAGTCAATTGACAATTGCCTTTTCCTACATAGACACGCCCTATCCTATTAGGCAATAAGTGCCTGTTGGAGAAGAATGAAGTGGCCGTGAACTTCCTTCTTTGGCCCCAAATCCCATCCCACTGTGGGCCCTCACATTGACCCACCATTTAGGTTCAGCTGGGCTAGCCAACTATGGCCACTCTTCAGATCCTCCTGGCCTTCCACAGAGCCAGCAATTGCTAAGGTTAAAAACTTTTGCTACTTCTTCTCCTAAGGCTGCAAATTGATTCTCCCACTCCTGGCCTAAACTCAGCTGACCATATCAAAGTAGAATTAGTAAGGAAAATGTTTTAATAGTGTCATCTAATTAGCTAGTCTAATTTTCCCCTTGTCTTCTGCAGCACCTGTGGCAATTGAAGACACAGAAACCACTTAACGTAACAAAATGGCCACAAGTATTAGCCCCCAAGTGAGTGGAGATTCTAGAGGAGGGATGCCTTTACAGTCTATTTCAGCAGACGGTCTGAAGGTAGGACTGCGGGGCTTCTTCCGATGTCGAAGCACTGCCTACTGCTCCGGCCCACTCCTGCAGAGTGTCAGTCACGGCCTCCCGGCCTTCTCCTCCAGCTGAGATGTGCAAATCTCTGAGGCTTCAGAGACCTTGACCCGAGAGTGACGGGTTCACCTGTGTTCAGCTTACTTGACGGCTGTTTTCTGTCATCAGTGACACTTGGAATGGGCCACGCCATTTCACCAGCACTGGCGCTTCTTTCTACTCCTTAATTAGGACTCAATCTCCTGGTTGGATGTTAAAAGCAGCAAAGTCCAAAGGCCGGGCTTGCGCCAGCTGAGTTTCCTGTTGAAGGGGTTTCACAAGAAGCAGGATCCTGGCCACAGATGGTTTTAAAAATGCATCACTTGCCTCTACCCCCCCCACTGGGTGGAGACTTACCAGGAGGGCAATTGCAAACAACGATTGAAAGGGAGATAACTGAATCTCTCTTCTGGGTTGGGCCCTCATTCTCACCAAAGCCAATGTCCAAAGCCCTACCCATGGCATCTTGGTTTCTATTACCAGCTTCAAAAGGTGTTTATTTCTCTCTTCATTGTTTTCTACCCGAGCCGAGCTCTGGGGGTGCCAGGGCCTATGGAGGTTCCATTGTGTTCCTAAAGAAGCCAAAACCCCTTGAAGGATCTTTCCTGCAAAATGAGTTCCCCTATCTGAATCTATTGCTTCTACAATGCTGTATCTTGGAATGATTTGTTCCAAAAATGCCTTAAGAACTGATCCTGTCATTACTGAAGTAGTTGGAAATACTTCTGGCCACCTTGCTAGCTGACATACGATTACCAGAAGATATTAAGCCTTGCCACTTGGGGCATCTCCGGAAAATCCACCTGGCATCTTTGGAAGGGCCATGCAGCCCAAGGCCTCCCTCCTCTAGCAAGTTACTTTGTAACTTGGCTGTTGGCTTTAGCACAGATCAAGCAACCTTCAACAGCTCCTTTTGCCAGTCTAAAAAGACCCCCAGCAACATACATCATGAGATAGGCTTCTGCCAATCCTCAGGAAGTGCAAGAACTCTCTTAATGGAGTTGCTTTAATATTGGTAGGGCCAAAGGTTCTGGTATCTCTTGTTTGCCATCCCTTGGAAACCAATTCTTGCCTTTTTTCTCTGCCACACGACTTTTAACTGTATGTCAAACTGCTGCGGTAGAAAAGACAGCTTCCTGGGCAGTGATGGAGTCACGGGGAGCAAAGGGGGCATCTTGGAGAGTTCTGGCAGAAGTGTGGCTTTCTGAGTTTCTTCATCCACCAAAAAGGAGACAGAGGAGTCCTGTAACATTCTTCAACTCCAGGGAGAGGCCATGGGGCTTTTGCCATGGAGTCTCTCAAATGATTGCGGGAAGCAGCCCCCTTCTGATGTTAAGTTCCTGGCAACAGCACCCTCTGAGGTACTCGGGAATTACAGACTTCCGGAACTGCCTACTCTACGCCCCCCTCTAATATGCACTCCCCTTTTGGAATGGAAAAGGAAGAAAACCAAACTATTCCTAATGCTGGGAAGTCTTTGCTGCCTTGCTCTAGGTTCAGGAATTTAGCAGGGCCTTGGCTGAGCAACAGTCTCTGTTGATTAGTAACAGTTTCTAGAACGAATACTTTCTTCTGTTACTTCCCCCCCTGTAAATTCCTAGCCTTGTCTAAGGAGAGATTCACACGGTCTCTTTGTAAAGACACATCTATCTTACTCCTTTCACGCCCACACCTTCCTTGCGGTGGAACGGCTCTCCCCGGCACAGCACCTGGCACAAAACCCCCGTATACGCACACACACACCTGCACTTACCCTGCACTCCACTGCACACACACACACACACACCTCCCGCATACTAACACCCCCTCCACATCCCCACCATGCTACTTGCAGTGGCCCCGCCCCTGCCATCCCCACCGGCTGGCAGCACCCACTCCTCGCATGCTTCCCCATGCCTTGCATTTCCTTGCTGCCCCCTCTGTAGCCTTCCCTCAACCTGCCTTTTCTCCCCTGCCTTGCACTGACTTGCTCACCCATCCCCCACCTGACTTCCTTTCACATTCGTCTAGGTCTGGCCTCACCTTTCCTTTTCCTTCTAGGACCCTCATTGCCTTGCCTCGCCTCGCAAAGCCACCACTTGCCTTGCCTTGCCCTTGAACCCCTCCCTTGCCTTGCATGACCTTGCTCACCCCTCCCCCACCTGGAATTCAACACCCCTTTTCAATGACATTTCTGGGCCTTGCCCTGCCCTTTCTGCTCCTCCGAGGAATCTCAAAGCTCTCAAGCATCTCCGGTGTTTCAGGATCCCATGAGAGGAAGACCAGGGGAGGACGCATGTTGCCACACTCATCTCTGTGGGCAGCCTTTGTCTGGGAGCAATCCTTGCATGTCTTGAACCTTGGAGGGGCAATTCACATTTTGCCCTTGAGCTCGGGGACCAGAAAGAGAGTTCTTTTGCATACAAGGGAAAGCAGGTAGCTCAAGTCTTTTAGGTACAGAGGAGAGATGACCCACGCGGGATCAAGGCCACACAGAGCACTTGGTCCTGGCCACTTTTGTGTACCAGCAGTCCTTGAATGTACTTCTCACCTGCCTTGCCTGGCCTTGCCTTGGCAACACAACACTTGCCTTGCCTTGCCCTGCTAGCCCTCTGGAGCCTTGCATTCCTTTGCACGGCCATGCCCAGCACATGACCTGCCTACTGTTTTCCTCCAGGGCCTTGGCTTGCTGAGCCCTTCCTGTTTCTGCCTGGCCTTCCCATCAGTGGCCCTTCCTTCCTACAGCCAGCCTTGCCTCTAACTTCTGGACCTTCTCTTGTCTACCACTCCATTTGCTTTCCCCTCACTGCTCTGGCCTTGCCTACCTCTCCCTTGACTTGCCCACAATTGCCTGCACTCGGTTTGCAGCGCCTTGCCTGCATGGAAGGCAAGGGAAAGAGTGGTAGGCCGGGCAAAGCAAAGCCAGCAAGTTGTAGGCAGTGCGAGGCAAGGCAGACGTAGGCAAAGGAAGCAGAGCAAGGGTACCTTAAGAAGAACTAGACAAGGCAAGGCCAAGAGACTCGGAGTGCCTTTCCTTGGGAAGGCAAGGACATAGTGCCAGTGTTGCTGGAGCAGATGTTAAGGTACTGTGGGGAGGAATAGTCCAGCAAGACATTTCTCTTCTGGCCCCTGTGCGTGTGGGGGCAATTGTTGGACATATTCAATACTGGAGGCGGATCAGTCGCTGGATGTGTTGTATTTTGGAGGAGGGGATGCCGTTTCTTTGGAGATGGGCTTGTAGTTGCTCTCTTTGGCAAGGAAGGCAGGTTTGGATGTGCACATCAGGTACTCCTAGGGATTTTAAAGGCTTTTCCCAACAGGCAGAGCTCTCTCTGGGTTCGAGCTGTTGAGCTGTCAGTGGGAATGCAAAGGCCAAGCTCTTAAGCTATTTGTCCTGGTGCCTTCAGTGTGTGAGCAGTCCCTGGTGCCGTTGCCTTTGGATCCTGACTCTGGGAGAGGGAAGGCTTAGGATGGTACCTAGAGCTGAGAAGGAGAGTGCTGAGAACAGCGTGTGTGCTGCTAGTTTGAGGGGTGCAGGTGAAGTTGTAGGCAGCAAGATCTTCCTCAGCTGGCACTGTTTTGAGCCCTGTTTTTGCCAGATGGTTTCAAGTTGGTGGGCGGAATCTGCGAGAGGGAAAAGATTTGTATGGGCCAAAGAGGTGTGGTGTAAAGAAGAGTGTGCTCTTGGAAGGGGAAGATGAGGGCAACCTTTTTGTCCTGACACCGTTGATTTGAGTGCAGGGCCGTTTGCAAGTTGCCTCTGTCTGCCCTTGGGGTGGTTTCGAGCTGGGCCAGGTGCTTGGCCTTCTTTTGCAAGTCTGCAGCGCCGTCGTGTGGTTGTTTCCATGAGCGCTGACAGTGTCCGGCAAAAAGCGCTTGGCTGGCGCGGCCCCAGTCGTGTGGAAGCAGTTGGTGGAAGAGCTCCGCTGTGCATCCTGCCTCTTGGAGACATAAAAGGATGTAACCCTGCGCGTAGCGGGGAAGCAAGACGAATCTTTTCATTGTTGGCTGAGCAGTTTCCAAGCGGCAAAAGTAAAGGCAGTTTCAGCACGGCCTCTTTCTTTCAGAACCTTTTCTGTGCCATCATGAACATGCTCAACATGCCACTCGCACCCGCTGAACTGCATCAAAGGCCCTGGAGATAGGCGCTTTCCTTCAAGCTCTCTGTAGCATCCTACCCTCCACCTCTGGCGGATCCCAAAGCCCTTCCAAACATCCAGCAGCTGCACGCAGAGAACAAGTGCTAAAACAAGGCGTTGGCCTTCCTAGTCCTTTTAAAGTCTGTGAACTAGGCGAAACATTCCAGTGAGCAGCACTTTCCTTCGCAACTATATCTAGAGCATCATCACATTCTCTCCAAGTGGGTAAGTCCACCCTTGCAGCGCAGCGTTTGCAGCCACAGTTCGGACTGAGAGATAGGCCAGGTGAGAAAGCATTTCTTGACTATCCTTCTTCTCTGGAAGACTTGATACTCGCAGCGCGACCACGTCCACACACCTTCAGTGTGGCCAGGTTCAAGCAGCTAGAGCTCCCAGAGATGGGAGAGTCAGGAGAGAAGACGTTCCAAAAGTACCGTGTACTTACAGCAGCATTAAAACTGTGCACAGCAGTCTGCAGCACTGTAGACTGCGGCTTCTCCGACAGACGAGCCATCCCATTGTTGCCTCTCGCAGCCTGCTTGCTAGCTGCTCTCCTGAAGAAAAGAACTAGAAGAAAAATGCTGGGCTGCACCTTCCCCTTGCCTTACGTAAAGCCACCTAAACTCCCCGCTGCACTCTCTACTTCCCCTCTCCTTGGAAGCGACCACTGTGTTTGCTGCATCTCGAAGCCTAAAGTTAAGCGCCAAAGTTTCCAAGGATGGTTGGAAGAAGGATAAGTAGTAGCACAAGGAAGTAGTTGTCGTTGAACTTCCTCCTTCTCAATGCTAACGTGAATTGGGCAGGCAGGCGAGTGCTAGCCACGCTCCTTTCTCAGTTTGTACGCTGCGGACACGAGTCCGGTGCTCTGCGCCTTCGTTCGGCCTCTTTAGTACCCATGTCGCTCTTTCATTCAGCCGGAGTCGAAGCGTCGTCTACTTCTCGCCCAGAGAGCACGGTGCCGGCAGCGAAATGCCCCAGCCGACTGCTTCTGCCGACACACGCCTGGTCTATGCACTTTCCCTCGCAGCGACATACAGCAGCACTTTCGGTCTTTCTTGTCGTCCAAATGGAAAGGGAAAGATTCTCTGCTATGTCCCGCCCAGAGAACAGTTTTAGGTCAACCAGCACGCCCAGAGCTTGCCCTCGACGCGTGGAAACTTGTGTTTGCACCACATTCAAGTGGTTGCCGTCTTTCCTTTACAGCCTGCAGAGCACCGTCAGACCGCCGTGCTCTCTGCACCTGCCTTCTCAGTTCTAAGTACTACCGCGCCTCTTACAGCCTTGCAGGAAGCAAAGACACGGGTAGTCATCTCGCAGAGAAGAACGTGGAAGGACGAAAGGATGATCTTCCTTTCTCCTGCTTCTTGCCTGAATTGTGGTGCTGTATTGAAAGTCTTGGCTAGCGAAAAGCTCATCCAGCAAGTGCCTCATTCCTGCCGCATCTCGCTGAGCGAAAGTTTCACGAAGAGTTTAGACTCTGGAAACAGCAAGAAAATGATTGTACGTCGAGCTGAGGAAAATCCGTGCACAGCACACTGTGGATGCGTGCAGTGTTCGCGCTGAAGAGCGCCAAAACGCAAAGCCATCGCTGGGCTTCAGTTTCGTCCAGACCGCAGAAGGCAAAGAACGAAGCAACTGAGCACCGCGTTAACGTACTCAGTGGACCGAATTTCAAATGTCCAGCCAAAAGCTGCTTCATAAGCAGATTCAGCTGAGAATGCTCTGGCTGCTTCACAAAGTAAGGCGCAGCCGTTTCCATTCATCACACTACCTGGCCAGAAGCAGTATCCTACACCTTCAATGCTGCAGCGTCCATGCAGCTGGAGCACACGCAGTAGGACGCGTCGAGATAGAAGGCGGTCTTCAAGTACCCCCCTCCTCCAAGCAGCCTTGAAACTGAGCACAACACACTGCGGCTCGGGAGCTTCCTTCTCAGATAGACGTGCCGTCACTTTATTCACTCTCGCAGCTCCGTTGCCCACTTGCAGCAGCTGCTACCAAAGCAAAATGCTCCAGAAGTAAAAAGCACTGCCGGGCTGCACTTTCCCTTGCCTCACGTAAAGCACCATAAACTGTCCGCTGTGCTCTGTATTTCCATTCTCCGCCGCATCTACCACTGTTATCTCTGCATCTCGAAGCATAAAGCTCGGCACAATTCCTCCCAGGGAACGCTGGAAGAGAAATAGGCAGCAGCACAAGTAGCTGCAAGTGGAACTTTCTGTTTTAAAACGCTAACGTGAATCCGGAAACAAGCGAGTGACAGCCAGGCTTCCTCTTGCAGCCTGTGCGATGCACACACCAGCTCGGCCCTCTGCCCTCATTCTTTAATGCTCTTCGTACCATGTCGCGCTTTCATTCTGCCGGAGTCGAAGCGTCGTCTACTTCTCGCCCAGAGAGCACGGTGCCAGCGGAGAAAGGCTCCAGAAAAACGCTCCAGGCTGCTGATTCTTCCCAAACACACCAGGGCTATGCACTTTCCTTCGCAGCGCTAAGTAGCATCACATTCTGTTTGCGTTGGAGCCGGAATGTAAAGGGAAAGATTCTCGGTTACGTCTCACTCAGCGCCCAGTTTTAGGTCACCAAGCTTACCCGGAGCTTACCCGCGACGCGTGGAAATTGGTATTTGCACCACATTCGAGTGGTAGCTTTCTTTCCTTTAAGCCTGCAGAGCGCCGTCAGATCGCGGTGCTCTCTGCACCTGCCTTCTCCCTTCCAAGTACCACCGCGCACCTTACAGCCTTGCAGGAAGCAAAGACGTGGAGAGATGTCTCGCAGAGAAGATCGTGCAAAGACGAAAAGATGTTCTTCTTTGCTTTTCCTCGTCGCCCAGATTGTGGTGCTCTACTGAAAGCGTGGGCTAACGAATGGCTAATCTAGCATGTGCTTCCCTTCTAATGCATTTCGCTGAGCGAGAGCTGAGGAAAATCCTTGCACTGTACACTATGGATGCGTGCAGTAGACACGCAGAAGAGCGGCACAGCTCATAACCATCGCACACTCCAGCCCAGAGCTCTGGGGCTGCGTTCTTCTCAATTTCCGGCGCTGGACAGAACTGAGACATTGAGCTTTGGCTCTCTTTAGTGTGTGTACTGCACGCATCCAGAGCGCGCTGTGCACAGATTCTCCTCAGCGCTACGTGCAAGCACAGACTTTCTGCTTCGCAGAGCCCAACTGTCCGCCGAAGCTCTCGCTCAGAGAAATGTGTCAGGAGAGAAGCACTTGCTGGATTAGCCTTACACTGGCCAACAGTTCCAAAGAAGCACCATAGTCTTCTTGCGAGAAAGGATAATAAAACACATGTATTGTCCCAGCAAAGTTCTCTGTGCTAGCCGAAGCCGAGAATCTTTCCCTTAAGATTAAGACCACAACGCAGACAGCATTTTGTGCTACTTAAGGCTGAGAGGGATAGCCCAGGCGTGTTTCGGCAGAGGCAGAAGCCCGGAGCGTTTCTCTGCCGGCACCGTGCTCTCAGGCGAGAAGTAGACGACGCTTCGACTCCGGCAGAATGAAAAGCGCGACATGGTACGAAGAGCATACGAATGAGGGCGCAGAGCACCGAGCTGGTGTGCGCATCGCACAGGCTGCAAGAAGAAGCGTGGCTGCCGCTCGCTTCTTTGCGGATTCACGTTAGCAGTTGAAAACAAAAGTTCCACTTGCAGCTACTTGTGCTGCTACCTATTTCTCTTCCAGCTTTCCCTGCGAAGAATTGTGCTGCGAGAGTGAATAACGTGACGGCACGTCTATCTGAGAAGGAAGCTCCCGAGCCGCAGTGTGTTGTGCTCAGTTTCAAGGCTGCTTGGAGAAGGGGGTACTTGAAGACCGCCTTCTATCTCGACGCGTCCTACTGCGTGTGCTCCAGCTGCATGGACGCTGCAGCATTGAAGGTGTAGGATACTGCTTCTGGCCAGGTAGTGTGATGAATGGAAACGGCTGCGCCTTACTTTGTGAAGCAGCCAGAGCATTCTCAGCTGAATCTGCTTATGAAGCAGCTTTTGGCTGGACATTTGAAATTCGATCCACTGAGTACGTTAACGCGGTGCCCAGCTGCTTCGTTCTTCGCCTTCTGCGGTCTGGACAGAACTGAAGCCCAGCGATGGCTTTGAGTTTTGCCGCTCTTCAGCATGTGTACTGCACGCATCCGCAGTGTGCTGTGCAAGGATTTTCCTCAGCTCTCCCTCAGCGAAATGCATCAGGTGAGAAACACTTGCTGGATTAGCCTTTCGCTGGCCATGGCTTTCAGTACAGCACCACAATCTGGGCGACGAGGAGGAGCAAAGAAGAACATCTTTTCGTCTTTGCACGTTCTTCTCTGCGAGACGACTATCCGCGTCATTGCTTCCTGCAAGGCTATATTCTGCGCAGTGGTACTTGAAAGGGAGAAGGCAGGTGCAGAGAGCACCGCGATCTGACGGCGCTCTGCAGGCTGTAAAGGAAAGAGGGCTGCCACTGGAATGTGTGCAAACACAAGTTTCCACGAGTCGCGGGCAAGCTCTGGGCGTGCTTGTTGACCTAAAACTGTTCTCTGTGCCCGACATTGCTGAGAATCTTTCCCTTTACATTTGGACGACAAGAAAAGACCGAAAGTGCTGCTGTATGTCGCTGCGAGAAAAGTGCATAGCCCTGGTGTGTTTCGGAAGGGCAGTCGGCTGGGGCATTTCTCTTCCGGCACCGTGCTCTCCGGGCGAGAAGTAGACGACGCTTCGACTCCGGCAGAATGAAAAGCGCGACATGGTACGAAGAGCATACGAATGAGGGCGCAGAGCACCGAGCTGGTGTGCGCATCGCACAGGCTGCAAGAAGAAGCGTGGCTGCCGCTCGCTTCTTTGCGGATTCACGTTAGCAGTTGAAAACAAAAGTTCCACTTGCAGCTACTTGTGCTGCTACCTATTTCTCTTCCAGCTTTCCCTGGGAAGAATTGTGCCGAGCTTTATGCTTCGAGATGCAGAGATGACAGTGGTAGATGCAGCGGAGAATGGAAATAAAGAGTGCAGCGGACAGTTTACAGTGCTTTACGTGAGGCAAAGGAAAAGGTTTGCTCAGCAGTGCTTTTTACTTCTGGAGCATTTTGCTTTGGTAGCACCTGCTGCTAGTGGGCAACGGAGCTGCGAGAGTGAATAACGTGACGGCACGTCTATCTGAGAAGGAAGCTCCCGAGCCGCAGTGTGTTGTGCTCAGTTTCAAGGCTGCTCGGAGGAGGGGGGTACTTGAAGACCGCCGTCTATCTGGACGCGTCCTACTGCGTGTGCTCCAGCTGCATGGACTCTGCAGCATTGAAGGTGTAAGAAACTTCTTCTGGCCTGATAGTGTGATAGAGTGCAACGGCTACGCCTTACTTTGTGAACCATCCAGAGCATTCTCAGCTGAATCTGCTTGTGAAGCAGCTCTTGGCTGGACATTTGAAATTCGGTCCACTGAGTACGTTAACGCGGTGCCCAGCTGCTTCGTTCTTCGCCTTCTGCGGTCTGGACAGAACTGAAGCCCAGCGATGGCTTTGAGTTTTGCCGCTCTTCAGCATGTGTACTGCACGCATCCGCAGTGTGCTGTGCAAGGATTTTCCTCAGCGAAATGCATCAGGTGAGAAACACTTGCTGGATTAGCCTTTCGCTGGCCATGGCTTTCAGTACAGCACCACAATCTGGGCGACAAGGAGGAGAAAGGAAGAACATCTTTTCGTCTTTGCACGTTCTTCTCTGCGAGACGACTATCCGCGTCATTGCTTCCTGCAAGGCTGTATTGTCCGCAGTGGTACTTGGAAGGGAGAAGGCAGGTGCAGAGAGCACCGCGATCTGACGGCGCTCTGCAGGCTGTAAAGGAAAGAGGGCTGCCACTGGAATGTGTGCAAACACAAGTTTCCACGAGTCGCGGGCAAGCTCTGGGCGTGCTTGTTGACCTAAAACTGTTCTCTGTGCCCGACATTGCTGAGAATCTTTCCCTTTACATTTGGACGACAAGAAAAGACCGAAAGTGCTGCTGTATGTCGCTGCGAGAAAAGTGCATAGCCCTGGTGTGTTTCGGAAGGGCAGTCGGCTGGGGCATTTCTCTTCCGGCACCGTGCTCTCCGGGCGAGAAGTAGACGACGCTTCGACTCCGGCAGAATGAAAAGCGCGACATGGTACGAAGAGCATACGAATGAGGGCGCAGAGCACCGAGCTGGTGTGCGCATCGCACAGGCTGCAAGAAGAAGCGTGGCTGCCGCTCGCTTCTTTGCGGATTCACGTTAGCAGTTGAAAACAAAAGTTCCACTTGCAGCTACTTGTGCTGCTACCTATTTCTCTTCCAGCTTTCCCTGGGAAGAATTGTGCCGAGCTTTATGCTTCGAGATGCAGAGATGACAGTGGTAGATGCAGCGGAGAATGGAAATAAAGAGTGCAGCGGACAGTTTACAGTGCTTTACGTGAGGCAAAGGAAAAGGTTTGCTCAGCAGTGCTTTTTACTTCTGGAGCATTTTGCTTTGGTAGCACCTGCTGCTAGTGGGCAACGGAGCTGCGAGAGTGAATAACGTGACGGCACGTCTATCTGAGAAGGAAGCTCCCGAGCCGCAGTGTGTTGTGCTCAGTTTCAAGGCTGCTCGGAGGAGGGGGGTACTTGAAGACCGCCGTCTATCTGGACGCGTCCTACTGCGTGTGCTCCAGCTGCATGGACTCTGCAGCATTGAAGGTGTAAGAAACTTCTTCTGGCCTGATAGTGTGATAGAGTGCAACGGCTACGCCTTACTTTGTGAACCATCCAGAGCATTCTCAGCTGAATCTGCTTGTGAAGCAGCTCTTGGCTGGACATTTGAAATTCGGTCCACTGAGTACGTTAACGCGGTGCCCAGCTGCTTCGTTCTTCGCCTTCTGCCGTCTGGACAGAACTGAAGCCCAGCGATTGCTTTTAGCTGTGGCTCTCTTCAGCATGTGTACTGCACGCATCCGCAGTGTGCTGTGCAAGGATTTTCCTCAGCTCTCCCTCAGCGAAATGCATCAGGTGAGAAACACTTGCTGGATTAGCCTTTCGCTGGCCATGGCTTTCAGTACAGCACCACAATCTGGGCGACAAGGAGGAGAAAGGAAGAACATCTTTTCGTCTTTGCACGTTCTTCTCTGCGAGACGACTATCCGCGTCATTGCTTCCTGCAAGGCTGTATTGTCCGCAGTGGTACTTGGAACTGAGAAGGCAGGTGCAGAGAGCACCGGGATGTGACGGCGTTCTGCAGCCTGTCAAGGAAAGACGGCTACCACTTGAATGTGGTGCAAACACAAGTTTTCACGCGTCGAGGGCAAGCTCTGGGCGTGCTGGTTGACCTAAAACTGTTCTCTGGGCGGGACGTAGCAGAGAATCTTTCCCTTTCCATTTGGACGACAAGAAAGACCGAAAGTGCTGCTGTATGTCGCTGCGAGGGAAAGTGCATAGACCAGGCGTGTGTCGGCAGAAGCAGTCGGCTGGGGCATTTCTCTTCCGGCACCGTGCTCTCTGGGCGAGAAGTAGACGACGCTTCGACTCCGGCTGAATGAAAGAGCGACATGGGTACTAAAGAGGCCGAACGAAGGCGCAGAGCACCGGACTCGTGTCCGCAGCGTACAAACTGAGAAAGGAGCGTGGCTAGCACTCGCCTGCCTGCCCAATTCACGTTAGCACTGAGAAGGAGGAAGTTCAACGACAACTACTTACTTGTGCTACTACTTATCCCTCTTCCAACCATCCCCAAAACCACTGGCGCTTAACTTTAGGCTTCGAGATGCAGCAAACACAGTGGTTGCTTCCAAGGAGAGGGGAAGTAGAGAGTGCAGCGGGGAGTTTAGGTGGCTTTACGTAAGGCAAGGGGAAGGTGCAGCCCAGCATTGGCTTTTTCTTCTAGTTCTTTTCTTCAGGAGAGCAGCTAGCAAGCAGGCTGCGAGAGGCAACAATGGGATGGCTCGTCTGTCGGAGAAGCCGCAGTCTACAGTGCTGCAGACTGCTGTGCAGTTTTAATGCTGCTGTAAGTACACGGTACTTTTGGAACGCCGTCTCTCCTGACTCTCCCATCTCTGGGAGCTCTAGCTGATTGAACCTGGCCACACTGAAGGTGTGTGGACGTGGTTGCGCTGCGAGTATCAAGTCTTCCAGAGAAGAGGGATAGTCAAGAAATGCTTTCTCACCTGGCCTATCTCTCAGTCCGAACTGTGGCTGCAAACGCTGCGCTGCAAGGGTGGACTTACCCACTTGGAGAGAATGTGATGATGCTCTAGATATAGTTGCGAAGGAAAGTGCTGCTCACTGGAATGTTTCGCCTAGTTCACAGACTTTAAAAGGACTAGGAAGGCCAACGCCTTGTTTTAGCACTTGTTCTCTGCGTGCAGCTGCTGGATGTTTGGAAGGGCTTTGGGATCCGCCAGAGGTGGAGGGTACGATGCTACAGAGAGCTTGAAGGAAAGTGCCTATCTCCAGGGCCTTTGATGCAGTTCAGCGGGTGCGAGTGGCATGTTGAGCATGTTCATGATGGCACAGAAAAGGTTCTGAAAGAAAGAGGCCGTGCTGAAACTGCCTTTACTTTTGCCGCGTAGAAACTGCTCAGCCAACAATGAAAAGATTCGTCTTGCTTCCCCCCTACGCGCAGGGTTACATCCTTTTATGTCTCCAAGAGGCAGGATGCACAGCGGAGCTCTTCCACCAACTGCTTCCACACGACTGGGGCCGCGCCAGCCAAGCGCTTTTTGCCGGGCACTGTCAGCGCTCATGGAAACAACCACACGACGGCGCTGCAGACTTGCAAAAGAAGGCCAAGCACCTGGCCCAGCTCGAAACCACCCCAAGGGCAGACAGAGGCAACTTGCAAACGGCCCTGCACTCAAATCAACGGTGTCAGGACAAAAAGGTTGCCCTCATCTTCCCCTTCCAAGAGCACACTCTTCTTTACACCACACCTCTTTGGCCCAAACAAATCTTTTCCCTCTCGCAGATTCCGCCCACCAACTTGAAACCATCTGGCAAAAACAGGGCTCAAAACAGTGCCAGCTGAGGAAGATCTTGCTGCCTACAACTTCACCTGCACCCCTCAAACTAGCAGCACACACGCTGTTCTCAGCACTCTCCTTCTCAGCTCTAGGTACCATCCTAAGCCTTCCCTCTCCCAGAGTCAGGATCCAAAGGCAACGGCACCAGGGACTGCTCACACACTGAAGGCACCAGGACAAATAGCTTAAGAGCTTGGCCTTTGCATTCCCACTGACAGCTCAACAGCTCGAACCCAGAGAGAGCTCTGCCTGTTGGGAAAAGCCTTTAAAATCCCTAGGAGTACCTGATGTGCACATCCAAACCTGCCTTCCTTGCCAAAGAGAGCAACTACAAGCCCATCTCCAAAGAAACGGCATCCCCTCCTCCAAAATACAACACATCCAGCGACTGATCCGCCTCCAGTATTGAATATGTCCAACAATTGCCCCTACACGCACAGGGGCCAGAAGAGAAATGTCTTGCTGGACTATTCCTCCCCACAGTACCTTAACATCTGCTCCAGCAACACTGGCACTATGTCCTTGCCTTCCCAAGGAAAGGCACTCCGAGTCTCTTGGCCTTGCCTTGTCTAGTTCTTCTTAAGGTACCCTTGCTCTGCTTCCTTTGCCTGCGTCTGCCTTGCCTCGCACTGCCTACAACTTGCTGGCTTTGCTTTGCCCGGCCTACCACTCTTTCCCTTGCCTTCCATGCAGGCAAGGCGCTGCAAACCGAGTGCAGGCAATTGTGGCCAAGTCAAGGGAGAGGTAGGCAAGGCCAGAGCAGTGAGGGGAAAGCAAATGGACTGGTAGGCAAGAGAAGGTCCAGAAGTTAGAGGCAAGGCTGGCTGTAGGAAGGAAGGGCCACTGATGGGAAGGCCAGGCAGAAACAGGAAGGGCTCAGCAAGCCAAGGCCCTGGAGGAAAACAGTAGGCAGGTCATGTGCGGGGCAGGGCCCTGCAAAGGAATGCAAGGCTCCAGAGGGCTAGCAGGGCAAGGCAAGGCAAGTGTTGTGTTGCCAAGGCAAGGCCAGGCAAGGCAGGTGAGAAGTACATTCAAGGACTGCTGGTACACAAAAGTGGCCAGGACCAAGTGCTCTGTGTGGCCTTGATCCCGCGTGGGTCATCTCTCCTCTGTACCTAAAAGACTTGAGCTACCTGCTTTCCCTTGTATGCAAAAGAACTCTCTTTCTGGTCCCCGAGCTCAAGGGCAAAATGTGAATTGCCCCTCCAAGGTTCAAGACATGCAAGGATTGCTCCCAGACAAAGGCTGCCCACAGAGATGAGTGTGGCAACATGCGTCCTCCCCTGGTCTTCCTCTCATGGGATCCTGAAACACCGGAGATGCTTGAGAGCTTTGAGATTCCTCGGAGGAGCAGAAAGGGCAGGGCAAGGCCCAGAAATGTCATTGAAAAGGGGTGTTGAATTCCAGGTGGGGGAGGGGTGAGCAAGGTCATGCAAGGCAAGGGAGGGGTTCAAGGGCAAGGCAAGGCAAGTGGTGGCTTTGCGAGGCGAGGCAAGGCAATGAGGGTCCTAGAAGGAAAAGGAAAGATGAGGCCAGACCTAGACGAATGTGAAAGGAAGTCAGGTGGGGGATGGGTGAGCAAGTCAGTGCAAGGCAGGGGAGAAAAGGCAGGTTGAGGGAAGGCTACAGAGGGGGCAGCAAGGAAATGCAAGGCATGGGGAAGCATGCGAGGAGTGGGTGCTGCCAGCCGGCGGGGATGGCAGGGGCGGGGCCACTGCAAGTAGCATGGTGGGGATGTGGAGGGGGTGTTAGTGTGCGGGAGGTGTGTGTGTGTGTGTGTGTGCAGTGGAGTGCAGGGTAAGTGCAGGTGTGTGTGTGCGTATACGGGGGTTTTGTGCCAGGTGCTGTGCCGGGGAGAGCCGTTCCACCGCAAGGAAGGTGTGGGAGTGAAAGGAGTAAGATAGATGTGTCTTTACAAAGAGACCGTGTGAATCTCTCCTTAGACAAGGCTAGGAATTTACAGGGGGGGAAGTAACAGAAGAAAGTATTCGTTCTAGAAACTGTTACTAATCAACAGAGACTGTTGCTCAGCCAAGGCCCTGCTAAATTCCTGAACCTAGAGCAAGGCAGCAAAGACTTCCTAGCATTAGGAATAGTTTGGTTTTCTTCCTTTTCCATTCCAAAAGGGGAGTGCATATTAGAGGGGGGCATAGAGTAGGCAGTTCCGGAAGTCTGTAATTCCCGAGTACCTCAGAGGGTGCTGTTGCCAGGAACTTAGCATCAGAAGGGGGCTGCATCCCGCAATCATTTGAGAGACTCCATGGCAAAAGCCCCATGGCCTCTCCCTGGAGTTGAAGAATGTTACAGGACTCCTCTGTCTCCTTTTTGGTGGATGAAGAAACTCAGAAAGCCACACTTCTGCCAGAACTCTCCAAGATGCCCCCTTTGCTCCCCGTGACTCCATCACTGCCCAGGAAGCTGTCTTTTCTACCGCAGCAGTTTGACATACAGTTAAAAGTCGCGTGGCAGAGAAAAAAGGCAAGAATTGGTTTCCAAGGGATGGCAAACAAGAGATACCAGAACCTTTGGCCCTACCAATATTAAAGCAACTCCATTAAGAGAGTTCTTGCACTTCCTGAGGATTGGCAGAAGCCTATCTCATGATGTATGTTGCTGGGGGTCTTTTTAGACTGGCAAAAGGAGCTGTTGAAGGTTGCTTGATCTGTGCTAAAGCCAACAGCCAAGTTACAAAGTAACTTGCTAGAGGAGGGAGGCCTTGGGCTGCATGGCCCTTCCAAAGATGCCAGGTGGATTTTCCGGAGATGCCCCAAGTGGCAAGGCTTAATATCTTCTGGTAATCGTATGTCAGCTAGCAAGGTGGCCAGAAGTATTTCCAACTACTTCAGTAATGACAGGATCAGTTCTTAAGGCATTTTTGGAACAAATCATTCCAAGATACAGCATTGTAGAAGCAATAGATTCAGATAGGGGAACTCATTTTGCAGGAAAGATCCTTCAAGGGGTTTTGGCTTCTTTAGGAACACAATGGAACCTCCATAGGCCCTGGCACCCCCAGAGCTCGGCTCGGGTAGAAAACAATGAAGAGAGAAATAAACACCTTTTGAAGCTGGTAATAGAAACCAAGATGCCATGGGTAGGGCTTTGGACATTGGCTTTGGTGAGAATGAGGGCCCAACCCAGAAGAGAGATTCAGTTATCTGCCTTTCAATCGTTGTTCGCAATTGCCCTGGTAAGTCTCCACCCAGTGGGGGGGGGTAGAGGCAAGTGATGCATTTTTAAAATCATCTGTGGCCAGGATCCTGCTTCTTGTGAAACCCCTTCAACAGGAAACTCAGCTGGCGCAAGCCCGGCCTTTGGACTTTGCTGCTTTTAACATCCAACCAGGAGATTGAGTCCTAATTAAGGAGTAGAAAGAAGCGCCAGTGCTGGTGAAATGGCG
Source organism: Aphelocoma coerulescens (assembly GCF_041296385.1). Classification (NCBI taxonomy): domain Eukaryota; kingdom Metazoa; phylum Chordata; class Aves; order Passeriformes; family Corvidae; genus Aphelocoma; species Aphelocoma coerulescens. Next base: position 304,194 of record NW_027183468.1, read on the forward strand.
TGGCCCATTCCAAGTGTCACTGACGACAGAAAACAGCCGTCAAGTAAGCTGAACACAGGTGAACCCGTCACTCTCGGGTCAAGGTCTCTGAAGCCTCGGAGATTTGCACATCTCAGCTGGAGGAGAAGGCCGGGAGGCCGTGACTGACACTCTGCAGGAGTGGGCCGGAGCAGTAGGCAGTGCTTCGACATCGGAAGAAGCCCCGCAGTCCTACCTTCAGACCGTCTGCTGAAATAGACTGTATAGGCATCCCTCCTCTAGAATCTCCACTCACTTGGGGGCTAATACTTGTGGCCATTTTGTTATGTTAAGTGGTTTCTGTGTCTTCAATTGCCACAGGTGCTGCAGAAGACAACGGGAAAATTAGACTAGCTAATTAGATGACACTATTAAAACATTTTCCTTACTAATTCTACTTTGATATGGTTAGCTGAGTTTAGGCCAGGAGTGGGAGAATCAATTTGCAGCCTTAGGAGAAGAAGTAGCAAAAGTTTTTAACCTTAGCAATTGCTGGCTCTGTGGAGGGCCAGGAGGATCTGAAGAGTGGCCATAGTTGGCTAGCCCAGCTGAACCTAAATGGTGGGTCAATGTGAGGGCCACAGTGGGATGGGATTTGGGGCCAAAGAAGGAAGTTCATGGCCACTTCATTCTTCTCCAACAGGCACTTATTGCCTAAATAGGATAGGGCGTGTCTATGTAGGAAAAGGCAATTGTCAATTGACTTTCCCTCTGGGCTTGAACAACTGGGTTTGGACCCCCAATTGCCCTCCTTCCAATTGTTCCAAATATCAAGGCAAATGCAATCAAATACCTGTTCCGCTCACTAACAGTAGCTGCGTAAGGCGTTCTTATCACACTTACCAAAAATATTTGGAAGCCTGTAAAGCAATGGGGAGGGACAAGGGGTTTTTTTGACCACCTGTTTTTGAGCAGTCCCCACAAAAATTCCACAAGTAGAAGACATGTTGTTTGTGATTATCAGTGGGAATGGCCACACCGGATTGGAACTCAAAGCCTTTTAGTGAGTTCTGCTCCAAATCCAACCAAGCAGCTTGCAGATGTAAATGTAGGTGGGAACCCTGTGCGGGAGCTTGGAAATGCAAATGCTGGGACCCTTATGGTGGGGCAACTCTTGTTGGAGGACCGTTAGGCCCGGGAATCCTGCTGTATTTTGAGCCACCAATTGATGACCATGGGTAGGTTCCTTTGCTAATGGAACACGGGCTTTGAAAGGACAGTATTGGATTTGTGGCCAACATGCTTAGCTCAGGTTACCTCCAAACTGGTCAGGGATATGGTATATTTAGTAGACTGTTGTTCTTTTTGCTACTACAAGTTCTGGGAAATCGCTTAGGAATCAAAATCTGTGATGATTTAATTAGAGAAAAGCAGTCAGCTGATGCAGCCCTGGCTGGAGGGAGCACCCCAAAACGGGGAAATGATGAACGGCCAACAGAACAAGTTACCCAACACGATGGACCAGCCCCTTGGAAACCTAAGGAATTAATCCCAGATGCCTGGGAACCCATTTATCATTTGAAGGAGATAATTAGGTTACAAGCTGTCTCGGAAATAATTACCAACCAGCCAGCCACAGCGCTTGACCTTTTTGCTGAGCAACCCACTTAAATGAGGAAAGCGGTATTTCAACATTGGATGGTATTAGATTATCTGTTGGCAGAAGAAGGAGGAGTTTGTGGGAAATTAAATGACTCGAGCTGCTGTTTGCAAGCAGATGACAGCGGAAAAGTGGTCAAACAAATAACAAAGGAAATAACGTCAGCTCGTGGACCTGTCCAAATGTTGAAAGGATGGGGATGGGACATGTTTTCATGGTTAACTGGCCAGCTCTGGGCTAAATGAATACGATTCCTCCTCTTACATGCTATAGCAACTCTCATCTTTTTACCATGTGTGACACCATGCTGGCGGCAGCTCTTTCAGCAGGTGCTCAAGGGGATGCCGCTAGCAGCCATGCCTACCTGATCCAGAAATGACTACAAAAGGACAGAAAAGGATGTCACTGCAAATAATAGCAAAACCCAAGAAGACTCCAGAAGAAAAAATTAAATCCATGGTAATTAAGGTTTGTAAAGGCAAATACAGAGCAAATAAAAAGAGGAGGGATTAAAAGGAATGAGATGGATGAGTCTTTACAAAGAGACCGTGTGAATCGGCCTGTAGACAAGGCTAGGAAGTTATGGCTAGTGAAGTAACAGAAGAAACTAGGAGTTCTCTAGAACTGTTACTAATCATCAGAGACTGTTGATTAATCAAGGCCGTGTTAAATTCCTGAACCTAGAGCAAGGCAACAAAGACTTAAGAGCATTAGGAATGGGGTTCTTTTCTTTCTTCTCGATGCCAAGAGGGGGGTGCATATTAGAGGGGGGCGCATAGAGTAGGCAGTTCCGGAAGTCTGTATCTCCCGAATACCTCAGCCAGTGGGGAAAAGGAAGAGGGTGCTGTGGCCGGGAACTTGGCATCAAAAGGGGGCTGCATCCCGCAACCGTTTGACAGACGCCATGGGAAAAGCCCCATGGACTCTCCCTGTAGTCGAAGAATGTTGCAGGACTCCTCTGTCTCCTTTTCGGATATAAACCTCAGGCATCGTGGATTAATTTTCCCTAACGGCAGCGACCTGCCGCGTGGTCTCCGTGCTCCTCTCCAGCCCCCCGGGACGTGTAAAATAGTTCCCAGCGGCTCCCACCGCGCGTTGCAGACGGCTGCGCGGCCCCGGGGCTGCCCGCAGTGCTCCCCTGCCCCGCCAGGGCTGCCCGCGGGCTGCGGAGCCGCCTCGCCACCGGCGCGGCCAGGGCTGGGGCCCTTCTCGACAGCAGCCGAGGGGCTGCGGAGCGGGCGGCTGCCGGACGATCAGCTATTTTATGCCGCGCGGTGCTGCCGCCTCCATCTAGCTCTCCATCGCGCCGCCGCCCGCCGCCCGCCTGGCGCGCTCACGCTCGGCCGCGCTCGCCGCCCGCCCAGCCTCGCCGGAAGCTCTCCCGCCCGGGCTGTGCCCCGGCTCCGCCGGCAGCTCGGCAGGGCCCGGCCGCACGCGTGCTGCGTGGCTCGGAGCAGCCGCGTTGCGCCGCAGGCGACGGGGAAGGCGGGGCGGGCCGGCGCCATCGTGGTAGCGCGAGGAGAGGAGCGCCCGGGCGGGGCGGCGAGCGGCGCGGCGGTGAGCGCTTCTGCTTCCTGTCGCTCGGCGGCCGCCCACGGCAGGTGCCGTGTGACCCCGCGGAGCGGCGGGGCCGGCCGGGCGGTGCGCGGCGAGGCTTTCGGCCAGCGGCGGCCACAGCGAGAGGCTGCTGGCACTGCCCGTGCCGGTGGAGAGAGCGGGGATCCGAGGCCGGCCTTCCCCGGGCGACGAGGGGAGGCCGCCTTTGCCGCGCTGCCCTCCGTGCAGCATGTGGCCGATTCCGGCGAACCCGGGGTCTCCGCAGCGGCGCGGGCGGGAGGGAAGTGGGGAGCGCGCTCGGTGCCGTGCCGGCCGCTCCCGGCCAGCGCTGCGCTGCGCCGAGGCGTTTTCCCGCCCGTCCTGGGAAGGACATAAGCGACACCGTAGTTGGAGCTTAGCTGTCAGGGGGTACAACTTCCCTCCATTGGCGACCTCCTTTTCCCTCTGATTCAGCTACCTTGTGGTAGGTGCGATGGTGCTGAAGAAGGGTGGCGGCTTGGCACAGTTGCTGTCATAGGTGGTGCGAGAGCTCCACGCAAGGAGCTTTGAGTGGCATGTGTGAGGGTAGGAGGGTACGGCACCCATAGCTGAAGGCAAAAAAGGTCAGGGCATGTCATCAGCCGCAGTCGTGCTAAGTTGTTCATCTTTGCAAACTGCTTGCCGAGTTGTTCCTTTCTTAGGTAATGGGGTTTTGTATCAACCAGAACTGCAAATGGTCAGTATTTGCAGAGAAGGTTACTTGGACTGTTGTTGAAGTGAGTGTAGCAGTTTCTATGGCATTCTGCAAAAAAAGTGACAGGTCTCCCTGTGTTCCCCAGTTCTTAACAAAGATGAAGTTAACAAACCCCTGAAAAGAGGTTTTGCAAAACTTCAGGGATATTTTCCTACTAGTACTGTAGAGACAACCATAGTCACCTTGTCTTTCCAAAAGTGAAGGTTCCCTATTTTTGTCCAAGAGCATCAAGTGCTTTTGATCAGCGTTTGTGTGCATGCATTAGCCTCGTTCTTGCTCTTCCTTGGAGAACTTTTACAATACTCACATGATCTGTGTAGGCTGCAGACTGCAGTGGTGAACTTCAAGGCTTCCAGCAGAAGGGAGATGCTGTCCACGTTTTGGATTCTCCTTAGTCTGAACCTTCAACGTCCAAGGCTTCACTTTTCAAGCAGTTGGAAGAGCTCCAAATTAAGACATGAACAGGTCTTAATTGACCTTGCCACCGCCTCAGTTAGTCAAGTAATGCTGTGCATTGGATTTGACTAGTGCAACATGTGCTTAAAATATGTAGAGTAACTCCTCGATTACCCTCTCAGAAGGGTTGGAATGGAGAACAAGGAGTTCCCAAGACAAATATTTGGTGTACGAGGAGTAGAATTTAGGAGTTGATTGCAGAGCACTGCATGCACAAATGTCTAAGGAGAATCCATCTTTTGATGTCCCATCTATGCTTGTTCTCATTTGAAATCCTGCACATTCTGCAGGCTGGTTTTGTTAGGCTTGGGGCTGGGGAAGGAGTGATGGTGGGGGAGGAGTGGGTGTTGGTTTTGGGTTATTTTTTTGTTTCCAGAATAGTGTACACAGAACTTGTGCCCAAAACCAGCAGTAGGAAACAATGCAGGTATAAAAGAAGGTCACAGAAATGTCAGATAATACGAATCTGAAAGCGCTTCAGTATTTTACTCAGGAGTTTCACTCTAACAAGGTGATTTTCCTTCACAGAAATGTAGTGGCAGGCTTATGCCATGCTAGAAGTGATGACCTTTCTCTGCCCCAAATTGAGCAGCAAAAGGTTTTGGCTCTTAATTTGAACCCCTGAGCCAGCTGTGTTTCAGGCTGCAGAAGCTGCAGCTGTTGTGGCAGACGCGGGGTGCAGCCCTGCCTGCCAGTTCCGAGCTGGCCTGCGCTGGTGGCAGCCGTCAGCGCCCGGGGTCCCCTGTGCCACCCATGCCAGGGCTCTGCCTGCCTGCCTCGCAGCCCTGGTAGCCTCAGGGAAACATCGCACTACTCCATCTGCTTTAAAAACAAACAAGCAAACAAAAAGCTCCCTGTAAATATATGTAGAAGTCTTGAAACTAATTCTCAGCGCTTGCTCGGAGTTTGTTGATGGAGCAAATGGATTTTGGATAAACTGCTATTGCTAGTACTACTTAGGTTCCTAAACTTCAGAAGGGAGGCTATGGTGGTCACGTACCCCTGAGGAATGTTGGGAACAGTAAGACAGCTCAGTCATTTCAAGGTGGCCAGAAAATGGGTGTGGCAGTGGAGTGGACACTCTGTGAGTAGGTAGCCTTAAGTCATGTAACGACATGCACTTCAGTGGGAATTTTGCATCAACACCAAGAGATTGTGTCATGATGTGTTGCGTAACAACAAATTGGGCCAAAATTCTGCTGATTTTGACCAAGGTGGATGGGCCACCTTCACTTAAGATGGCAAAGGGACATAAGTCAATGATGTTTGAAAAACAGCCATGAAACATAGCCCCTTTAGTTTGTTGGTCTGTTGCAAGTCTGCAAAGCTCTGTTGACAGGTCATTGGAAGTAGCTGTTGGAATCTAAGTGCAGTTGGACGCTTTGTCAGTCAGCATCAGCAGGAGGCTTAACGGTTTAGGTTGAGAGGTGGTGCATGGTTTTTTTTCAGAGGAATGGCCCAGTGAAGAGCAGTGTTCACTGCCATGACTACCGTTGTAGCCTTCAAGAGCAATGGTTCATTCAGAGAGAACTTCCTTGGTTCTGCTGGTTTGGTTTCGCAGCTGGAGCAAAGGTACAGCACTGGAAGCAATTCCTAGGGCAGAAGCGGGAGATATCCGAAGCTCTGGACTTCGTTGCCTAAGTGAGCGTAGTCTAATTGGAAGAGTGGTGAGCATCAGTGATATCAGATTTTTTACAAGTTCTTAATTCTGTCAAAACAAGAAAGAAGGAGAGTGATGAAGATGAAATCCTTTCCTCTTCAATCTGCCTACGCAACAACTTCAGCTGTAGTTGTAATGTGTATTCACCTATTTTGAATTGCCCAAAACCAGGCCTAGAGATGCTTCAGAGTCAGAGAAGCGGGTATTTGCTTTATTCGGCGCTGGGTGCATGGGGGATCACTCCTCCTAACACACACACACAGAGCACTCCATACAGTCCAGCATTATGTGTAAAAGTTATGAACATTCATCACAATTCTTGGGATAGGAGTGGTTCTAGAAATTACTTCTCGGAAGTCATTAATATCATTAGCATACGTGCCATGCATGCGCTGTGTACGCTGATGGGCGCACTGAGGAAGGCTCCTCTTCTTCCTCGAGGGTCTTTCTGATGAAGATCAGTAGTCTTTGTCACAATGCACTTTTTACCTTTCTTTCTGGAGCATGCGCAGTTCTTCGGTGGCTGATGCAGCGATCTCTGTGCCGGTTTTCAAAAGATCCTGTTCCTCTTATCTTGACAAGATTAAGGCGAATCCTGCTGCTTAGGTTTTGTGATTAACATTTGCTGTCTCTTAGTAGTTCACTCGTGTTTACATGAGTTAACTATGGATCAACCCCCTTCTCAATTTTAGCACTGAAAGGATATTAGAGTCATTTAAAGAGATGTCTCCTATGGAGTACTATAAAACTGCCATAATGGTAAGACGTTTTCATACAGTAGTTTTAGCACAGAAGTAATATATGTACAATCTTGGATGTTTCATCCTGCTGGCTCAGGAGCCAGTATTGAGCTTTTCTCCTTTAAATCCAGTCTTAGAGCTCTGCAAGGATCACTGCAGCATGATGTTGTGACAAGGGGATGCTGATTCATGCATAAACCTTTGACGCTTTCCTTCTATCTTCAAGCAGCTTTGAAAACCAGTGATTATCTGGCATGTTGCGACTTGAGAGTCATGGTAAAGGTTTCACCAAACACTTTGTAATATCAGGCTACAGCTTTCATTCCTAAGGAAAGAGCATTGAGCAGATTGCTGGCAAAATGCTGAAAGAATGAGCCAAAACCACAATCCTTTAATGGGAAAGATGGAAAAAATTTAGATGTGTTTATTTGAACTAAAAATAATGTGGACCAAGCCTAAATGTATTTCACACTAAATTCTTAGAACTGATTTTAAGGGAAGAAGTGAGAAAGATGAATTCCCAAGCGGAATTTTCAGCAGCATAATATTGAGCATTTATTAGTAGAACAAAGGCATATCACAGTGCAGGAGCACTTAGCAATATTGCTAGAGGCGTGGCTCCATTCATTTTACTGTGAACTTTAGTACTTCTTTAAACATAGTCCTTAAGCCCAGAAAGTCATTTACACTTCACTCAACTTTCCCCCCTCCGTCTCTGCCCCCTTGCGCCAGCACACGCCAGCACACTGCCACCTCGGTCCTCTGAGTAGCTCCAGAATTGAAGGCAGGCACCCCCCTCCGGTGCCTCCTCAGTCTCCAACCTAATTTGTAGTTAATGGGTTCTTTGGGAGGTGTGAGTTTTGATGAGATAACAGACTTCCTGGGATGCATGCGGTTTATCTTCTTTGTTTCTTGAAGATGTCTTGGTTTCCACCTCTGTAATTTCTCAACTTAAAGGACATTTATTATCATGTGTTTCTTCCTACGTTTCCCAACATGTTACCACTCATTCGAAGTTACAATTTACTCTAGTCTTGTTTTTACTTACCTATATTTTACCTTAACACTATTTCTACATAGTACATTCTCACTTCTAAATGTTAAAGTGATAGATGCGAAAGACAAAATTTATCGTTCACTCATTTATCACAGGAGGAATGTGTTAGCTGCTTGTGTTGCAGTTCACTTGTAATTGTGGTCTATTACCGCAGGCCTGGGCCCTAGGGTGTATCACTGTGTCCCGCAGCCATAGGGAGGAGGAGGAGAGAAGATCCAGCAGGCAGGAATTGTGCACCAAGATTTATTCATTTAATTATTTCACAAACTCTTTTACAGACTTTTTTCTTCATAGTCTAATTGGACAAAGGATCAGCCCCCCCCCCCCTTGGGGTGATTGGCTAAAATCCTAAACCATCCATTGTCAAAATATTTTTCTACTAGACCATAAACCAGACTTTTCAAGGTTGCAGGTGGCTTGGTTGTTTACATACTCTGCTACCTCTTCTGTGAGAGAGAAAAGTCTCTCACAGACTTAGAAAATAGCAAGAAAATCCTCGCTAGCAGCATTTTGGTATCTACAATTCCCCCTTTTTGTTTGATAAGATAACAACTCCACTATTAATCCTAAATAGAAATTTACATCAGTTATTAATTCTAAATATGTCCTTAAGGCTTTAACGATCTGACTCCATAACAAGAAATTTAAAGTTCAGTCTCTGCTTGTGGAAGGACCATCCCAGTCTCTGCTTGTAGAAGGACCATCTGCCTGATGGTCAACATCTTGGTCATCATCAGAAGAGTCTGATGGCTGATGATCTACATTCTGGTGGCCACTTGGATGGTTGGTGTTCTGGTCATCATTTGGAGGTTGCCTGTTCTGCCTCTGGTGCCGTAGGGCAGGGCGAACACATTTTGCAGCTAGCCACCGTACCCCAGTATCTGTAGAAACGCAAGCATAGCCACGACCCCAAACCATAAGTTCCCGCAGGCCTTCCCACTGGTTAGTGAGTAAATTCCACACCCAGACTTTTGCCCAGGGCAGTTGTCTCTTGCCTGCAGATTGCAATGAGAGAAAGTGATTCAGAAGAACAGGATTCTTTGAATTTTGTGGTACCGTAAGGTGATTAATTGTATACGAGCTTTTGCTAGTCGGCTTCAGTAACCAAATTCAAAGGTTCCTGTGAGAATCGTTGAAAAGCCATGATAACAGCCCTTAATTCAACTAACTAAGCAGAGTCTGACTCGGATTGGTGTGTTAATCAACCACTGCAAAGGCAGTGTAGGATACTGTGCACCTTTGCGCACAGTGACCCCTGCTAAAAATTTGTCCCGATCCGTATGCCCCAGGCTGCCAACACATCCCGTCCCCAAAGGTTAAGGGAAGTGGTAGTAACATAAGGCCTAATTGTAGCTGTGTGCCCCTCTGAGTCCTTCACCGTCACAGGCCGTTCGCTTCAATAGCTCTGTGTGGTTCATCCTCATCCTGTGATGGCCGATCCCACTGGGGGTAAAGGCCATGAGGGAGGCCACGCAGAGAAGGAGATGATAGTTACATCAGCACCAGTATCAATCAAACCTTGAAGCTGAGTCCAGGGCGGACGGGCGTTCGGCAGGATCAGGGTACACGTCATCTGTGGCCTTTGGTCAGAGATGTCTGCAGTCCAGAAGGCCTGCAGAAGTCCTGTAGATCCACTGCCGTTATCTTTGTGAGTTTGTTGTTCTATCCTGGGGACACAAGACTTAAAAGGCACTAATTTAGCAAGGCAGGTCTTTTCAGGAATAGTTACAGGGGGTTTTCAAATTCCCTATAAAACTGAGGACAAGGCTCCGAGGAGCGGATTCCCATCAATCCGACCTCATCCTCATCCTATCGCATTAAACCTGTTAGAAGCCAGACCTGAACAGCCCCTCTCTTCCTTTGTCTCTGAGCTAACGTGAGCCGACATCAACGGCTCCTGCCGTGTTTCCCTCTGCAAAGAAGCCAGCTAGCTAGCCCAGCAAGCTCTTTTCCTGATCCCGAAGTCGCTTCAGCGACGCGTGGAGGTAACGCAGCTGGACTGTCTCTGACCAGGGGCACGCCAGAGTCAGTGCCTCGAGCACCAAACGCTGCGTTATTGGACATTGAAGGTTCAGGCTAAGGAGAATCCAAAACGTGGACAGCATCTCCCTTCTGCTGGAAGCCTTGAAGTTCACCACTGCAGTCTGCAGCCTACACAGATCATGTGAGTATTGTAAAAGTTCTCCAAGGAAGAGCAAGAACGAGGCTAATGCATGCACACAAACGCTGATCAAAAGCACTTGATGCTCTTGGACAAAAATAGGGAACCTTCACTTTTGGAAAGACAAGGTGACTATGGTTGTCTCTACAGTACTAGTAGGAAAATATCCCTGAAGTTTTGCAAAACCTCTTTTCAGGGGTTTGTTAACTTCATCTTTGTTAAGAACTGGGGAACACAGGGAGACCTGTCACTTTTTTTGCAGAATGCCATAGAAACTGCTACACTCACTTCAACAACAGTCCAAGTAACCTTCTCTGCAAATACTGACCATTTGCAGTTCTGGTTGATACAAGCCCCCATTACCTAAGAAAGGAACAACTCGGCAAGCAGTTTGCATAGATGAACAACTTAGCACGACTGCGGCTGATGACATGCCCTGACCTTTTTTGCCTTCAGCTATGGGTGCCGTACCCTCCTACCCTCACACATGCCACTCAAAGATCCACCTGTGACAGCAACTGTGCCAAGCCGCCACCCTTCTTCAGCATCATCGCACCTACCACAAGGTAGCTGAATCAGAGGGAAAAGGAGGTCGCCAATGGAGGTGTTATAAACATGTATTATATTGGCTTCTCGCAAAGTATAAAGTAGATATTATATAATGTTAGAAATGCTTTTTGCTGTGTGGATGTAGTTTTCTCTCTTTTTAGCAAGAATGTTAACAAGTGTGAGCACGTAAGATAACCTCCAAACGAACAGAGGATGAGGCCCGAAAAGCTGCTAATCAACACTTTGTCTAGGGAGCAAAAGGGCCCAAATGCTACTCCGCCCGGAGAACAGGCGGCCAGGAGAGTCCAAGAGCCGTTATCACCACTCTGCCCGGAGAGACGAAGAGGCCCAAAGCTGCAATCAGCCCTGTCTGTCTGGAGAATTAAGAAATCCACCCTACCATCGACTCTTGCCTAGCGGGCCCAACCCCAAGAATCAAGAGAAATAAAACCACAAGGCAGAAGACTACGCATGCTCTAAAAAGGCGGAACCAAGGAGTGGCCATGCAGAACAGCTCCAGGAAAAGTTTTAATATGAATAAAGAACAGACAGTAAAAATGGTATAAAAAAGACTCACCTCTGGCATCAGGTGTGCTCTTGGCAGAGCACCAAGGCACCCGGCCATTACCCCGTTGCTTTATTTGATGTGTCTCTTATTGTCTTTATATTAAACCCTTTAAATTCTCACAGGAGAGTGAACCTCGTTTTTCACAATTAAGGGCTCGTCCCGGAGCTACACCTCGCCTCTGAAAAGCGTGGGAGGATTCAAGAAGCAAGGGTAAGGCGCCTCCCGCCCAAGTTGGCAGGACCTTTGCTTAGCATCCTCTGGCGTGATTTGGTGGCAGCAGGGCAACACCCGGAGGACAAGAAAGACACAAAAATAAAGCAAATGAAAGAGAGCGCTCTCGACAAAAATCCCACAGACACTGGAAAAGAAACAGGACTGGGAAGTATTGTCCAAAGAAAAAGGGGGTGGTTACGGGAGATGAGCGTGTGTGAATGAGACGTGGGCTGGTTGCCCCCAGATCTGCGAAGCGAGTGTGGCAGTCTCTGAGTGCTGCCGTTCCGTCTTGTTCACGAGAACAGCGGCCAGCGAGGAGACAAAGCGAGAGATAAGCGGAGTGAAAGAATCTCCGGGGGTGACTGGGACGGGGTCCCAGAGAAGGGGTTGCAAAGTGGGAGCTACCCCCCCATATGCTGGGTTGAGGAAAACCCCAAGAGCACCCAGGGCCTAAAAGTACCCCAAGAGAGGTTGGGGTTTGGATGCTAGCAATGCTGGGTTGAGGGAAATCCAAGAGCACCCAGAATCCTGAGGATTATATCATACCCATGGGTGGATACTAACAAGTGACTTGAAAGAGGTACCTTATTATTCTGTTGTGAGTAGGAATGAGTGAGTGAACAAATATTAAAAAAGAGTGAATGTGTGAATGAAAAACTGTGTAATTCGAAGTTAACTTTGTTTTTGGGGAAGGTGGGCTCTAATAAATTTTTTGGTGTTTTTTGTACTGTGAAAGGGTGGGTAGTATTTTACAGCAGTGAAGATTGGTGTTTTAAAGGAATGAATTAGTATTTCAAAGGGGGGGATAAATTGGTATTTTGAGTAATAGAGAACTCCTGGAAAAATGGGACAACAACCTAGTAAATTAAGTTCAAATTATAAAAGGGTGCCAGAGGATATACCCCGAGACAGTCCCCTCGGGGTCAAGCTCGCAAACTGGGAAACTGATCCTTCTACAAAAGGAAAAGAGAAAGTAAAAATGATTCAATTCTGCATGAAAGAGTGGGTAAAAAAGGAAATCAGATCTGATCATGTGTACTGGCCAAAATACGGGTCTGATGAGGCATGGATTTGCCAGGCTCTAAATGTATTTGTAAATTCAAAAGAGCCATCTCACCCTGAGGAGAGAGAATATGCTTCTTGCTGGACAGGAATTACAAAACCTCTGGGAACCAAAGTCTTCAAAATATCAGAAACCGCAGAGGAAAAGCAAACAGAAGAGAAAAAAGGCTGAGACCCTTTAGAAGTATTGCCTCCGCCGCCAGCACCAGAAGCTGCCCTCCTCCCCCTGGCTCCGGGGCTTCCCCCGCCAGCCCCCCCTCCGCCCGCACCGGGGGCCTTTCCCCCGGCAGCCCTCCCGCCCCAATGGAGCTGGGGGGGAGCCCTGCCCCCGCCCATGCCGGGGATCCCACCCTTCCCATATATCTCGGGAATCCCAGCAGCCTCAATTGCATCAAGGGAAAGGTCACACGTCCCGGCTTCAGCCCCTACCTCTCCTGCCTTGAGAAACCCGGCTTTAGCCCCGGTGCCCGCCTCCTGTGCTCCGGAATATCTGGCTTCACTGCCATACCCCACCCCCACCCTCTGCACCACAGAATATTCAGCTTCAGCGCCAGACTTTGAATCTGCCCCTCCTCCCCAGGGGAGTTCGGTGCTTTCTTCCCAAATCAACCTCTTCTTAACGAAGGAGCACCATACCAGAATACAGGAGGTGCCATTAAGGCTCCGAGGCAGCCCAACAAGCCCTCCATTGCTAAACAAACAGAGGGAAGCCGAGAAATTCATTTCTTTCCGTTAAGAGAAGTACCTACGGGAGGAGGGGGAAGCGGCTTTGTGAGTGCTCCTCTAACCTCTACAGAGGTTAGGAATTTCAAAAAAGAAATTAAAGGATTATTAGAAGACCCCATAGGTACAGCTGAAATGTTGGACCAGTTCTTAGGTCCCAACATTTTCACTTGGGAAGAAATGCAATCAATAATGAAAATAATATTCTCCCAAGAAGAAAGAGAAATGATTAGAATTGCTGGAATAAAAATTTGGGGAAAAGAAAACCAACAAGGTCCACCCGGGGATCAGAAAATGCCCATTACACCTCCTAACTGGAACCAAAATGTTGAAGCTGGGAGGGGACATATGAATGATTATTGTAATTTGATAATCAAGGGAATAAAAGAGGGGGCACTCTGAGGACAAAATGTCAGAAAGGCCTTTGAGGGGCAGCAAGGGAAGGAAGAAACCCCGACTGAGTGGCTGGAGAGGCTCCGAAAGAATATGAAACAATATTCTGGGAGAGACCCGGAGTCCCTAGCAGGGCAAGCCCTGCTAAGAGTTCACTTTGTCACTCATGCCTGGCCAGATATTAGAAAAAAATTGGAAAAAATAGAAGATTGGTATGAGAAACCTTTACAAGACCTAGTAAGGGAAGCTCAAAAGATATATATGTCCGGAGGGATGAAGAAAAAGCCAAAGTGGGAGCAAAGATCATGATAGCCACTATGCGAGAGAGTACCTTCCAAAAAAAATCTAAAGCCCTCAGGTAACACTCCTAAACATTCCAGATTCAGAAATGGTGGAAAAGAGAAAAATAAAACCTCAGCACAATCAAGATTCCAAGAACAACCCAGGGATGCCTGTTTCTATTGCAAGGAAGAAGGGCATTATCAAAGAGAATGCCCCCACCTGAGGAGGGATCTGAAAAGATTTCAAGAGACACGCACAGAAGAAAAATAGGGAAATCATGGGCTCTATTTTTGGGGGGATAGATACCATCTGGAGCCTTTGATAACTTTAAAAGTAGGCCCCGAAGAGGAAGTATTGGAATTTATAGTTGACACTGGGGCAGAAAAGACTTGTGTGATGAATATTCCAAAAGGGAGTAATGATATGGTAAAAGTAACAGGAGCAAAGGGGGAAGGATTTAAGGTCTCTGTCATTAAAGATGTGGTTATTGAAGGGGAAACAAAAATAGGGATAGGGGATGCTTTGTTAGCTCCTGAGGCTGGCAGCAATTTATTGGGAAGGGATTTACAAATCCAACTGGGGATTGGAGTCATACCAGAAGAAGGGAAAATGACGGCCAAAGTGTTTAAACTTAGCCAAGAAGATGAAAGCAAAATTAACAGAGAGGTTTGGGCTAGGGAAGGGAATAGGGGTGGACTAGATCTTGACCCCATAAGGGTCACAATTGAAAAAGAAGAAGGTCCCATTTGTGTACATCAGTACCCTATATCTTTAGAAGGGAGAAAAGGCTTAAAACCAGTGATAGAAGAATTAATAAAGGATGGGACACTAGAACCTTGTAAATCCCCTCATAATAGCCCTATTCTCCCAGTAAAGAAATCTGATGGAAATTATAAATTAGTGCAAGATTTAAGAGAAGTAAACAAAAGAACACGGGCCTGCTACCCTATGGTTCCTAATCCCTGCACTCTTTTAAGCAAAATTCCACCTCAACATCAGTGGTTTAGTGTGGTAGATCTTAAAAATGCCTTTTGGGCCTGCCCACTGGCAGAGGAAAGCCGAAATATTTTTGCCTTTGAATGGGAAGATCCAAACACAGGGAAAAAGAACCAGTTGAGGTGGACTAAACTGCCACAGGGCTATTGTGAGGCCCCAAATTTATTTGGGCAAGCCTTGGGAGAAATACTACAAACCTTCCCCACTCCCCCAGGAATACAATTTATCCAATATGGAGATGACCTTCTAATATCAGGAGAAGATGAAATGAAAGTTAAAGGAGCTACCATAAAGCTTCTAAATTTTCTTGGGAAAAAGGGACTAAAGGCATCAAAAAGGAAATTACAGTTTGTGGAATCAGAAGTAAAATATCTCGGCCACCTGATAAGCAAAGGTAGCTGACAACTAAGTCCTGAAACAATTACAGGGATTTTATCCCTCCCTCCTCCCTCTTCAAAAAAGGAGGTTAGGAGACTGCTGGGGCTACTGGGATATTGCAGATTATGGATTGAAAGATATACACAAGCAGTAAAATTTTTATATGAAAAATTAACAGGGGGAGACAATATACAATGGACCAAAGATGATGATGATAATAAATTAGAAAAACTGAAGTTGAAACTAGCCTCGGTACCAGCCCTAAGCTTACCCTCACTAGAAAAACCCTTTCATTTATATGTGAATGCAGAAAATGGAGTAGCCCATGGTGTATTAGTCCAGGAATGGGGAGGGGTGAGAAGACCAATAGCTTATTTAGCTAAACTATTGGACCCAGTAAGCCGTGGCTGGCCAGTATGCATTCAAGCCATAGCAGCTACCGCTATTTTGGTGGAGGAGAGCCGTAAGCTCACCTTTGGAAGTAAACTGATTGTATACACACCCCATGCGGTCCGAAATGTGCTAAATCAAAAAGCTGAAAAATGGTTAACAGACTCCAGGCTATTAAAATATGAAGCAATTCTGATTGACAGTAATGATCTAACTATAGAAGCAAGCAAAAGCCTCAATCCGGCCCAATTCCTGTATGGAGAACCAAAAGATGACCTGGCACATGATTGCTTAGAAATTACTCAATACCAAACAAAAGTTCGAGAAGATCTAGCTGAACAAGCCCTCTTAGAAGAGGAAAGAATATATGTGGATGGTTCATCCAGATGCTTGCAAGGAAAAAGAATGTCAAGATATGCCTTAGTCGATGGGATAAATATGCAGGCCATCGAAAAAGGAAAACTACCTTCAAATTGGTCGGCGCAGTCTTGTGAATTATACGCTCTAAAGAGAGCACTGGAGCATTTAGCACACAAAAAGGGGACCGTCTATACTGATTCAAAGTACATACCTTTGGAAAGATCTGGGAAGAAAGGGGTTTACTAAATTCAAAGGGGAAAGAACTGATACATGAAGGCCTGATTTCAGAAGTGTTGGAAGCATTAAAATTGCCTGAAGAAATAGCCGTAGTGCATATCAAAGGACACCAAAAAGGGATGACCCCAGAAATAAGAGGGAATAACCTAGCAGACCAAGAAGCCAAAGATGCAGCAGAAAATGGGACTGAACCAATTCTGTTAATCCTGACCCCAGAAAGGGGAGAATTGGAAATCCCCAAATTTAGTAAAGAAGAAGAAAAAGAATTATTTAAGATAGGGGGAGAACAAGATCAATCTGGAAAACGGAAACTTCCTGATGGGAGACAGTTACTTAATAAGCCACTCACTAAGAGAATATTAGAAGATATGCATCAAAAAACTCATTGGGGTACTCAAGCTAGCTTGTGTGATCATTTTCTAAAAAATTATGGGTGTATTGGAATCTTTGGGGTAGCAAAACAAATAACTGGGAACTGTAGAACTTGCCAAAGAGTGACTAGGAAAATAATGAGAAAAACAACATTAGGAGGCCGTGAGTTAGCTCTGCGACCATTCCAAAGTATCCAAGTAGATTTCACTAAACTTCCTCAAGTACAGAGATGGAAGTTCCTATTAGTAATAGCAGACCACCTAACTTGTTGGGTAGAAGCAGTTCCTGCTACTAGAGCTACAGCTAACATAGTATGCAAAACCCTTCTGGAACAAATTATTCCCAGATATGGAATGGTTAATAAAATAAACTCAGGTAGAAGAACACATTTTACATCCAAAGTCTTACAACAAATAACTCAAGCCTTGGGAATAAAATGGGAATTACATACCCCCTGGCACCCACAAAGTTCAGGCCAAGTAGAAAGAGTGAACCAGACTTTGAAAAAAACTTTAACAAAATTAATGATTGAAACTCAAATGTCATGGGTAAAATGCTTACCTTTGGCTCTGTTGAGAGGCCGAACACAGCCCAGGTCAGACCTGGGAGTGTCTCCTTATGAGATGATGTTCGCATTACCCTTCCTTACTGCTCAACATGAAACAGCCACTTATGAAGTAGGAGAAGTAAGTGTCAAAAAATATGTCACCGCAATTGCCAGAACACTTGAAAATTTGCGGCTGAAAGGAATGATCCCTCAAACCACAGCTTTGGAGTTCAAAATTCATAATATCCATTCAGGGGAATGGGTACTAGTAAAAACATGGAAAGAACAATCTTTGACTCCACAATGGGAGGGTCCTTTTCAGGTACTGCTGATGACTGAGGCCGCAATCCAGACCAAGGAACGAGGGTAGATCCATGCCAGCAGAATCAAAGGACCTGTAAAAGAACCTGAAGAGTGGACTGTAATATCCAAACCAGGTGATACCAAATTGATTCTTAAACGGAGACCAGGTGGCAATGAGCTAGAACAATCTAAATAATCCAAGGGATATGCAAAGAATCACACCTAACTGAGAAGTAAAAGCCAAATTTATATCAGTGGCCCCTGGACAAATTCTGGGACATCGTGGAGAAGAATATTCTCACTTCAAACAGGAAGGGTTGGGACTGGATCAAACAGGGAACTCTCATGTTCTGATTCTAGCCTGTGATTTGTATTAAGAAGGGGGAGAATCACAACTTCCATCAGTGCCACATCATATACCCTGTTTGAATCATTCTAACACGGGGCATGCCAACCACGTCAAATATAAGTAATTAATCTAGAGGGAAATTGGCATTTCACACCGTCGACACCCTAGTTGTAAAGGGTGTCAAGCACAAAATCAACCCCCTATCCAGACAAAATCATAAGCAACAAAAGCAATAACTTTGCTCTGCAGATGGGAATTACTAGTGCCTGTTGAATGGGAAACACCTAAGATACGATAAGATACTACAGTTAAAAAGGTGCCAAAAGAAATTTGCCTAAAAGCTACAAAGGAAGTGACAAGGAAATAGAGGGCAAGACCGGGTCGGCCACTGTACTCGCCACCGAGAAGATCCAATACACCTGCTATGGGTTGCAACCTCATAGGCAAGGGAGGTGGGAGTATAAGCCATGCCGGACCTCTGTTATTCCTTCTTTTGTCACTTCTCCTGGTCCCTTTTGGGACACCGGCAAGACCATGTTACAAATGCTATCGAAAGCTCTACATGGAAAGACACCGGGGCTTCTTTCTTATTACTCATACCCATACCAACAGTCACTGTTATGACTCATCCAAATTAGGTATTTGCATGCATAAAGGAGAAAAATATTGGATTACAGAAAATTTAGGAACAAGTGGAAACAGACTAAGAAGCAATTGTCCAAAAGGAGAAAAATAGATTTGCTCCACAGCTGCCACCAGGGGAACAGTCCAAGATTTGGTAAAAGAGCAAGTGGTAAGTAAAGATACAAAGCCAGCACAGCAACCTCGCCCTATATTCACCTCACCACGCCAGGACCTGTATGCAAAGCTCAAACAACAAAGAGGAAAAAACCCCAAGGTTAGGAAAAAACCTGTTTGTGGAACTGGGGGAGAGGATAGGTAAAGAACTTAACATAACCAACTGTTGGGTCTGTGGAGGAGCTTTAATGACAGAAGAATGGCCACGGAAAGGTAGCAGCGTAGGCCCGGTAGAACTCCTTAAATGGAACCGGACAAATATAAGAGGGGGGAACCGACCTGAGGGGTGGATTTTAAGTTCAACAGTGATAGGGGAAGAATGCCTCTGGCGAACTGGGATAAACTTTCTTAATGAAGTAGGAAACACTCCCTGTAAAAGCTATAAAGTGAGTAACAAAACTTCAAGGTGGTGGGTCCCAGAAAAACCAACTTGGTATTGAGCCCAGAAAAAAGGAAAAGACTGTGTATATGATCATGAAGTTGGACTCTTTCAGTGTAATGACACGAGGAAAAATCCTTATTTTGGAATCCCAGAAATAGCCAAATTTGGGGAGAATATAAATCAACAAGAAGGTGATTATTGGAAAGCACCAGATGGCTTCTTTTGGATATGTGGGAAAAGGGCATCCCCAAGACTCCCTTCACATTGGAAAGGGAGTTGTACACTAAGAATCATTCAACCAGGGTTTTTCCTTTTCCCAGAACCAGTGGGAGATCAATTAGGTATACCTCTCTATGAAGACTTCAAAAGAAAGAAAAGAGATTTAATTGGAGGATTCCAAAAATGGAAAGATGAGGAATGGCCCCCTGAACGAATATTAGAAACAGATGGGCCAGCTACCTAAGCACAAGATGGAAGTTGGGGATATCAGACCCCAATTTACATGCTGAATCGTATCATCAGACTCCAAGCTCTTGTAGAAATCATAACCAATGAAACAGCTGGGGCTATGGAATTAATAGTCAGCCAGCAACGCCAAACCAGAGCTGCAATACATCAAAATAGGCTGGCTTTAGACTATTTACTGGCCGAAGAAGGCGGTGTGTGCAGGAAGTTCAATACATCGGACT
This sequence comes from Aphelocoma coerulescens, assembly GCF_041296385.1. Classification (NCBI taxonomy): domain Eukaryota; kingdom Metazoa; phylum Chordata; class Aves; order Passeriformes; family Corvidae; genus Aphelocoma; species Aphelocoma coerulescens. The sequence goes on from NW_027183468.1 coordinate 323,767, forward strand.
GTTGTTTAAAAATTGATGACAATGGGGATGCCGTTCTAGATATGGCCAACCAAATCAGAAAAATAGCCCATGTACCAGTCCAAAAATGGGAATCAATGATGTCTGCTAACTGGTGGGATGGCATATTGGGGAAAGAATGGTGGAAGAAGCTAGGTTTCTTCCTCTTATGTGCTACAGCTAGTCTAATATTTCTCCCTTGCTTGATCCCCTGCTTTATTCGGCTAATCACCAGCATAGTTCAAGGCATGCAAGTTGTGGCAATGCCTACTGACCCAAAGTTGGCTATGTCTGGAACAGCACAAAAAATTATGGTATTAAAAAGACAAAGTGATACAAAAGACCCTCTTGAAGAAGCCAAATTGATCTGTGAAAAGAACGAACAGACATTAGAAGCCAAGAAAAAAGAATTATTGCTCAAGCCAAATGATTTATAAAATAGAAAAGGGGGGATTGTTATAAACATATATTATATTAGCTTCTCGCAAAGTATAAAGTAGATATTATATAACGTTAGAAATGCTTTCTGCTGTGTGGATGTAGTTTTCTCTCTTTTTAGCAAGAATGTTAGCAAGTGTGAGCACGTAAGATAACCTCCAAACGAACAGAGGATGAGGCCCGAAAAGCTGCTAATCAACACTTTGTCTAGGGAGCAAAAGGGCCCAAAGGCTACTCCGCCCGGAGAACGGGCGGCCAGGAGAGTCCGGGAGATTTTATCACCACTCTGCCCGGAGAGACGAAGAGGCCCAAAGCTGCAATCAGCCCTGACTGTCTGGAGAATTAAGAAATCCACCCTACCATCGACTCTTGCCTAGCGGGCCCAACCCCAAGAATCAAGAGAAATAAAACCACAAGGCAGAAGACTAGGCACGCTCTAAAAAGGCGGAACCAAGGAGTGGCCATGCAGAACAGCTCCAGGAAAAGTTTTAATATGAATAAAGAACAGACAGTAAAAACGGTATAAAAAAGACTCACCTCTGGCATCAGGTGTGCTCTTGGCAGAGCGCCAAGGCAACTGGCTGTTACCCCGTTGCTTTATTTGGTGTGTCTCTTATTGTCTTTATATTAAACCCCTTTAAATTCTCACAGGAGAGTGAACTTCGTTTTTCACAGAGAGAAGTTGTTCCCCCTGACAGCTAAGCTCCAACTACGGTGTCGCTTATGTCCTTCCCAGGACGGGCGGGAAAACGCCTCGGCGCAGCGCAGCGCTGGCCGGGAGCGGCTGGCACGGCACCGAGCGCGCTCCCCACTCCCTCCCGCCCGCGCCGCTGCGGAGACCCCGGGTTCGCCGGAATCGGCCACATGCTGCACGGAGGGCAGCGCGGCAAAGGCGGCCTCCCCTCGTCGCCCGGGGAAGGCCGGCCTCGGATCCCCGCTCTCTCCACCGGCACGGGCAGTGCCAGCAGCCTCTCGCGGTGGCCGCCGCTGGCCGAAAGCCTCGCCGCGCACCGCCCGGCCGGCCCCGCCGCTCCGCGGGGTCACACGGCACCTGCCGTGGGCGGCCGCCGAGCGACAGGAAGCAGAAGCGCTCACCGCCGCGCCGCTCGCCGCCCCGCCTGGGCGCTCCTCTCCTCGCGCTACCACGATGGCGCCGGCCCGCCCCGCCTTCCCCGTCGCCTGCGGCGCAACGCGGCTGCTCCGAGCCACGCAGCACGCGTGCGGCCGGGCCCTGCCGAGCTGCCGGCGGAGCCGGGGCACAGCACGGGCGGGAGAGCTTCCGGCGAGGCTGGGCGGGCGGCGAGCGCGGCCGAGCGTGAGCGCGCCAGGCGGGCGGCGGGCGGCGGCGTGATGGAGAGCTAGATGGAGGCGGCAGCACCGCGCGGCATAAAATAGCTGATCGTCCGGCAGCCGCCCGCTCCGCAGCCCCTCGGCTGCTGTCGAGAAGGGCCCCGGCCCTGGCCGCGCCGGTGGCGAGGCGGCTCCGCAGCCCGCGGGCAGCCCTGGCGGGGCAGGGGAGCACTGCGGGCAGCCCCGGGGCCGCGCAGCCGTCTGCAACGCGCGGTGGGAGCCGCTGGGAACTATTTTACACGTCCCGGGGGGCTGGAGAGGAGCACGGAGACCACGCGGCAGGTCGCTGCCGTTAGGGAAAATTAATCCACGATGCCTGAGGTTTATATCCGAAAAGGAGACAGAGGAGTCCTGCAACATTCTTCGACTACAGGGAGAGTCCATGGGGCTTTTCCCATGGCGTCTGTCAAACGGTTGCGGGATGCAGCCCCCTTTTGATGCCAAGTTCCCGGCCACAGCACCCTCTTCCTTTTCCCCACTGGCTGAGGTATTCGGGAGATACAGACTTCCGGAACTGCCTACTCTATGCGCCCCCCTCTAATATGCACCCCCCTCTTGGCATCGAGAAGAAAGAAAAGAACCCCATTCCTAATGCTCTTAAGTCTTTGTTGCCTTGCTCTAGGTTCAGGAATTTAACACGGCCTTGATTAATCAACAGTCTCTGATGATTAGTAACAGTTCTAGAGAACTCCTAGTTTCTTCTGTTACTTCACTAGCCATAACTTCCTAGCCTTGTCTACAGGCCGATTCACACGGTCTCTTTGTAAAGACTCATCCATCTCATTCCTTTTAATCCCTCCTCTTTTTATTTGCTCTGTATTTGCCTTTACAAACCTTAATTACCATGGATTTAATTTTTTCTTCTGGAGTCTTCTTGGGTTTTGCTATTATTTGCAGTGACATCCTTTTCTGTCCTTTTGTAGTCATTTCTGGATCAGGTAGGCATGGCTGCTAGCGGCATCCCCTTGAGCACCTGCTGAAAGAGCTGCCGCCAGCATGGTGTCACACATGGTAAAAAGATGAGAGTTGCTATAGCATGTAAGAGGAGGAATCGTATTCATTTAGCCCAGAGCTGGCCAGTTAACCATGAAAACATGTCCCATCCCCATCCTTTCAACATTTGGACAGGTCCACGAGCTGACGTTATTTCCTTTGTTATTTGTTTGACCACTTTTCCGCTGTCATCTGCTTGCAAACAGCAGCTTGAGTCATTTAATTTCCCACAAACTCCTCCTTCTTCTGCCAACAGATAATCTAATACCATCCAATGTTGAAATACCGCTTTCCTCATTTAAGTGGGTTGCTCAGCAAAAAGGTCAAGCGCTGTGGCTGGCTGGTTGGTAATTATTTCCGAGACAGCTTGTAACCTAATTATCTCCTTCAAATGATAAATGGGTTCCCAGGCATCTGGGATTAATTCCTTAGGTTTCCAAGGGGCTGGTCCATCGTGTTGGGTAACTTGTTCTGTTGGCCGTTCATCATTTCCCCGTTTTGGGGTGCTCCCTCCAGCCAGGGCTGCATCAGCTGACTGCTTTTCTCTAATTAAATCATCACAGATTTTGATTCCTAAGCGATTTCCCAGAACTTGTAGTAGCAAAAAGAACAACAGTCTACTAAATATACCATATCCCTGACCAGTTTGGAGGTAACCTGAGCTAAGCATGTTGGCCACAAATCCAATACTGTCCTTTCAAAGCCCGTGTTCCATTAGCAAAGGAACCTACCCATGGTCATCAATTGGTGGCTCAAAATACAGCAGGATTCCCGGGCCTAACGGTCCTCCAACAAGAGTTGCCCCACCATAAGGGTCCCAGCATTTGCATTTCCAAGCTCCCGCACAGGGTTCCCACCTACATTTACATCTGCAAGCTGCTTGGTTGGATTTGGAGCAGAACTCACTAAAAGGCTTTGAGTTCCAATCCGGTGTGGCCATTCCCACTGATAATCACAAACAACATGTCTTCTACTTGTGGAATTTTTGTGGGGACTGCTCAAAAACAGGTGGTCAAAAAAACCCCTTGTCCCTCCCCATTGCTTTACAGGCTTCCAAATATTTTTGGTAAGTGTGATAAGAACGCCTTACGCAGCTACTGTTAGTGAGCCGAACAGGTATTTGATTGCATTTGCCTTGATATTTGGAACAATTGGAAGGAGGGCAATTGGGGGTCCAAACCCAGTTGTTCAAGCCCAGAGGGAAAGTCAATTGACAATTGCCTTTTCCTACATAGACACGCCCTATCCTATTAGGCAATAAGTGCCTGTTGGAGAAGAATGAAGTGGCCGTGAACTTCCTTCTTTGGCCCCAAATCCCATCCCACTGTGGGCCCTCACATTGACCCACCATTTAGGTTCAGCTGGGCTAGCCAACTATGGCCACTCTTCAGATCCTCCTGGCCTTCCACAGAGCCAGCAATTGCTAAGGTTAAAAACTTTTGCTACTTCTTCTCCTAAGGCTGCAAATTGATTCTCCCACTCCTGGCCTAAACTCAGCTGACCATATCAAAGTAGAATTAGTAAGGAAAATGTTTTAATAGTGTCATCTAATTAGCTAGTCTAATTTTCCCCTTGTCTTCTGCAGCACCTGTGGCAATTGAAGACACAGAAACCACTTAACGTAACAAAATGGCCACAAGTATTAGCCCCCAAGTGAGTGGAGATTCTAGAGGAGGGATGCCTTTACAGTCTATTTCAGCAGACGGTCTGAAGGTAGGACTGCGGGGCTTCTTCCGATGTCGAAGCACTGCCTACTGCTCCGGCCCACTCCTGCAGAGTGTCAGTCACGGCCTCCCGGCCTTCTCCTCCAGCTGAGATGTGCAAATCTCTGAGGCTTCAGAGACCTTGACCCGAGAGTGATGGGTTCACCTGTGTTCAGCTTACTTGACGGCTGTTTTCTGTGGTCAGTGACACTTGGAATGGGCCACGCCATTTCACCAGCACTGGCGCTTCTTTCTACTCCTTAATTAGGACTCAATCTCCTGGTTGGATGTTAAAAGCAGCAAAGTCCAAAGGCCGGGCTTGCGCCAGCTGAGTTTCCTGTTGAAGGGGTTTCACAAGAAGCAGGATCCTGGCCACAGATGATTTTAAAAATGCATCACTTGCCTCTACCCCCCCCCACTGGGTGGAGACTTACCAGGAGGGCAATTGCAAACAACGATTGAAAGGGAGATAACTGAATCTCTCTTCTGGGTTGGGCCCTCATTCTCACCAAAGCCAATGTCCAAAGCCCTACCCATGGCATCTTGGTTTCTATTACCAGCTTCAAAAGGTGTTTATTTCTCTCTTCATTGTTTTCTACCCGAGCCGAGCTCTGGGGGTGCCAGGGCCTATGGAGGTTCCATTGTGTTCCTAAAGAAGCCAAAACCCCTTGAAGGATCTTTCCTGCAAAATGAGTTCCCCTATCTGAATCTATTGCTTCTACAATGCTGTATCTTGGAATGATTTGTTCCAAAAATGCCTTAAGAACTGATCCTGTCATTACTGAAGTAGTTGGAAATACTTCTGGCCACCTTGCTAGCTGACATACGATTACCAGAAGATATTAAGCCTTGCCACTTGGGGCATCTCCGGAAAATCCACCTGGCATCTTTGGAAGGGCCATGCAGCCCAAGGCCTCCCTCCTCTAGCAAGTTACTTTGTAACTTGGCTGTTGGCTTTAGCACAGATCAAGCAACCTTCAACAGCTCCTTTTGCCAGTCTAAAAAGACCCCCAGCAACATACATCATGAGATAGGCTTCTGCCAATCCTCAGGAAGTGCAAGAACTCTCTTAATGGAGTTGCTTTAATATTGGTAGGGCCAAAGGTTCTGGTATCTCTTGTTTGCCATCCCTTGGAAACCAATTCTTGCCTTTTTTCTCTGCCACACGACTTTTAACTGTATGTCAAACTGCTGCGGTAGAAAAGACAGCTTCCTGGGCAGTGATGGAGTCACGGGGAGCAAAGGGGGCATCTTGGAGAGTTCTGGCAGAAGTGTGGCTTTCTGAGTTTCTTCATCCACCAAAAAGGAGACAGAGGAGTCCTGTAACATTCTTCAACTCCAGGGAGAGGCCATGGGGCTTTTGCCATGGAGTCTCTCAAATGATTGCGGGATGCAGCCCCCTTCTGATGCTAAGTTCCTGGCAACAGCACCCTCTGAGGTACTCGGGAATTACAGACTTCCGGAACTGCCTACTCTATGCCCCCCTCTAATATGCACTCCCCTTTTGGAATGGAAAAGGAAGAAAACCAAACTATTCCTAATGCTAGGAAGTCTTTGCTGCCTTGCTCTAGGTTCAGGAATTTAGCAGGGCCTTGGCTGAGCAACAGTCTCTGTTGATTAGTAACAGTTTCTAGAACGAATACTTTCTTCTGTTACTTCCCCCCCTGTAAATTCCTAGCCTTGTCTAAGGAGAGATTCACACGGTCTCTTTGTAAAGACACATCTATCTTACTCCTTTCACTCCCACACCTTCCTTGCGGTGGAACGGCTCTCCCCGGCACAGCACCTGGCACAAAACCCCCGTATACGCACACACACACCTGCACTTACCCTGCACTCCACTGCACACACACACACACACACACCTCCCGCACACTAACACCCCCTCCACATCCCCACCATGCTACTTGCAGTGGCCCCGCCCCTGCCATCCCCACCGGCTGGCAGCACCCACTCCTCGCATGCTTCCCCATGCCTTGCATTTCCTTGCTGCCCCCTCTGTAGCCTTCCCTCAACCTGCCTTTTCTCCCCTGCCTTGCACTGACTTGCTCACCCATCCCCCACCTGACTTCCTTTCACATTCGTCTAGGTCTGGCCTCATCTTTCCTTTTCCTTCTAGGACCCTCATTGCCTTGCCTCGCCTCGCAAAGCCACCACTTGCCTTGCCTTGCCCTTGAACCCCTCCCTTGCCTTGCATGACCTTGCTCACCCCTCCCCCACCTGGAATTCAACACCCCTTTTCAATGACATTTCTGGGCCTTGCCCTGCCCTTTCTGCTCCTCCGAGGAATCTCAAAGCTCTCAAGCATCTCCGGTGTTTCAGGATCCCATGAGAGGAAGACCAGGGGAGGACGCATGTTGCCACACTCATCTCTGTGGGCAGCCTTTGTCTGGGAGCAATCCTTGCATGTCTTGAACCTTGGAGGGGCAATTCACATTTTGCCCTTGAGCTCGGGGACCAGAAAGAGAGTTCTTTTGCATACAAGGGAAAGCAGGTAGCTCAAGTCTTTTAGGTACAGAGGAGAGATGACCCACGCGGGATCAAGGCCACACAGAGCACTTGGTCCTGGCCACTTTTGTGTACCAG